>NC_134593.1:53114272-53428438 GCF_037038515.1 Microtus pennsylvanicus
TCCACAAATTAATGCAACACGTTATGAACTATAATTAGAATATGCTCATGTATTTCCATTGTCTTAATATAAGGGGGCTCGTTTGTTTCTGAGCACAGTTCTAAGGGTTCATCATGGAAAGAACTTTCTGGAGGAAAGCGCCTACAGTCGAAGCTCGGAGCCTGCTCAGGAGTGGTACGTCTTGCTATGAAATTCAGCTCCTAGCATTCTGAAAAGCGTATGTAGTTTGGGACCATCTAGTCTTCGTCTGGATGGGAATTAAGTACTTATAAGGCATTCTGCGAAACAAAAATAGCAGTTGAGTTTGTGGGGTAAATTTGCGGGGTAAGTCGGGAAATTATGGGTTACTGATTTCTTTATGTGAATCACACCTCCATCTCCTGCTTAAAACACAAATCGGGGGTGGGCGACTCTAAAAACAATTAGCAGCAGCCCTCATAATTAAGTACAAACCTAAGGCGAAGAATGTCCTCCGTCCACACGCTGCTGGCAGAGGCAAGGGTCCAATCAGACAAGGGCTGAAGACAGCAACAGGAAGCTGCCATCTGCCTTCTTCCATCCTTTCTGGCTCATGAGATTTACTAGCGAGGGAAAGAAAGCTGTGTTTTCCGTAAAACGTCCAGTGCAAACAGAATTTTAAAAAATGGTTTCCTTTTCTCCCCTTCATTTAAGGTTTTTGACACTGCCAGAAAAGTCACCTGGTCCTAGTACAACAAAGGTTTTCTGTCGCCCTATGTGTGCTGGGAGAATAGACTTTTTAGCCAAAGAGGGGGAAAGGGAATTTTATATACTTCATGCAGATTGCATTGAAAAAAATATTTCCTAAAATTACTAAAAGTAGGGCTGAATATTTAATTCTGAGTAATTGCCTTCCAAGGGATGTTATTAGTAAGCTTAGAATTTGCTTAAATTTTTAGGTGGATGCCCGTGTGTCATGGATGAGAACTCAAGGTGGTTTGTATTACAGAATGTTTAGTCTCGTGATCCATACTTTTGAAATTTTATTTTCCCGTCTTGGCAATCAATATTCAATAAGAATGGAACTTTAAATTATAAGATGAATTGAATGCCTCACCAGTGTTTTAATTGAAATTAAAATCTTGTTTGAGAATCAAATAGTAATCAAATCTCTGACTTTCAAAGGTGTAGCCTCTTAATCAACCCATGTTAATCTAAAAATCTTGTAAGCTGAAAGTGACTTTAATACACGCCAGCTGCAGAATATCACAGCTTAGTCTGGTTGACCTGGGCTATACTCCCTGCACGTATCTTAACCCCAGCTAACATAGAGTGGTCTATAGTAAAAGTGTGAGTCAGAAGAAGTCCAAAACATCTTAATTTAGACCTAGAAGTTTAGAGATATGTTCTGGTTTCCTTTCTCTGTGTTGTGTTAAGTACCCTAACCAAAAGCAACTTGGGAGGAAAGGATATATTTCAGGTTACAGGTTACAGCGCATCACCAAAGGAAGCCAAGGCAGGAAGACTGAAGCAGAAATCACAATGACACGCTGCTTTCTGGCTTACTCTCAGGCTTTTGTTCAGCTATCTACCTTATACAGCCCAGTCCCACATGCCAAGGACTAGAACTACCCAGAGTGGGCTGGGCCCACTACATCACTTGGGAATCAAGAAGATGCCCCTCAGATGTGCCCCAAACAAATCTGATTAAGGCAGTTGTTCAATTGAAGTTCCTTCTTCTTAGGTTGGTCAAGATGTCAGCCAAGAATACCTAGAGTATCCAAGGTTGCTTTTCTAGACTGGAGTATACAGTCTGTCTCAAGGCTCTTCAACTGGGCTCACACACACCCTCTCTGTAGACCCCTGGTCTACTTCCCTCTAGAGGGGGCTCCTGGAATGGCAAAGGCCATCCCTTGGAACAGCAGTTTCTTTATTGAGTAGAGTTTAGTACCAGGGTTCTCAGCAGCCTTGCAGGAACAAGTGATCCCTTCTTAGGACAGTGGACATGAGATCTGACATCATTACATCAACGATCATAGGTTGTGACTACAGGTAGACATTTCTCCACACAATGAAACCAAAGTGCCCACTGATCTCCTCTGGCTGGTGCAGAGTATTTGGAAATATCCATGGCTAAAATGTTGGAAAATGGATGGATGGAAATTCAAGGAACCTTGTGTGAGAATGAATATTTTTCAAAGTATGGTTTAGAACTTTATTTCACTAATACCATCTACTGAGAGATGGATAGCTTGAACATCTTTGAAAACTTTCATATATTGTATGTTTTAAATTTATATTTTTATTGTCCGCTCTATGCCCCTGGTTTCTTACCGAAGATAAGAATGGGCTGAGTTTCCATTATCAGTCTAGGATGATGCGTTCTCCAGTCTGCTTTTCCCACCACTCAATCATCCCGAAGTCTTTGGGGGACAGTCTGTCTTCTACAGAGGTGTGTGTGTGTGTGTGTGTGTGTGTGTGTAAGGGTGAGAATGTGGGAAAGATACCCTACCACTGAGACATTTTCTTTTGTATGGGAAGGAAGGAATTCTTGAGTTATACTTGTCTCAATGGCTTGTTAGCCTTCTTGTCTCCATTTCTTCAATATGTTTTGCTCTTGTCAAAGACTTATTTTAGGATTGTTTGCACATCTGTACTGCGTCTCTGCGAATGATGATGGACTTGATGCATTTCATTTCCTGTGTTATTATATTCATGAAAATTTCCCAGCTAATCCTGAACCATGAAGGTTCAGGAGATAGCATCAATAAAAGGGTGTTGAGTTAGATATATCAGGTGCCTCATAATGACCTCCTGTCAAAGTAGAACTTTATCCTTGTATGTTATACAAAGAAGGATGTGGTCTCCAAGTAAAAGTGACTAAATAAATAATAACATGAAAACAATATTATTTGAATATATCACAGTCTAGGTATGTCCATGTGAACATTTTAATAAATCATATCTAATAACTCCAGAATACAGTTAATTTAATGATGGAAGACACAGCTAATATTGTGTGAACCACTTATGGTATTTGTCATGTGACTATCTATGAGGGTCCAATGGCTCGTACAATAATAATAATTAATCATGATAATGCCTTGTTGAATGTTCTCTGTAACCATCCACTCTCCTATAAGGAGTCACATGTCTATGTTACTTGGTCCTTCCCATCACTGTGTAGGTGATGGGCTTTAGAATAATCTCTTTGTACACTGTAGGAATATATGTCACTGTGATTGGTTTAATAAACAATCTGACTGGCCAAGAGCTGAACAAGATAAAGCTAGGCAGGAGAGCCAAACTGAGAATGATGGGATGAGGAAGGGTGAAGTCAGAGGAGTCACCAGACTCAGAGGGAGCAAGAGATGAACATGTCATGCTAATAAAGGTACTGTCACACGGCAGAGTATAAATAAGAAATATGGATTAATGTAGAATGTGAGAGCTAGTAGTAATAAGCCTGAGTTATTGGCTGAGCATTTGTAATTAATATTAAGCCTCTGAGTGATTATTTGAGAGCAATTGCAGGGCAGGGAACTCCACCTATGGAGATGTCTATCATCGCTGTCTTACAAAGAAGGACACAGAAGTGGCTTTTAAGGACTTTCTCACGGTCAGTCTTGGGGTGAGGAGTGGAGCTGGGCATTGAACTCACTTTCAGAATAAGTTTTTGCCTGAGAATCTTCTAAAGGCACTCATATGTTGTTACCTCCTTTTCCTCTTCATCCTACAGAATATTTACTTTAACCTACATATGGAGTTCGGTCAGATATGTTTGCTTCAGGCTTACTCCAAATCCATGCTGCCCATAAAGTTCCAGGATACAAGGATATGAAAGGAAGAAGAGAAAATGTTTGCCTCCCCATTATGGAATATATAAAAATAACAAAAGTTCACCAAGAAGAAAAGCTCTCTGTATACATTGACTTCTCCTATCCATTTTTTAAATATTTAAAGTTTGTTTAGAGTTTTTACAATAGTCATATACAGTTTTTAAAAGAATGGTGGGTTTTAAACCTAATAAAATTTGGCTAAGAAACTTCACAATATTTAAGAAGAAAAACTAATAAGTTTAAACTCGGTGTGTGTTTACATATACATAAAACATAGATTTGCATGCTAGGCAAGCACATCACACATCTAGACTCCCATTTATCAATTTTTTATTTAGTTGCCCATGCTTTTGAAATTTTCAGGAACAAAAACTATCACTAGCAAATAATTCTTTCCTTTATCACTGGGAAATTTCTCTATATTTTCTTCTAGCAGTTTTATAATCTTGGGTATTATATTTAAGTTTCTAGTCCATTTTAAGTTGGTGTTATTTTTTTAAAAAGACATGATCAAAGAAGAACCAGGGAACAATATGGTTGTCAATATTAAATGAAAAACTCAGCAAAAAGCTAAATTAAAAACTACAAGGGTTATTTAGAGCCTTGAGTAGACATACGCAGAAACTCTCTCAACCACATGCTATAGTCCATATGTAAAGCACACAAAGCAAAGAAATAACATTAAAAGTTACAAGGGAAAAATCCCAACTCTTCTCGAAAGGCAGACAATCCACAATGACATCGGATCTCTCATTTGTGTCCCTCACAGCCACGGAAGCATGTTACATTTCAAGTACTAAAATAATTGAATGCCAACCAAGATGACTGTATCTAGTAAATTTATCTTTTAAAATCAATGGAGAACTATGCTAGTGAGATGGCGTGCTGGGAAAAGGTGGGGGCAACACAAGTGTGGCCACGCAAGCAAGGTCTCCAGAACATGTGTAAGTAGATGGGGAGAATAACTCTGCAAAAATAACCCTGTCTTTGGTGAAGAATTGTTCTCTAGCTTCTCCATATGTGCTGGCATACACAACTCACACACATACATGTGCACACATATATGTGCATGCATACAATGCCGGGAAAAGAATTTCCAGATAAACACAAATGAAGGTGATTCATGACACCAAACCAGTTTGTGGAAAATAAAGGAATCCATACACCAAAGAGGAAGAATGACTGTCTTAATCACGAGAAAGACTGAAGAAACTTCATGAGAGGAAGAGATGAAGAAAGGAAAGCCAAGAAGGAACCTGCCATGTCAGCATAGCAAGCTAGCAACCCACTGACCCTGATAGGGAAGATGGTAAAGGACAAACACTCTAACTCCCATAAAAGCCATCAACGAAATTACAGGAATTAAAAATATATCCTAACAAATACCTTAACTGTAAATGGCTCAACTTACCAATAATGAGATTCAGACTGGCTCCCTGCATTAAAAGATTGAATACAGCTGTCTGTGTGCACAAGAAGTGCATCTCACTGATGAAGACACAGTCTGAGAACTGAAAAACGCATACCAATCAGGCATGGAAGCCAGAGCAAGTTGGTAAAGCTGTTCTACCTCTGATAAAATGAACTTCAAATAAAACTTAGTGAGGAATGATCAATAAAGCCACTGCATATTAGTAAATATTCATTCATCAAGAATATGTGATAATTATAAATAGATGTGCATTGACCATTGGGGCTTCTGGTTTCATAAAACAAACATTATGGTTCAGATGCTGATAGATGCTGATACAATAATACTGTGATTTAAATACTCCGCTCCCATTGTTATTAGAAAGGTCATCCAAACCGAAAGTCAACAAACCACAAAGTTCAACAGAACCATAGATCAAATGGACTAGATACAATAGTTCATTCAGCAGACATAGAATGTATACTCTTCTTAGGAGCCCATGGACTTGTCTAAAATGTCACATTCTAGGCCATAAACCATGTCTTAGTGAATACAAAAGAATCAAAATAGTTTCTTGTATTTGATCAGATCATAATGCCATAATCTAGAGATAAATAGCAAGACAGACTACATTAACTACACAAATACATGGAGACTGAAAAAACACTCTTGAATGCCCACGGGGTCTTTGAAGAAATAAGAGAGGAATTTAAAAATTTGTGCAAGCAAATGAAAATGAAAGCACAATTTTCCAGGAACTTTGGAATATTGTTATGACAGAAGATCCCAAATAAATAACCTAATTATGCATCTCAATGTCCTAAGGGGGAAAAAAGAACAATTCAAGCCTCAAAGTAGTAAATGGCAAGAAATGAGAAATATCAGAGAAGAAATTAATAAAATGGTGACTAAAATCGCAATGCATTGGGTTGGCCAAACAAGGAAGAGTTATTTCAAAGAAAAAATAGATAAGAGTCACCCTTTTTACAGATCTCTGTTTACTATTTACTCTTGTGTCTCACGGCCTCCTTTGGGATTGTTGTTTCTATCTTTGAGAAGCATCTTTACAAACTGCACTATAGTATGCTTATCAGAGATGAATTTTCTGGTGGTTTCTGGGTCTGAGAATGTTTTGAATGCCTCAGAGGAGTGTCTGGCTTAACAGTTCTCACTCTGTTTTCTTGCTTCCATTATCACCTCGATAAGTGAGGAGTTAAGGTAATTGCTGCTTTTCTGTATGTAACAGAAAACAAAAACAGAAACGAAACAGGCATTGCCTGTTCTTTTTAGGATATCTGTGTTTACTCTTGTTCATTTTAAGGCTTTCCCACTGTCTTAGGTATTCTGTAGTTTAATTTTGATTCATCAAGGTATAGATGTTTTTTTGTTTGCCATGCCTGGCATTTTTTGAACTTCTTAATATCCAATTGTTTGTGTCTTTAATCTGTTCTGGAACATTTCAGTCGTTGTTTTTTTTTTTTAATCCTCAGTTTATCTCATTGTAATCTGGGTAAGACTGTCTTCACCTCTAAAATAATATTTTCCTTACTCTGCTTAAAAAGCAAATGGTATTGTATCATTGTATTTGTAAATACATTTATTGATGCTTACTGTTTACTCACTTATTAAATAGCATTATCTAACAATAACTCAATATTAATGTGTCAGATTCTCTTCGAGGTGCTGAACATGTTATTGAATAAAAAAATTAGTGTAGCGCAGTGGGAGTGAGGGCCGTGAGCATTTTAGTTACCTCTTCCTGTAACCCACTTGTGCCTTCTGGGCAGTCTCAGGCAGAATCAGGAATGCATACATTAAGATGATTTTAAATAACACAGAGAAAATAGAGGCCTGTTTTACCATGCCCCTTGACCTGTCTCAAAGTCTTACTATGCCTTCCAGGCTAGACCAGAATATGATATCAGGCTCTTGGGAGCTGGCTGTCCCAAACATGGGTTTTAACTTCCCTTTTTTAGAGGCTCTTTGTTCAGCCTCAACACTGTTTTGCATATAATGAACAAATCTACAACATTTCTGAAATAACTTTAATGTTTTTCCTTTATTTTGAGTTCTTCTAAACAATGTTAGTATAGTTAAAACCATGAAGGGCAAAAACATAATTGTGGACCTGATTTAAAGGCTGTAATAAAACCCATAATTGTGGTGTTTTGCCGAATATCTAATGGGAGATGAGAAAGTATATAAATGTGAAATTCTTTCTGTAATCCCTAAATCTTTCCTCCTGGTACTTGGGGAAAGGCACAAGTGGCCTCACACAGTGGTCTTCGAGCTAACCTAGGCTTTCCTTTAAAGATGAAATATTTGCCCTGTGTTATCTTAAGGAACAATGTGGAGATTTGCATGTGTGTCTCCTTTGCATCAGGCATGTATTGATGTGACCTGTTTGAGCCTTCCCAGCACGAGCAACCATGAGATGATCACTGATTCACGACAGCAGAACTTCAGGGGAGTCATTGGCCTCATCTATCAAACATTTAGCTGAGCAGTAATTTATACGGGAGACTCAGAAGCAAAGCTTTTTCTTTACAGGCACCTGGATTACTTACTATGTTAGCTATTTTTCTCATCTCCATGAGCAATTACCTAACAGGAAACAACTTAAAAAAGATATGGCTTAATAAACCCCAGAGCTTATAATTTAATAAGGGAAACAGTCTATCACATTGGAGGACACATGGTGGCAGGAGCCTCATGTCACATCATAGCCACTGTAGGTACGTGAAAGACTGGGCAAGATATGGTACCTGGGTATCCAATGTCAAGACCTGACCCCTATGACTTCCTCCAGTAAGACTCTACTTTCCTAAGCATTCAACGCCCATCCCAATGCAGTACCAGTAGATGGGGGCCACGCGGTCAAACACATGAACTAGAGGGGCAGCTCCTGGTTTCGATCCACTCACACGTCATGCTAGTGAGGCAGAGCTTACATACAGTGTATCTTAAGCTCCTCTGTGTCACACATCTTGACAATCGCTTAAATCCTTGAAGCAGTCACAAAAACCAACCTGGGGTTCCCTGTGAAAAGTTCCCCCATGGCCCTTTCTAGCCAATCTCTACTGCAGCAACCTCTTGATGTAGTTTGGTAGGACAGCCTGACTTTGGCTCCTTTTGTGTGGATGGAGGCATCCATTAATTCTTTGTGCTTAGCTACTGGCATTTACTTATTTTCTAATTAATAAGTATTTTTATTTTTTATTTGATCTAATGAAAATAACTTTTAAGGCAATCCTCAAACATTTTGTTTTGAATTGAATATTTGGCATGTCTATTAGCTATATATAGGAGCTTGAAATATCCATGTAAGAGCATAGGTTTCCTTGCTAAAATACATTAGGTTTCCTATCGCCTTTCCAACTCAGGAAGTGTTTTAACCTTTTCAGTTTCTGTTGAGTTGACCGTGGCAGTCAGCTGAGCAGCTAAATTCATAAAGACATAATAAACTTTAGAGCCGAAAGGGCTCTCAGCAACCACCTAATTGCTCCACTCTCATTGGACCTCGGCTCCCAGGCAGCCATTGGGCTAGATGGGCCTTGAAGATAGAGTCAGGAATCAGGTGGACAATGCGACTGAAGAATTCATAGCAGGAGAAGTAAAGCCCTACAATAATAACAACGGCAGGTGATGAGCTGTCTGATGTGGGAGGTCGTGAGGTAAGTGTTAATCTGACTTTGTCAGAACGTTCACAGAAGGTAGCCTCATACAACTGATGCTTGGGTGAAGGTGGAAAGAATAAACAGGAGTAAGCCAGTGAAAGAGGCAGAGCAGAAGAAAGAAAAACGGGGAAGATTGGTCCAGAAATGGGTGGTAGTAGGGAGTGTTAATGCTCCAGGGAACTGAGAGATGCTTAGTAATGACTGGAAGTGGTCAAAAAGAAAAAAAGAAAAAGTAGCAGGAATCTCACAGGCAGGTAGAGGTCTCTCATTTGTTCTGAAATTACAGCAGCCCCCCGAGGGTTTTCAAGTGTGCTGTTACACAGCCAAACTTGCAGAAATATTTTTCGTGCTGTGGGGAGTAGGCTAGGACGAAGAGAGACTGGAGTTGTGGAAGCCATGGTTTGAAACAAAGTGATGGAGCCAGGGAGAAGGAGCTTGGGTTAAGAGATGTGTCAAAGGTAATTACGTCACATTTGGTAAACAGGAAAGGACACTGAGAAAGATAACTAGAAGGTGAAGTGCAGAGGTGCTGTTTTCTGAAAGGAGGATAGCCATGAAGACTACGTCAGTGTGTGTGTGTGTGTGCATGCGTGCCCACGTGTGTGTGCCTATGTGTGTTGTGTGTATGCATGTGTGGCCATGTGTGCATGCGTGTGTTGCACATGTGTGCTTGTGTGTGTGTATGTGTGCGTGTATGTGTGTGTGTGTGTGTGTGAAAGAGAGAGAGAGAGAGAGAGAGAGAGAGAGAGAGAGAGAATGAATATACAGTAGAGAGAACCATTAATGAAAATGTTGGACCAATTTTTAACAGACTTTTCTGTTATTAGCAAGATGTTAGCAAGACATTTGGCTATCCAATGCCAATATCCTGCAGCACATGGCTAAGCTGAGGAGAGAAAAAGTTTGACCGCTTACACAAATTTGATTATGATCCACAAATAAATAGGTTTTGAAATTACCTACAAACCCAGGTAACTTTTAGAGGTAATATATTATGTGTCTAATATGTGGTGAATTTCATGATGGACTTCTTCTTTCAAAAGCACTGAATAACACTTTTCTCTTCAAAATATACAATGTACTGGAGTGAATGAAGTCCACCAGTGTCAAAATCTGTTCAATTTGTACAATACAGTGTTTCACACACACCCCATTGCTGTATTTATTAAAATATAATTCATATGTTGGCAAGATGGCTAAGTGAGCAAAGGTGCCTGCTGCCAAGCTTGGCAAACCAAATTTGATCCCAAGAACCACGAGTTGTTTGACTTCCCAACAAACACAGAGGCACATACCTCTCTGATAATGTGATAAATTTAAAAATTAAAAAAAAACACAATTTACATAAAATAGAGCATGTGTATCTTAGGTTCATGCAGAGGAGAGAGGACTATGCCCCACCTGCCTCTGCAATGCAGTTTTAATTATCTTGGCCTGGAACAATGGGTATTCTGTTCTACTTTCCTATGGTCTCATAGGCTACAGTAAGTCCATGTGATACAAATTAAGGGTCTTGATTTGCTGAACACTTAACATCACATTAGAGATCATCCTAGGTTCAATGCTCTTTGAATTTTATGCTTCTTTTCTTTCCTAAACACAATTTTAAATTGATGGTGCTATGATTGGATTCTATAATAATTGACAATTTTCTTTTATTGTAGTGCTATGTGATAGAAGATGTTAAGTCACTTAGTGAAACTTTGGAGCCATCTCCCTTTGTCCCTTCTATTACAGATTTGGAAAGACTGTGGCCACTAAGTCTTTTAAGTGACATGGGAATATAACTTGTGAAGGTGTGTAGTATTTGCTTAATTAAACAGGATTGTCTTAGAACTTAGCAAGAGAAGCAGCTGGGTACTGTACTTAAGCAAACTAACTAGAATTCTTTTGGTGGGATCACTGTCTCACCTATATCGGGGTCTCTCAGATGAGCACTGATTGCAGGTTGTAGGGTGTTTTCTCCTCATGACTCATTAATGACATAAAGCTTGTTGGCTTGAACTCGCTGACTGGGGACGTGGAAAGACTGAATCATTCCAAACCTTTGTCTCTTTGTTTCCTGGCTTGCCTCTCGGCATTTATTTATCAATTCTTTCAGGGCGTATTTATTGTTTTCAAAGATTCAGTTATGGCATCTTATTCTGGGGCCGAATGGAGAAAGACAGAAGTTGTAGTGTCTTAGAAATCACCAACAGGATCGTCAACCTTTAGGCTGTTTTAGGAAAGAAAAGAAGTACATATGTGAAGGGCATTGAACCCAGCACCTTCCATAAACATGGTATTAAGCATTTAGCAAACAAACCAAGAATTGTTCAGATATTTCCTCCATCGCTCAGTTCTATCTAGTATCATGTTATTCTCTCTCTCTCTGTCTCTCTCTCTCTTCCTCTTTTCTCTCTCTCTCTTCCTCCACCTCCTCCTCGCTCTCCAATGTAGTTATCAATTCAGTTGGTTAGATGTTTTTGTAGGTCTCAGCCATCCCATTCCTGTGACGTACTGTCCCGGAGCAGATCCCAACGTCTAACTTGGGTCATTGCAACACCCTTATCTGCCTCCACTGCCTCTTCTTTTATCCTTCTCTGCTCTCCCCCTCCTGTTAGCATTATCTTTTTAAAGCCAAAATCTGATCCAGTACTTCTACTTTCCATCCTTAATCACCATTGTTTATGGGAGATATATGATCTTTGATCCCTAATCTGATTTCATGAATCCCCTTAATCCCATTTTCCACTTCTTTCTCCACTCCTCTCTGAACTTCGTCAAGACACTGTTAACATGTTGGTCTCTGTCCCCATGCTCCATGCCTATTCTCCATGTCCTAGCTTACAATGCTTTTCCTCACTTCCTGAGTCTTAATTGTTATTAACAATACTTAATAAACTCAGATTTCTCTGAAAAGATTGAATAGCTTTCCCATGGTAGCATGTGTATCAAAGCGCTAGCTATTCCTATAAAAATGAAATATATGTGCCCACATATCCCACGATAAAGTATGAGCTTCTAAAGCAAGTGTCTGCAAACAACCTTTAAGGGCCATGCAGGCCAGGTGGATCCCATTATGTAAGCCTCTCAACTCAACCATCACACCAAAAAATATTTGTAAATTAAAAAAAGTAAAATTCACAGATAAGAAAGTAAAGTGACAAAATCCTTGTTTCCACAAAAGCGTACAAATACGAACAGTTGTCTGTAATATCATTTTTATATCATGAAATAGTTCTCTTTTCCTTTCCGTACAACCATTCAACACCTTAAAATGATTCTTAGTTTATGGATCATGCAAACATGACCTTATTCTATGTTCTGTGTTTTGATCACCCCTTTCCAAAAGACAGGCTTGTTTCATATTTGCCTCATGTTCATACTTCCTGCACCACTAGCAACTCTCAACACATCCGGGACTAAATGAATGCCATGAAATTCAATGCATGGACCAAAATTGATCATTTTATGGTATCTTCCGTCACAAGCTGTGGTGATGAGATAAATTAAAAGTATTAGCTAGAAAACCATTTTAAATTTTATTCCCTCTGCACAATCTTTCTGAAGTGTGTTATTCTGTCCTAGTAAGTAAGGCTTAGTTAATATATTTGATGATTTTAGTACAATGGCCCAGGTTTTGATTAATGACAAGAATTCTTGTGTTGCCAGGTAACAAAGACAGAGAAGCTAGAGCACACTGAACCCCAAATGCCTACAGATGGGGTGACTACAGAAATTGCCTTTCTGATGCAGTGAGTATCTCTGTCTCTCTCTCTCTGTCTCTCTCTCTCTCTTGTGCTGCATAGGAACTGGATAAATGCAGAAAAAATGAAACTAACTAACCTTATTGGCTGGCTCCAGGTCCACTGCTCCTAACACAGGGGTCTGCGCACTGGCGTTATAGATTTCTTTAATTTTCTTCTTATCTCCTCACTCAACAGAGTCAAAACTGCACTGCTGGCCAAGGACAAAACCCTGGAAGAAGACAAATTTGCAATATTAACATTAAGGGGGAAAATGTAGATTGATGTGCTATGAATGTTTGGTTTAATGACTTAATTGAAGGTTAAACTCATATCAAAGTAAACATACCCAAAAGCACCATACTAGATCCTTCTAGAAGTCTGTCCATGTGTCAGGAGCACAGAGCTTTTAGCTCCTTTTTTTCTTTCCTAATGTAAAGTTCACTATCTTCTAGTCATAGCAAAAAGTTTTCTTTCTGGTGCCATGGAAAGAGCGTTCATCTAATCAGATAAGCTCAGTCTCTATAAAACCTTTTAAAACTAATGTTTTTATTTCCTCTTGGAAGTTTTCATACAAGTATGCAGTGTATTTTGGTCACATGCACTCTTCATTCTCTCCTTCCAACTCTTCCCCGGATACCCCAACGGGTCCCTCTCCCGACTTCTCATCCTCTCTTATAATTAAAACAATAATGATTATTAATAATAAACTTGAGTCCAACTCTTAGTGGTGACACATGCACATCGGTGTGGAACCATCCACAGGGGAATGAATGGCCTCCCAGCTGCCACGGCCCTAGAAGAGAGAGACTCTCTCTTCCTCAGCAACCAACAACTAACAACGACTCCTACTTTAAAGGTGGGGCTTGGGGAGCATCTCTCTCACGTGCTTGAACTTTACCGAGCTTGATCTTGCGCAGGGCTTAGGCAGTCAGGCACAGAAGTTGGTAGCTGATGTGTACAATAGGCATGCTATGTATCCAGAAGACAGCACTTCACGGCTCTGCTCCCGCCGTGAAGCTCTCTGCTACTTACATTCTCTGTAAAGGAAATTGTTAAAGAATGCTCATATGAATCCCACAATACTGTAGTAGATTTAGGCAACACACATTGGCTAGGTCTGCACAGGTGGAGTGCTTAGCGGGATGAGCATAGCGACCCACTCTGGCCATCTAGTTATCTACATGCGCAGAATATGGCTTCCTCTTTTATGTTTTTCATCATTGTATTAAGGAAAGACCTCAGAAAATGACCTTGCTGCACCATTGCATTGTGCTAAGAGAGGAACTGCTTCTGTTTTTGTTTTGTTTTGTTTCAAATACACCTTTAGGGAGAGAAGAAAATTAAGCAAAGGGTCCTGCATGATTCTGTATTGGAAGCATTGGTTGTTGGATTCCCATCTTGAGGGATCTACTATTAACAGAAAAATCTGTTTGGTCAGTGAATTCTTGAACAAAATATATTCAATTCAGGGGAGTTCTAGACAAGTGCAGGCCTGATCCTGTGGAAGCTGCCTGCTGTTCACAGCAAAGAGTGTGAAAACACATGCCGATGGTCACCTGGGGAGCAGGCTTTGAGAAGCTGCTGATGGATCCTTTGATAAACCCACCTTATCCTAAGTGCTACCGCCTTTGAGATTTCATAGGAATCCAGCCTTTGGGGTTAAAGAGCCCTTACCATACTGTGTGTAATATATTCACTCGCAGGCATCTATCGAGAGCCAGTGATGCCCAAACCAACCAACCAAACAAACAAACTCCGACATAAAACTGCCTGAGCTATTATGGTGTTACTGGTCTCCCAAAGATGGAAAACTATTAATGGCAATAACAGCTGACACTTATCATCCCTTAGATGCCATGCAGATAATTTGTAGGTATTTTCACCTGCTTAGCATAATAAACATAAATGAGAAACATTTAGAACCTGCCTTACACCTAGAAGCCTCATCCCAAGAAGTGGACAATGTGTAAGGGAATGAGAACAGTTTTGGTTATGGAGTAAAGTTGGAGAATCAAAGATTTTGTAAAAATCAGCTAAGAGGCATGGGGCCTTTGTGAGACTTCATTGGATAAAACTGGTCTTTCGTTTGGGAATGGTTCCCAGTTGGGAATCCCCGGCTTAGGGGTGGGGCTGTGTCCATCTCCTATCAGTGCTGGTACCACATCTGCTGCAGACTTTTGCGGGTGCCGCACATTTTGCCAGTGTCTTTGTGTGTTCAAATGTGCATCGGACCTGCTGTGTTGGGAAGGCTTTGTTTCCTTTCGTGTCCGCCATCGCTCTGGCCCTTACAATCTTTCTGCCTCTTCTTCCTCAGGGTTCCAATCAATATCTGCTTGCATGTAAGCCCCACTACCTGACAGGGAATCCATGCCCGACACTACCCAGCTGTCTAAGAATCTGAGACTAGATAGACCAGGGACCTAGGGAAAACCCAAATACTACTGGTTTAGTAGAAGCATAGCAATACGATGACACCTGAGCCATTCTGCTATAGTCATAGATGAGTGCCTTGCTCAGTCATCACCAGAGAAGCTTCCTTCTACTGCAGATGGGAACAATACAGAGACCACCAGCCAGCAATGTGCAGAGGGGGAGACAGGAGACACCTGGAAATATCGAGTTACTCGTGCCATGTTTGCTGGTCTTTGTTTTTACCTCATCGGTCTTTGTGTGTATATTACAGCTTCCAGTTTCGAGTTCTTATGGGCTAGCCACGTGTGTGAATGCGGGTTTCTGCATCTATGTTTTTATGGGCTAGCCACGTGTGTGAATGCGGGTTTCTGCAGCTATGTTTTTATGGGCTAGCCATGTGTGTGAATGCGGGTTCCTGCAGCTATGTTTTTATGGGCTAGCCACGTGTGTGAATGCGGGTTTCTGCATCTATGTTTTTATGGGCTAGCCCGTGTGTGAATGCGGGTTTCTGCATCTATGTTTTTATGGGCTAGCCCGTGTGTGAATGCGGGTTTCTGCATCTATGTTTTTATGGGCTAGCCATGTATGTGAATGTGGGTTTCTGCGTCTATGTTTTTCTTGTGCTTTTTCTTTACTCTTTTTCTTCTGTTTGGCTTGTCTCATCCCAATTTGTCTGCTTTTGTTTTTATCTTATTTTATTTTACTATTGTTTTCTGGGTGCCCATTTGTTTTCCAATGAGAGACAGAAAGGGTGTAGATTCAGACGGGAAGGGAAGTGGGAACAATCTGGGAAGAGTTGGGGGGGGAACCATAATCAGAACATATTAGACAAAAATAATCTATTTTCAATAAAAAAAATAGAAGAAAAAAGTCATCTAAGAGTTATCTTAGTAATTGCTATTTGTTTTTTTATTTTTATGTTAAATGGCATTTAATTGATTTGTGTGTATATGGTGTGTGTGTGTGTGTGTGTGTGTGTGTGTGTGTGTGTGGTCATGCAAGCTATGGCACACTTGGAAGTCAGAGGACAGCTTGTCTGAGTGGGTCTCTCCTTGTGAGTCCCGGAGATCAAGCTTAGACGAGCCAGGCTGGGCAGCAAGTGCCTTACCCCACTGTGCCATTTCCCCACACAGTGGTCGCTGTTCTTCGCTGTTCTTCCTATTGCTTGCCATTTCTCCCCTTCTCGCCAATTTCACGCTGTTGCGATGTCCCAGGGCATGGTCCTTATCTTCCCTTCTCTACTCTCTATTTCTTCTTTGATACAAACACTTGGTCCAAGTTTTGGCACCTGAATACATTTGCTGGGCTTGCAAGACTTGTCTCCTAAATCCTAAACGTACGTATTGAGTTCCATGCTGGAAACTGCTTATAGACCCAAATCATATGTGTTCACTCATGAATTCCTCTCTTCCCCATTCCTGCATCTCTCACGATAGATAAATTCATAATTCCAGTTTCCATAATAAAATCCTAAAAGTCATTACTTCACTCTTCTTATTCTCTTGCTCCTCACATTTTAATTTGTCAAGAGATATTGGAAGCCAGCACCACCAGTTAACAAGTACATTGGCATATTCTGCTGAGATGTATTGGACCTACAGAGTCTCTACAGTTTCTTGCTAAAGAGCCTGTACAATATCATCAGGAAATATAAGATAAATGCAATCTATCGAACATGTTACAAAACACCTGACTGTTACTCACCGAAAGCGCCCAGCCATGTGATGAGGAAATACTGAGCATCCGTGTACAGAGATTAGAGGAAACTAAGGGGGCATGACCCCTAAAGTCTGTGTGAGATCCTGGAAGAGAAACAAGCACTGGAGAAGTACACTGGGGGAAAACGGAACAAAGAGGATAATGTGAGTTAAAACTGGAGGAAAACCAAATGTGATCTGTAATTTATGTTTATGAGCATTATAAAATAGGCCTAGCAGCTAATATGGGGGAAACTTGTGAAGGACTTGGCGAACTCTTTCTATACCTTGCTTGCAACATTTCTACAAAGCAAAAACCATTTCAACAACAAAAAAGAAATCTTGGGGAATCCTCCACAAATTATATAGAATTAGGCCATATATATCTCTATGAAAACCACTTGGATTATGCTTCTAGTATCCATGAAGCCATTATAAGCTTGACTGCCATCTCTCAGAGGGATTTATCTGTCTCTTTGTCTAAAATTCCATCCACTGTTGTTCCTTGTCACTGGCCGACGAGCCAAGATTGATTTACGTGATACCCAAGGGGAGGTTTTCTGTAGAGAGCAGGATAGATCCATTTGGGCTCAAGAGAGTGAGTTTGAGAATTGTCAGTATGTGTTGGTTTTTGTAACAAAGGTTGAACGTGTGTACCAAGTAGAAGCAATGGCAGAGAAGCGAAGAAAAAAGACTGAGCCATGCACACTGCAACCTGAGCTGCAGTGGGAATTCCCAATGATCTTCCTTTCCCCCTCATTACTTTCTCAGCTTCCAAGAAGCTGTCTACATTGTTTATTTGTCACCGCCACCGCCATTTATTGTCATCCTCGCCACCATCACCATCTTTATGAGTGACCTCCTACAACTCACATGTGAACTTCAGAATGTAAGGGATTCACCCCCCCCTTTTTTTTTCTGGCAGTGTATCTCTCAAGTGGAGACTACTTCATAGTGTAGATGCTCTAGGAATACTTGCTGACATGTTGAATAAGAGGTTGGATAGATAAGAAGTGGGAAGTACTTTGGTAGGAAGAGGAAAGCAGATAGGGTGACTCCACAGCTCTGGATGCAGTGACATTGACCACACTGTACTCCATACAGAAAAACTAGGTGGAAGGGAAGAGACGTGGCGAAACTTCCTGTGACGATGTTCAACCGTAAGCTCACTGCGTATCTCTGCATCTCAGAGGGTGTGTTGGGGATGGATGGAGAAAATGGAAGGTCTCTGGTATTTGTGGGCATGAGAAAAGTAACAAATAGAAAGCTGCTTACAATATATGCTATATATATTCATGATTCATTCATTCATTATATATATATATATATATATATATATATATATATATATATTCATATCATGACAGGTGGAAGCGTGGGTGTGTGAACTCCTAGGAGGCAGGGGACTGGGGTGATTGAAGTGAGGGTGTTGATTAGGTAGCGATGGGAGACAGTTTAGAAATGAAGGTCACTGCATGTTACACATGTGCTATGACTCCTTCAGAATCTAACAGAATGCTAGCAGACTTATGGGGAAAGGGAGGGAAGCTTAGAGAATACACATATAGTTGCTCTTCGTGAAGCAGAAGCAGGGTGGTGGAGCAGAAACTCAAATGCCAATTCCATACAAATCAAAGCAGTTTTAACATAGGTGACATCGTCCTATTGTACTTGGGGCAGGGGACGAGTGTGCCAATAGTGAGGTATAGGGACACTGGCCTCTTATTTTTGTAAACGCCAGCAGCTGAGGGGGCACAGTGGCATTTCTGTTGGCCTTTCTGACTATCACCTTGTCCTTGCCTTGGCACGTAATTTTGTCATTACAGCTTGTGCTTGGCACCGATCTGATTCATCAGGGAAGGCAGAACTCTGTGTTTGCATGCTTTAAGGAGAGATGAAGTCTACTTTGGCAAGGCCCACAAGGAAAGAGAGAAAAGAAAATAAGAGCCATAAATCCTCTGGGGGCCAGAACGCAGGATTAAAGACACTCGATCTATTTTGGAGAGGACGCAGGCATGTGTTTACCCAATGGCAGCTTCCTCTCCTTTCAGACTCTGGTCCAGTCCCTTCCCATCGGTTTGGAGTTTGGAAGTGACATCTTACATGAGAGAGTTCTGTGGGGGATAGAGAAGACTCTGTTATTCCTCGGTGACCCTCCTGGGCCTCCTTGTGTTTAACTAGCTCCACCTTGGAGTCTTTCTCTTTCTCGTGTGTGTGTATGAGTCTATCTTCAGAAATAATAAACACTTGAGACTTAACCCCTGCTGCTCTGTGATAAACAGAATCAAGAAGGGCAGGATTCCCATCTTAAAACTGACCTGATCCTCTCGATGCCACCGATACCTGAAGTCTTGGTGAAAATCAGTTTCTAAGTGAACACACTTTTACAGAGGCAGCGACATTTCTTTTTAATGAATTCTCTGAGACTGAACTTTAGTGAACTTTTCTTCCCTTCGAGATCGCCTAAGAGCAGGTAGGTCTCCACCTCATCGTTAGTCACCTCGCTAGTTCTTGCCTGTTGAATTTGTAATAAAATGCTGCTGATCAAGTCTATGCTGTCGCTCTACATTCTGTGAGAAAAAGAACAATATGTATTTTTCCCAATTACACCTCAAGTTAGAAGTGCAAGATTTAGTTGTCATTTGCTCTTAAATGGAATGCAAAGACGATTCTAGCAGGAACCTGGCCAGACAATACCGACCGAGCTTTACTTCTCAGGGCTGGAAAGGTGTCTTACATGGATTCATCAATGTCCATTTGAAAAGGAAGGGGCTTGAAAAAGAGGACCAGAAAGATGGCTCAGTGGGTAAAGACACTTGCTACCCAAGCCTGGTGGCTTAAGTTCAATCCCTGGAACCCACCTAAAGGTGAAAGGAGAGAACTATCTCCACAGAGTTGTCATGTAACTTCTTCATCTATTGTGACATGGGAGACACCTTCCCCATAGTGCACATGCGCGCGCGCACACACACACACACACACACACACACACACACACACACACACACACTATGAAAACATTTGCTTTTTTAGAGACAAGAAAGCGAGTCAATGTTTTGGAGACCCTGAAACCCTTTATGCTGTAGTTGAACACAATCAAAGGCAATCTTCAAATAACGGCTTGCCAGTTACTTGTTTGCAATTAGAATGTGTTTACTCGGAGCGGGAGAAGGTGGCCAGGGCTTCCTCTTCCAGTGTTTCCAGTGTGACAGTGTGACGGTGCGGGGACTGAGGAGCTGCATGGACCATGAGTAAATATTTGTGGGATGAGTACATCAGCAATTAGCCAAGGAAGCAATCCTATTGGATTCCAGGGACAAGGGGTGGGTCTTTCAAATGTGTACCCCTATCGTTCACTGGAGCTGAGGTCATACTGATAGAGGAAACAGCGACAGGCCTACCCCCGGAGACTCCTCAATCTATCACCAGTGTGCGGACAGTTCCCCTGCCTCTTCTTGAACACTACTAAGAAAGAATCACAGTCCAGTTGGTAAGGGTTACAACTGGGTTGTCTTTCTTGGATACTCAACCTTCCTTCTGGACCACAAACCTTACCAACTACCTACCGGAAGAGAGTCTCCATTTGCAGCCACCCCCCCCTCAAAAAAAAAAAAACGTTTGCATTAAGATGTAAACTTCAGAGCATTCGAGGTTTGGAAGAGAAGGTAGTAGCAAAACGGGACAGAATTTTGTCTCTGCTTTTTTATAGCTTACACAAGCAACATGGCATCCATTTTCAGACTGTTTAACCAGCTTGAAGTCTGCCCGTCTCCGTAGTGAAACCTGGGATTCTGGTTAACTCCTTTATTTTTAGGATCCCCCAAAACAAAAGTTAATCTCACTTTGTGGTCCTGGTTCTAGTCATCCATGCCAGGCTGTGAGAAGCTTACCTTGCTTGGACTTAGCCGCACCTGAGTAAGTCAAAGACGTGGTTGGTGCTGCTGTTGTGTCGTGACTAAGCAGTGAGACTCCCGTTTCTAAGGTGCATTCGGTTACTTCGGGTCAAAGGGATTTATTGGCATGAGAAATTTTTGCAGCTAGAAATATAAATCGCATGCCTCATAATTGCATGTGGAATAAGGGATTTTTTTTTTTTAAATTAAAGCTTCAGGGCAGATTGGATTCACAGACTGTACATGCTAACAACAGTAAGCCCCACAGCCTGTCGTAAGGGGCTACAATCAAGAGTTGAGGTCAGTGGAAACCTGGGTTCCAAGGAGCCCTTGTGATGGCAGCTACCAGGCGTTAGTGCTGAATAAGCAGAAAACAGAAATCTGGTCCCTTTTTTCCCTCTCACGTGAACAGTCAAGTCTTGGGGTGGGGGGCGGGGCAGGGAGCAAAGCCTGAGAAGTCTACACGCAGTTTGAATCGTTACACTGGAAATCTGAGAAGATGAAAGGTGAGCGATTAAGGTGGTTTCGGTCTAAGCTGTTGTGAGTGTTCAGCCCTCTTTTTGGCACAGCTCGATTAGCCAGAATCGTTACACCCTTCCCCGGGCAGGGCTGGAGGCTGGAAGATTAAGGGCAGTGCAGGTCAAAGGTGAGCTACGGCGACTTCTCTATTTGGGAAAGTAGACAAAAGCCCTTGTTAACCTTGGCTTTTGGAGGCTGAGCTGTCAGTCCCTCGTGTTCACGATCACATTTTCATGTAGAAGGGTTTTTGAGCAGTCTAGTATCGAAATCGGATCTGTGTCTCTCAGGTAGAAACATGTTGCCGTGCACAGTGCCCGTAATGCTATGTGCGCTGGCAGCTTCCTCCTGGAGATGCCTATCATGTGAGCTAGTCTTTTGTTCCTATAACTTTCGTTACTATTTTAGGAAAGAAGGTAATTTCTTTTTTGAAAAAGATGGGGTACAGCAAAAAGCACTTGATTAATTTTTGACTCCTTTTTGATTTTTAAAAAAATTTTTAGCCTTTGGGCTCCCTAATGTTTTAGGGACATACCTATCCTCCTCTCTCCAAAGGCTGAGTGTCTTTTTCATCTTGGGGGAACATAGCAACAGACCATTATTGTATGCTGATTGCTTCTTCTATGAGCAGGCAAGCTGCCTTAATGACAGCTTATGCAACAACAGACCGTGATATATAGTACTTACCTGGATGTAGCAACAACTGTGCTGGAAGCCAAGAAGAAGGGGGGAGGGGGGGTAGTCAGTCCCTTGTGCGTGAGAAGCTTGCAGATACCCCGAGGTGACTTCATATAATTCTAAAACAGCAGGTAGCTTCTTGCATAGCTAATCAAGGTATCAGTGCCTGGAGCAAGTGGAGGTGGCTGACAGTGTACTTTGGTTTCAGATGCATTCAGCTCCTTTTGAGTGATATGAGCTTAATTCACATTCTAGTTTCTATACGCTAAGAGTTCATGCATTCGGCTTTGGCAAAGAGCCTCCCCAGGAACTCGACAGCTCTGAGCTCTGACAAAGTGGCTGACCTTAATATCTTACATGGTGTTTGTTCACTCTACGTGGAGGGAAGGGTGATAAAGCTCAATAAAGGAACATTTGGGCTGTCTGTTTTGTTCTCTTCACTTTTGTGTGTGTGTGTGTGTGTGTGTGTGTGAAGGGGGCAGGTATGAAGATGCCAAGACAGATTGTGTGTGTGTGTGTGTGTGTGTGTGTGTGTGTGTGTGTGTGTGTGTGTGTACATACATAGCTTTGCTTATTCTTTTTCTTTGTCTCCACCCTCTGGTTTGTACTCATTGCTGAGCAGGGGACATTGGTGGCTCACCTGAAAAACTCAAAATTCACAGTCCCGGAAGGAAGAAAGAATTTAAAGAGAAAGAATTCACTGGGCCTTGTAAAGCAGACAGGTCATTTCTGGGGAAAGCAGTCCCCGGGTCAGAGTGAAGGTCATGGGCTGACAGCCGTGGGTAGTTTCAGTTCCTGTATCTACAGATGACTTTACTATTTTTTTAAAAATCTTTTCTTTCTTTCTCTTTTTCATTTTCTTTTCACATATCCTGCTTTGCCTTAAGCTCTCTAGGTCATGAGAGGACAACTTTGAATTTCTGATCCTCCTGCCTCCGCTTCCTAAGCACTGAGATTACAGGCATTTGGTTTCTGCAGTGCTGGGGATGGAATCCAGGCAAGCACTCTGCCAACTGAGTTATATCCCCCTCCCAGGACTGTCTCTCTGATTCTACGGGGCCCTCTGGCTATGGCACAAGGAAATAGTTTTTGTTGGGACCCTCTGCCACTGTGTGAAGTATACCTGTCTGGTTAAATGGAAAGCTCCGAGTCCATTTACTGCCCTGGTGTTCAGGAACCAAGCTGAAAAACTCCATGTGCAAAGAGCCCATAATTTTACCCAACTAGATATTTAGCAGCTTATGAAAAATAACAAGGGCTGCATTCACCCAGGCGCCATCCAGGAAGATGCGGTGGGTATTTTACATTCCTGTCTACGAAAGGAAAAACATAATTTTTCAGACTCTCCCAAGATATATGGATATTTTGGTATGCAAAGCGATAGCACCTTGAAAGCTGAACCAAATTCTGCTCGGCCCAAAAGGATTTATTGCTGTCAGTATAATGCGGGCCAGTCAATCAAGGTGAATTTTTCTTATGAATCAGTGGATGAGAGCTCAATCAGGCAGCTACTTGCTTTCCTGCTTTGTTCATTCACACAGTGTTTGGTTTTCCTGTGCTTAGCTGACAGGCACGGCACCCACCAAGGTGAACTCTCTACCTCGGCTCTCTGTGCCTCTCTATTGCTTGCCCTACGGACCCTAACTCATCTCGATCTTGTCTCTCTGTGTTTCTCTATTGCTCACACTTCCGTCCCCCCAGGACAGTTTGAAGCTCTCATGGTCTTCTTTTCCACACACTCAAAATTCACTATGACTAAGCAGAATTCGCATCCTTTTTCCTCCTCCAATCTCAGACTCCTCTCAT
The DNA here is from genome assembly GCF_037038515.1 of Microtus pennsylvanicus. Lineage (NCBI taxonomy): Eukaryota > Metazoa > Chordata > Mammalia > Rodentia > Cricetidae > Microtus > Microtus pennsylvanicus. Next base: position 53,137,891 of record NC_134593.1, read on the forward strand.
TAAAGTCTGCCACGGAGTGACCTCCCCAGCCTGTATTGTCCACTTTCCATCCCTCTTAGTGCCCTCTATGTGTCCAGATCGGATTACTGTCACAGAAGGAGGAGTATAGGGCAGGGCTTCTCCCAGCAGGGGTTCATGCTCTGCCTGCAGTTAGCACCGGTGGGAGGCACATCCTTCTGACTTAGCACTTAGGGTGTGAGTTCTATCACTACCCTGTAAGGCAGTGACCATGAGAGGACTTTCCTCGTGCGTCCAAACACAAAATGTACACATGACTAACAATCGCTCAGTTCCAGTGTTGATGCTTCTCACTGGTCTTCCTTCTCTTCCTTCTCACCCTCCCACTGTCACGCAGTTGTCTTCCTTGCACTAGGAATTCGTCCAGACCCTACGCTCTTCAGCCATCATTGTCCCGTCAGTGGAGGCCTTGGCACACACCCAAAGTCCCTCCTGTCACACCCTTCAGCCCCAGTCTCTACAAGCATCTGTACCGTGCCCTCCACCGCAACAGACATCAGTGCTTCCCAGTCCGTGCTCTTTACATCCCTGTGTCTTTGCTTTCTTTCTCTGCCCCTTGCTAAATTCCACCCATCCATTGAAGGCCTCATCAAATGCCCTCACCTCCATGAAATGTTTCCATCTCAGTATGTTCCTAGTCTTTCCTGGCTGTCTACATAGGTTGAATTTCCTTTGACCTTAAGTTTCCCCACGCTTTGCTTGTGCTTCACGTTAGACTCGTTTTGCTGTACTTTGGAATAGAGTCTGTTGTTTGTGTCTGCCTCCTTCATGGAATTCTAAGTAAGTTTAGGGCAAGAATTCTGGCTTAAAACAATTCAGCCTCCACTTAGTCTTATGCAATCAATAACTGTTTTAAAATTGAATTGAAATTGAGTACTAAATGCCTTTCAATATGGGTGGCTGAGCTGGGGCCATTGGTCTGGGTACACGTATTATAGACTATAGTCAGCATGACTTTGGAAACATGATAGTTCAGGAAACGGAAAGAAAAGCATGTCCCAGTCTCTTTGACCTACAACAACAGAAATGGTCCTTATCTGTCCCAGACTGTGATCATACATGGAGAGGATAGGAGTTTCCTTTTCTACCAAAAGGATGGAGAGAGATGTGGGAGAGAGGGAGAGAGATGCTAAATAATCCCAAAAATGTGGTTCTTGTGAGAATGAAGATTCCTTTCAAGATTATAAGGAGTTTCCAGATTGTGCCAACATTATATGAGAAGGTTTGTTTTAGCACAGCGTGGAACATACATTCTCATTAGCTGAAAAAGCTGCCTAGTTGTGTAGATGAGGAAGGTGTGCAGAATGTCCATGGTGAGGATGCCTCTCAGCCACTAAAGCCACTTCCCCTCCCTTTCCCCCACTAACAGTCATAGCTGAGATCTGATTGAGTGCCTAAGTTGACTATAGTTAATAGCTTCCCTTGCAGCTAGATCCTAGGGAAAACAACGTCCTCAATATATGTAACTTCTTGTTCACATATTAGAGAACAATTACTGATGCTAGAACTGATTTTGCCTCTCTTCCTTTGACTTTGCTGAAAGTTGATCCTGGATGCCAGTTGTGGAGTATGACGGATCTGTGTCTTGGCTCCCTGAACACCTGAGTAAAGGAAAGTCCTGTTGGAACTGGAACAGTGTCAGCCATTGCTTTCTATTTGTTTTTAGCAACTGCCATTTATTTGATATAGTGTCTGTCCCTTTTTCATCCACATAAAACTAGCAACGAACGTCTATTGAACATTATGTTAAGCCCTGGGGATATAAAAACATGAATGAATGTGTCTCAGTCCCTGACCTTAAGGCGTTTATAGTCAGATTGAAGAGATAAGACACATAATCATAAAATGAACCTTACAAGGCAGGCTGTCACTCAAACCACAGAGAATCCATAGCAGGGCAGAAAGGGTTCTTTAGGCTAATGTGAGCAAAGAGGTCTCAAGAGGCAGTGAGCCTTGAGACAGAAGGAAAAGTATAAGCCTATTGGTTTAGAAGGAAGGAGCATCGTTTTTTGTTCATTTGTTTGCTGGGGGAAGGGGTGCTTTGTTTGTTTTAGATACTGGGATAGGTAATAGTGAATTCATCCTAGTTCAGGATAAAACAGCTAGTTCACATCAGAACATGGTAGAGTGACCTCTGAGGAGGTTGTTGGGATATGTCAGAGGTGAGTCTTGAGAACCAGGCTGCCTAGGAAATGCGTTTCTCTCTTCCAGACACAGGTAAGCTGTTTCAGGCAGCATTATTGGCTGCTGTTGTGACTCTTCCATGAGAATGTAGCCCCCCCCCCCCCCCAAGCAAGAGTTGTTCTATGTCTGGTTTATAGACGTCTTTCTACAAACAGCTGATCCTTGGAGCAAAGGCATGAGGCCATCCCACAGGACAAACTGCAGACGGGCAAATACGTGGTTATGTGTGCCACAGGCTCAGCCTTTTTTCTTTTAACCTCGCCTTTAAAACAAACTTCCTCTCATCTTCCTGGTCTCCCATTTTCTGTGCCAGTGAGTTCTCACTGTACCCATCTTTGTGTAATCACTTCTATAAAAAAAAAAAAAAGAGCGCAGGTAAACTCCGCATGTTTAAGCCTATTCTTCTTACCTCACTGACTGGCATTTATTGATTTCCTTGTCCCAGAAGTCTTGCTCAGACTTGGTTCCTCCATAGTCAATCTTGTTTGTTTGTATTTATCAGCCACCTAGCAACACAGTCCTCAAGGGAGCTCTCCCAAACAATTGCTACCTACATGCATTTCTACCGGGTTGTGAAGCTTTTTCCAGCTACACAAACTCCTCTCTCTTTCCATCCAGTGGCAATTATCACAAAAGTTGAGAAAGGACTATTGCCTCGTCTTTCACCCCTGGGAGAACCAGGCCTGTGGAAAAGTTGCTGCTAGGTGTTTTTCCTTGTTTTCTCTCTCGGGTTAGACTTCTATTGTCTGGAAAGGTGCAAAGGTTTGGATAAGGGACCTCAATTGCAGCTGGCAACATCTGAGTACTATCTTTCAACTTGGGCGGGCTGACATTAACTTCAGTGTGTTCTCTCAACATGTGAGGTTGGAAGGCTAAGATGCCGGAACAGTTCTCTGTGACCCTTTGTCCTGGACTGATCTTTCCTGAGTTATTGAATCAGAGGAGGGAGCAAATTGTGTAAACAGAAGAAACCTTCCTGTCTTTGAAAACTTGAGCTGTACACAATATTATTCCTGACAATGTCACTGAACATGTTGGATAAAGCTGCTTAGCAGCTCAGGACTGGAGACACCTTTTGGGATGTAGTGAAAAGGACCTCATCTGGGAGCTGAGATCCCAGTGCCTAAGTAATGAAGTAGTCTCTGGTTTAATCAAGAGAACTGTGGCAATAGTCCGGCAGGCCAGCTTCCTTTTTGTCTTCTCTGATATGCTAGGTTTACATAGGTTGTGATATAGTACCTTTCGAAATGATACCCGTATGTTTCCTACTTGTAGGACACATTCTATCAGTTTGAGAAATGGGCCTATATTGGTTTCCTGGGATATATGGAGGTAGAGTTAGCAATTTCCCTGTTTAGAGTCTGGGCAGACTCTTATGACTTTTCTTGTGTTTTTCCGTCTCTTCCTGTCAATTGCTATTGCTTCTTCAGCTTCTCTCATTTAGTCCTCCATTTTACTTCCCATAGTTCTTCCTCTGTGTTTGTGAGGTTTGCAGTTGGGGAGAGAAAGGATAACTAATGTTAGATGGGAGAGAGATTGCTTTCCCATAGTTAAAAATACATTCTGCAATGGATTGTGGCGCTGTAGAAATACAGTAGATACTTCAGTGTCTTTGGTTCTACTTTCTGGGATTTCAGTCACCTGTAACCAAGCAAAGTATTGAGAGAAAATTCCAGAACTGCAGCTCATAAATTGTAAATTGTGAGCTATTCTGAGCTTTCTGATGAACCTCTAAGCCCTCTCTGCATTTTCAATTATCTTCTACCTCTCTGTCCATAATATATATATGCTATCTGTCCACCTGACCCTTACCAGCCTTCATGGCTATCAGACTGACCATTGCTATATGATAGCGCCTATATTCTGATCACCTCTATTTCTCTTAATGACTCAAGTGCAACACCAAAAATGCTAGAAATTTGAATTTGCCAAAGTCATGGACAGAGTGCTTCCTTTAAGTGAAAAAGTGAAAATTTTGGGCTTAATAAAAAAGGAGGAAAGTGTGTGTTAAAGTTTTTAAGACCTAGAGTAAGTCATCTTTGAACTCTTAACTTGATTTGCTTTGTACATTAAACTGTGTCATAGCTATGACTACATAGGACAATTCATAGTATATAATACAGTGTTTGGTAGTGTTTGATAGTTCAGTTTGGGTCATCTATTGGAGAACTTGGACTATTCTCCTTCATAGAAAATAGGAAAATATCACCTATAACAAAAACTTAAAGGTACACTGTGTGAATTTTATTATACATATTTATTTATATAATAAATTATATATATTCATTGTATACATTTATATAAACAACATATTATATGCTTATTATACATTTATTTATAAAATAAAATTCACACATGTGTACCTTTAATTTTTTAAAAATTGTTTTTATTGAGCTATATATTTTTCTCTACTCTCCTCCCTTCCTTACCCCTCCCTTCAACCCTTTCCCATGGTCCCCATACTCCCAATTTACTCAGGAGATCTTGTCTTTTTCTACTTCCTATGTGGATTAGATCCATGCATGTCTCTCTTAGGATCCTCATTGTTATATAGGTTCTCTGGGATTGTGATTTGTAGGTTAGTTTTTCTTTGTTTTATGTCTATGAATGAGTACATATGATATTTGTCTTTTTGGGTCTGGGTTACCTCACTCAATATTATATTTTCTAGATTCATCGTTTGCCTGCAAATTTCAAGATGTCATTTTTTTCTGCTGTGTAGTACTCCATTGTGTAAATATACCACATTTTCCTTATCCATTCTGTGGTCGAGGGGCATTTAGGTTGCTTCCAGGTTCTGGCTATAATAAATAATGCTGCTATAAACATAGTTGAGCATATGTCCTTCTGGTATAATTGAGCATCCTTTGGATATATATCGAAAAATGGTATTGTTGGGTCCTGGCGTAGGTTGTTTCCTAATTTTCTGTGAAATCGCCATACTGATACCTAAAGCGGCTGTACCGGTTTGCACTCCCACCAGCAGTGGAGGAGTGTATATTTAATTTTTTGTTTCAGGTGATAGCTTCCTATTTTCTATGTAGGAGAACAGTCCACGTTCTCCAGTAGCTGACCCAATCTATATGAAATTTGTTTCAGACCTTAAAGTTTAAGCTAGCTTCCAGGAGACATTTTCTGTTTTTGTGTGGCCAGCACAGCTTCTCATTGCTGTATTCAGAAGTTCGTCATGATATGAGGTTGCCATTCTTTTTTAAAGATTTGTTTATTTTTAGTTTTACATATATAAACATTTTCATATACATACATGCATACATACATACACACACACACACACACACACACATACATACATCCCATGTGCATGTCTGGTGTTCAAGGGGGCCAGAACAGGGCATCAGCTCCTGTGAAGAGGTCCTGAAGCACCACATGCATCCTGGAATCGAACCATGGCTGTCTTTAGTAGTTGCAGGTGCTCCTAGTTACTGAGATGTCTCCACCGCCCCAAGATTTCTATTTTTAATATCTTCTAATTCTGCGGGATTTATTCAGCCGTACTAGAGACTTTCCCGTATGTAAGGGGGTATCCATTGCATGACAGCATTGCCCACCAGGCAGCAATACCATGGTTATATTAACATTTAATAACAAATTTCTCTTACTTAGACCCAATTGACAATTTCTTTCATTATAAAATGAAACTTAATGGTTATAATGTTGAAGAGCTTGGGTGTTATTTTCCCTCACATTTGTGCACAGGTACCACTTCCAATAAGAAAACTGAACCTGGCATGCATTTCATGAGGATGCTTTGGCAATGATCATTGCCATGGGTCAGCACCTGTTGCTATTTAAAGTTAATGCCCTCTTTGATTCCTAGGTCAAGTTCTAGCACTTCACAGAACATTTGATATGTTCTTTATCCCATTCTCCAGTTATTGAATATTCATATCTTTCATAGGCAAGTCTATTACACAGAAATGTATTTTGGAACTTTTTCGAGTTTGCTAATAAAAACTCAATGGGTCACATGGCTAATTTTTACCCAGGTGAGATAACCATCCTGTATTATTAGAATCAGATTCATTCCTGAGTTAGGTTGATAAAAGTTCAGCTTCAGATAATATTACAGTATTTAACACATCAAAGTTCCATTTCGTGGACTTTCTGCTTCCATCTTTGTATCCTGTCATCAGTACTAGCAATCCAATGAGGCGCCTCCTAGATCATTTGCTGCATACATATGAACAAATACGCAAGCTCACAGAGGTTTTTGTTTCATTTTTGATAAACAGAATAATTTTATGTAGATAACTGAACTACCAGCCTCTTTGTACACACACACACACACACACACACACACACACACACACACACACACACATGCAGAATTACATCTTGAAACTGAGATATGTCTTTTAATGCCTTTGTTGTAATTGACGGTATGGAAAAGTCTTTCTTTTTTTTCTTTCTCATCTTATTCTTTGGTGTGGGGACCCAAACCCAAGATCTCATATTTACTAGATAAGCAACCTTCCACTAAGCTACCTCAATCCTCCATTGCTTCCTTAACCATTCTCCTTTGAAGGATATTTAGATGTTGTGCTTTTTGCTCTAAAAGCCAATTCTCCTATTCATACCCTTCCTCCTGGATGCTCCTTTGCAAGCATTTTGAGACATGTATCTATTATGAAGACCTAAAAGGAACATTGCTTAGGCAAATAAAAATTATGCTAATGTTTGGATAGATGCACTGAAAGTGTTGTCTTAGCTTCCTCTGTTTCCAGTGACAGAGCTGTCACTTAGGTATCAGCAGCTGCATCATTTGATTCTTATTAAAATCACAATAAAAGTATGAGAATAGAGGGGGGAAAGACCGACATGAGAACTAAAAAGAAACATGGAATGGCAAAAAAATGTCATGGCATAAATGATATTGTTGCTTTCTAATTTTTACCTTACTACTTTATTAATGCTTTGAGAACTTTACACCATGTGTTTTGGTCATATTTATCCCCCCAAGGTTGGGAGTGTGTGAAGTCCTAAGTGAATGTATATTGTCTCACATGGGTATGGCCATATCCAGGACCCTAATGCCTCAGACCCATGGAAGTGGAAAAGCTTTCCCTTGGGTGAGACTCAGAGGGATGGCAAGGCCTTCCTCTGGCCTAGGTGCCAATGTTGAGCGTGTGTGCAGAAAATGTCCACCGTAGCCACTTCTCTCTATATGTTTGTGGGTTGGAGACTGCCCTCTGCAGAGATTGCTCCCACCGAGATGCCCTAAGCTGCCTCCTTGCTCAGTCGTGTATATTAACCCTGCCCCTTTGTTCATCTGTCTACAATAGTGCTGCCTCCTGTTCAGACGTATGCACGAGCCCTGCCTCTCTGTTCAATGTACTTTAATAAACATGTTGAGCTCCCAGGAATGCTATGGCTTCTCTTTCAGTCTACCCAATCCCAGCTCTTCCATCTATGTGTGAATCTGTCATGTCTTCGTCTTCTTGGAACGCGAGTCAGGTCAATCCCTGAGACAGTACAAAGCCACGGCCCCCTACTCTTCCCCTGGGCTCTACAATCCACCCAGCCCTGCCTCCCTGACACCCAACTTCATGTCTCTGTGTTTCTTTGTCTCAGTTATCCATGGACTCCAATTTATGCTGGCTGTATGTTTCTGTGGGGTCACCCATTCAAGCATGGCTGGCCCTACCAGGAGCCACACCATTAAAGAAAGCCATCAACTTTCAATAGCTCCCCAGGGATGGGGGGGGGTCATGATCCCCTTCCCACTCCATGCTAGAATGCTGACTGTTAATTGAAGTGATCTTGTATGATACTTTCTGTTCTTATCAGCCTTTCATGTAGATATGTCAAAATACACTCTGCTTTGATTCCTTCGTCAGGTTCATCACGCACCATGCTGAGCAAGGCTTTGGCAATAGTGATAAAGAAAGTAGAAAAAGACACAAAACAAACCACAAAACCTTATGTTCAAAGGCTTGACCTTATAATGATTGAAACAAATAAACAAGTATATTTTAAAAATATTTAACACTAGTTCTGCTAACAAGGATGGAAGGAAAATATTGTAGTGTTTGTCTAGGAAAGAGTCACAACAGAAGTGGCTCTTAGAAGGCATCATTTCAGGCAAACCTGAATAATGGGGAAAACTCGGACGTGAAGATTCACAGTGGGACAAAGCAGTCCACTGTCGTCGTCGTTGCAATGGGCAGTCACTGGGACACATGGAGTGGAGGCATACTGTAGCTAAATGTATAGCTTCAGAAGAAGATCCACAAACCAATTAGAACATTGTTAATATATTCCGTATTGGGGGGCAATGCTTGATCTTATTATGGTAAGAGCAGTAGAGATGCAAGAATTCTTGATTTGGGACAGGCGGTGGTGGTGCACACCTTTAATCCCAGCACTCGGGAGGCAGAGGCAGGTGGATCTCTGTGAGTTCGAGACCAGCCTGGTCTACAAGAGCTAGTTCCAGGACAGGCTCCAAAACCACAGAGAAACCCTGTCTCGAAAAAACCAAAAAAAAAAAAAAAAAAGAATTCTTGATTTGGGAAGTATAGCCCAGTGTATGTATCCTTTATGTTTTCTATTGCCTATTACTGTGGCATAAACAGCAGACATCTTGCTGAATGAATGTTTGCAAAGGGCTGTTTGAGATGAAATATTTAAGCAACAACAAAGAGCCAGTGAAATATTGATCTTTGATGGCAGGAAATACAGACTTTTACATTTAGGAATAGTCGAGTTTTGTTAGGTGTCACTGGGTTGTCGGAGCCTGTGATATCAGTAGATATAATACAAGGGTAATGCTTTTGTATGTCACTCTTCATCAGAAAGTGATGCTGAAAGAAAGACTTTCATCTGCAGCTAGAGAGATGGTGTAAGGGAGAGTCAGGGAGGGTTTGACTTTGATATCTTGCTGTCATCTATTACCGTGTCTCCTCACCCTGGTGCTATTCATGGAGTTAAAACACCCTTTCTAGAATCCCTATACACAGCCCACAGAGACGCCATCGGTGGGCTAATATTCATTAGAGGCTCAGAAATGGACATTATATGCTATAAGGTCTATTTTCTGAGCAATCCATTTCACTACTTAATACACAAAGAGGCCTCCAAATTCAAAGACAACCATTTCCCCTGTTTGGGTGTCTTCTTTCCTGGAAATTAACTGTGTCACATGAGGCCCAGGCGTCTTTTCTGGGAAGCAGCTGGCATGGAAGGGAAAGAGCATGTCCACGGAATGTCAGTTTATATTCTGGTTCTGTCGCTTGAGCAAAACACATCTGGCTTCAGTGTTCTCAGCTACAGTATCATGGAGGGCATATACTACTTTAAAAAATAACTACAAAAAAAAAAACAAAATAAAAAATAACTACATTTGAGTGCTATTGAGGGGTGAGATATCTTACAGGAGGTAATTGGAAGAACAACCTCTTTGCTCCTTCCCCTAGCCCCACTTCCTTTACTAAAGACGCTTGCAGCCGTCTGATATCATTTTACTGCCGGTCTGCATTCCTGTGTCATGAGCACAGAGGAGCCATGGGTTCTAGGCAAAGGCTCAGCATGGTGCTGACCTGGGTAGAGAGCGCTGGCTTTCCTGCAGGACGTGCCCAGCTAGCTAAAGCAGCCAAGGATTAAGTGAACTGATGGGTTTCTGTGATTAAGTTAGACTCTCAACTAATGGTAAAGATATACGACCTGGGAAAATGAGCAAGCCAAAGCTAGCTGTGCTGGTTTATGCTTGGACAAAGGCTGCTGAGAAAGGAAAGGGCCGGCTCTCTCTTCAGATGCGAGTGTTTGACTTGATTACATTTTGTTTCCACTCCAAGCCGCCACTTGATTTTCAGCTTTCAAATGAAGAGCAGGCATTTGCTTTTGTGACGTGACAACTATGATTGCTCTCTGGAAAAGGATTATGGAACTTTCTGTACCTAGTGTTTATACATCTCACAAGCACAGTTGTTCCCAAGCACACTGAATACCTTTTTGTACTGGGACGTCTTTCTATCTCTGCATCTGAATTTTGTACCTCGGTGTCTGGGGAGCTTGCCTCTGTAGCTTCACAGAGAAATCTGACAAATGGTAGGAAGTTGTTCTCGGCAGGGCAGAGATGGGCAAGTCCCCCAGGAGCTTGGTGAACACACAACAACCACCTTGCTGTGAACCAGGGGTCTTTCTTTTCTAAGAAAAAGATTCGTAGAGGGGGGAATGGTTCTTGGATCATACCAAACTCAGGTACAGGGAGATTCAGCCACAGCAACACATCCTGGAGGCTTTCTGTGCCTAGTGTTTATGCCAACAGAGAAAGAGCTGCATGTGCATTTGCACCTTTAACTGGACTTGAAGGTTTGAGGATGCTTTTGTATCGACAGTCAAATGATGTCATTGTGGAGGGCAATGGCAAGCAATGGCTTGGTAATCAGACATGCCTAAGCTTTAAAAACCTGGGCACGAGCAGGAAAATGTCATGTGCAAAGCAATGAGATTGCGGAGAAAAGCAAGAGTCAGATGTCAAAGGGCTTGTTGGAACAGCCCCCAGGGCTCAGCTGTGTTTGGAAGAAACTACTGGAAGATGAGGAAACCATGGAGGGGAGGAATCAAATGGGGGCTGTTAATTTTAGAGATTTAATTTAGAAAGGAGTCTACTGCTTTAAATCAGTGGAGGCTTGATTTTGAGCAGTGCAGTCTAAAGGTAGGGAGACTGGGTGAGGTTTCCCAGACGACTCAAGGGGAGGAAAGAAATTGTGAATTAAGGCCGCCATAGCAAGGTGGAGACTAAGCACAGGCTTAGGTGAATGGAAAATAGATGAAGAACCAGTAGCGGCATGATAACAATTATTAGAAGACACGATCAGTTTAGTCTCTTGGCCAATATGTCAGTCAATGAACTACCAACGACTACGCAAGCACACACACCCATGTATACAGGGCTCCGTATGTGCCTATAGGTAAAGGCCAATGTTGAAATCTTTTTCTTTTCTTTTTTATTAATCCCTTACCATTTTACTTCTCTTGCTGAACCCAGGAGCTCACTAATTTAGCAAGACAAGCATCTGTGAGCACACACACGTGTATACACCCACACAACATACATAAATAAATAAAGCAATATTATTTTGAACTGGGACTTTAATTAGCTTTAAAGAAATAAAATTGATAATTATCTCCAAGTCAGGAAATGAGAAAACAAAAGCCATTAAAAGGAGCTTGGATAAAGTTCTAGAAAAATCAGTCTTTGGATATCTTCAAGAGCACACAAGAACAGTCAGTCTTATGTCTAGTACTGTGGGGTAGACAAAGGCATAGTAACAGTAATGTATCGGCAAAAGCATCAACATCTCATTGCAGAGTTTTATTTTTTTTTGTTTTTTTTTTTCAGCTCAAACATTTTTTTAAATTTATTTATTTATTAAGGATTTCTGCCTCCTCCCCGCAACCGCCTCCCATTTCCCTCCCCCTCCCCCGATCAAGTCACCCTCCCTCATCTGCTCAAAGAGCAATCAGGGTTCCCTGACCTGTGGGAAGCCCAAGGACCGCCCACCTCTATCCAGGTCTTTTAAGGTGAGCATCCAAACTGCCTAGGCTCATTGCAGAGTTTTAAAACAGATTATCAGAGCAACGGCAAATTCAAGGTGGTTGGAGCTGAAGAGAAAGGCTGAGTTCCATGATGAACTAGCCCATGAAGCAGCAGGAAAACTGGTGTTTCCTGAGCAATTGAAATGGAGAAATTAGGAAGAAATGAAAGGCAGTAAGACAAAACACCATAGAATGTTTTGTTGTCAAGCAGTATCCAGTGGGACTGGCTAAAAGTACATTCAGAAAGGTTATAGAAGTGGCCCAGAACAGAATAAACTCTTAAGTCACCCAATGAGAACATGACATGGCAGCTTGTAAAGAGGCAAGATGTCTAACATGTCAACATTTTATCTCCAAACATCCTAAGTTAGCTAATTGACCAACTGAGCAAAATGTTGGACAGGACACTGTGAAGTGAAACTGCCGGCGAGCCAAAATAAATACTGTCGCATGTGACATTTCCAAAAGACGAGGCTTCAAGAGGATAGGAGAGGAAGAAATCCTCACCAGTGATGAATGGGACTAGAAACCCTGGGATCTTTAAGAAAGATAAACAAAGCCAGGCGGGGTGGCGCACGCCTTTAATCCCACCATTCAGGAGGCAGAGGCAGGTTGAATCTCTGTGAGTTTGAGGTCAGCCTGGTCTACAAGAGCTAGTTCCAGGACAGGCTCCAAAGCTACAGAGAAATTCTGTCTTGAAAAACCAAGAGAAAAACAAAAAGGAAGGCAGAACGTACAGCAGTGGTGGTGTAGGGGCATGGATTGCATCTTAGAAAGCCTATCATTGTCTCGTTCTTTCTGACAGAAGCTCTAAGGCCAGGCCTGGCAGTTCGGGAGAAATCTGTTGCCTCAACTGCCATCAGGACCCAGACTGCATTCTCTCTTCTACAGAACACAAGGACTGAAATAAAGAAAGTAGATCAGTTCTAGGTTTGCATTTCTGTGACAACTGATGCTCAGGGAGATATTTGCATGTACGAACTTAGGCCCTGTCTGCTATCAGAGAGGAGATTACTGCAGGGACCCTTGAGTTCCAGAGCTAATAGTTCTATTGTGGTCTGTGGCAAGTCACTCACTCATGGCCTCAGTATCACACGTATCTTACATAAAATAATAAGTCAAGTGTTCTTTAAGAGCTTTAGTACATATAAGAATCTGTTGTAGAGTGGGCCACCACACTGGGAACTGTCTAAATAATCACTCCCCCCACCTAAAAAAATATCCAGATACAGAATCAACTCTGTTGTGGATGCCAGAGACTGGATTATCTTCTAGAAAAAAAATTCTTCCCACAAGGGGATCTGATATCTGAACATGGCACCCAGTGGCTGCAGTGACAGGGGTTGTTGGCTTTTTTGGGTTTGGTGCCAGGTTGTTTTCATATGGTGTCCGAATGCACAATGGATATTGTTGCTGTCATGCAATGGCTGCATATAAGAGTGAACTTTTGGTTGGTTCCTTAAGTGCATATTGGGGAGGCTTAATGATGGCCTTCCATACTTTTCAGAAAGAGTGTATAAATTTAAAAAGCCTTAAAGTCTTTACTATATATGCCAGTGGTTCCTTGAAGCTGTGGAACAACCAAACCGCACTTTCTTGGCCAATCCCTGATTTATCAAGGATTTTGAGGAAGAATAAAGTATTTATAATATTAAAGTAAAGATGGACGGTGTAGCAAACACCACAATACATAATCAGACAGTCACAGGGAAATTCCACTTGACTAATGTAATAGAGAGACTGGCATACAATTTTCCTCCATGGGACCATTCAAGGACCTAGGTTCCTTCCATGTTTTGGCTCTGTCATTGACAGTATAAGGTTTCTAATATTTTGGATGAAATCAACTGAAGTGGAAAGGGCCTAGAGAATTGTTTGAAAAACACTCTAGCAAACTCATGAGTACCACTGACTAGTGTTAATCACATAGTCCCATGAAACTGAAGACCAGGAAAGGTATCCTATCATAATACAAAGAATAAAACAGGCTTGGGACAAGCCTTCTGTCTTTTAACAATATACAATAACTCAAATGTTACTAAGATATTATTTTCTATCTTAAGAAGTATACATATGATATAAGACACAAATTCACAGTTCTGAGTTGAACTGTAAGCAAAATTCAAAGAAAGTTTTGAGATAGCTTCAGCTTCTTGGTACTTGTTATACTCAAGATCCTTAGGATTCTATGTAACCTGTGCTCCCTAGTTAAAGATTATGAAGGGTCCAAATTCTGTATTGCTTCATTCATAGCAGGCATTCACTGTATATGTTTTAAAGAAATAACTCGGCTAGTAATGTTTTGAAATGCCAAAAGTAAACCTTACTTGCTTGATTCACAGGAAGCAAATGAATATGTCAGAATGGCCTAGCTTCCTTCTGAAAATATTATCCTTTGGCCGGATTTCAGGCTACCTGGTTTATTTTAGGAAGTCTTACTAAAAAGGTAATGTGTTATTAGCCATTAATAGCTCATCAAGTCTTAAATTTTAACTTAAGGGTGAAAATTGGCCAAATCAAGCCTTTGAAAGTGGAAAAAGTGGTGAGGTATCTAAAAGTAGCAGGCCTTAGGGGGTGTATTTGGACACCAAAATGTCACTTTCAAACTCTAATTAAGCATGTAAGTAGTGTTGATTCCATAGGTGAATTACCTGAATGGGTAATTCTGTGATGAGGTTAGGAGATTGAATTTTAACTTGCCAACTCCATGATTCTGCAGAACATGATCCAGGAAACATAGTCACGTAGCTGTGACTACCATACTGGGTTCTTGAAATTCTTAGTGAGTTCTGATCAGGTGATCTCCCCATTTTCAGGACTGCGCAGTGAAATCTTATCTTGAAAAACCAATACAAATAATAGTACTAATTTATTACCATATGCACTGTGTGCCAGTGTGGTGGGTACCCACGTCACAGCACATATGTGGAGGTGAGAGGACAATGATGTGGAACCACTTCTCTCCTTTGACCCTTACATGGGTCCTGGGCATTGAACTTGTGTCCTCAGCCTTGCATGGCAGCAAACACGGTACCCACTGAGCTTTCTCACCAGCACCCTCCTCTCTCCCCAAAATTAACTTATTTTGATAACCGAGGAAACAAACCAATTATCTAAAAACAAATTGGATCAAGGATCTGTCAACTGTGCTGGTTGTAGTGGCACATACCTGTACTCTCAGTCCTTGAGAGAGAGTGAGGCAAGAAGATCACCATGAGTCCGAGGCTAGCCTGATCTATATGGCAAGGTCCTGTTTCAAAAAACAAAACAAAACAAAACAGAAAACAAACAAACAAACAAATAAAAAGATGAA
Source organism: Microtus pennsylvanicus (assembly GCF_037038515.1). Lineage (NCBI taxonomy): Eukaryota > Metazoa > Chordata > Mammalia > Rodentia > Cricetidae > Microtus > Microtus pennsylvanicus. Next base: position 53,152,964 of record NC_134593.1, read on the forward strand.
AATCAATGAGATTTTTGATTCAACCACAATTCAACGAAGAGGACTCTCAAAGTTTTTGAAACAGAGTATTTCCAATCTGAAGTCCATGTTTCAATCAGAAAGAAGATTAGAAGACTTTCATATTTATTTTATTCATTATTTCTGTTTGGAATTAATCATGTATGAATTTTGCTTTGCAACCTAAAGAGCAATGCCTGTTCAATCAGCTTTAAAGATTGATATCACCATCTCAGAGGCATGGGGCTCATCTAGGGGAATGGGGACCAATTGTGAGAACCGTGCATTTTCTAAGTGGCTTTGGAACAGAATTTGTACCAGGCTGATGCAGAGAGTTAGTGACTAAAAACAGCCCATTGGTTTGAGTGTCCCTAACCTATTAAAAAAAGTAATAGTAAAAATGAGAAAATACAGTCTCTCCTACTTCCATTGAGGAAATAAGCCAATGTAAGTAAAATTTTGTTTTGTTTATCAATATTGTGTTTACTTTCTATCAGCTACAGCTCCACGGGAGCAATGTTGTTGTCAAGGTCCTATGCATTGCAGAAAAGTTTAAGTCATTCAAAAATTAGTATAAATAGAGCCATTTGTATTAAGCTTAGTTCCTAACTAGAGATGATGAGATTTTATTTTAGGTGGGGCATACACTTAGTGCAATGTTAGATGCATTTATCTACAGCTCAATTTTTCTACCTTATGTGAGAATAAAACCATTTTTTTAGAATTTAAGCATCAAGAGGCAAAAGGGAACATCTCTCCCTAAAACTGAAATCATTTCCCTTGCAAAGGAAGATTAGTGCAGAAGCTTTCCTGTGTGCATTATCAAACCGAGGAGCTGCTTTGACAGTGAGTCAGGCAGCTAGATCATATTCTTATGCTATTAAATCCAAGTAACATAAAAGAATCTATCAGGAAATCTACGCATGATTCAACAGCAAACTGAGACTTGGAAATACTAAGGAGTACCCATCTGCATCAGTTTAGCTTTAATTATGTAGATAAAAATAAGTTTTGTTTTTTTTTCTCGCTCAGTAGCCAATTATTTATTTCAGATCAATATACTGAAGAACAGAGAGCCCGAGTCTTAGAAAGTGCAGTTATTAGGCCCCCTTTGTAAGATGTGGGCCCTGTTCTCAGGGGGTCTATGGTCTGAAATCAGGGAAAGGCGGGTAAGGACATATTAGTCTAGTGCAGGTCTGGCTAATTCAAGAGCTGGGAGCCACGATGACATAAAGGCAAGTAAGTGTCTTTTGTTTCACCAGAGGTGTCGGGAAGGCTTCAGAGAGTCTAATGTAACTTACATAAGCAGAGAACAAACAAAGGGCTTCCCAAGAAGAGGCACATTAGGGTGGAACACATCTCACTGCAATACTTTAGAGTGTTTTGTGACCTGGTTTCTGCCTTCATCATGTCCTTTTCCTGTGCCTGAAGTGGCCCCTGAGGTCTTTTCTCCTCACCTTTTCAAACCTTAGATCCAAAAATGCCTGCAGGTGAAGCCCTCCACACCCTCTCTGAAGCCTCACTCAGAGCTGTCAGGCCTCAGGACTAACTTAAAGTTATAATCTTAAGAGAAAGCAGAATTCTTTGGCCATTTACAATGAATGAGCTGTTTCAGAAGGAATTTTTTTTTTCCTAAAGGAAAAAGGAGTTAGAACTTTGCTGTTGTCATTTACTGTCCCGAGTGTGACGGTTGGTTGGTGTTTTTCCATTTGGTTTCTGCAGAACAGAGGACTGGTAGAAACTGTTGGGGAAGGGGGAGTTAGGCGTGAGTTTTCCCCTAAACCCAAGACAGTACAGTGTAGGTCCGAGTTCTTGAGGCTAGGTCCTAAGAACACATCCCACCTGGAGCTCTCAGGATCCCCCCTCCGCCTGTCTCGCACATGGGCAAGCATGTTCAAATGTCCTGCGCTGTCGGCGGGATATGCAATTGTAGCAAATCAACTATAATCTCACCTCATCTTCAGTCACTCAGAAAAACTCAACAAGGTGCAGCCTCACAATGCTTGACACTGAGTTTTCTCTCAGCCACACACCTCATGAGCTAGAAACAAGGGAAGGGGCTACCCCTGAGCTGAGGGTTGGCCTCACGCACTTTGGAACACAAAGGGATTTTCGTGCCACAGCCATTTCAGGCTAAAGGAAGGAAAGGGCCTGTGAAACCTTGAGCTCATTTAGAATGTTCGATGAAGATATTGTTCAACCGAATGAGGCTTGAGAAGCGAAAATAATATGCTGGAAAGGAAACCTGGGACAGGAGGGAGGGCTCTTCGGTTAAGAGTGCTTATAGCTTTTGTAGGGGACCTGAGGCAGCTCCCAGGACCATAGTTTGTGACTCAACTACCTGAAACCCCAGCTCTGGGAGCTCTGACATCGTTTTCCGGACACTCGGAAACCTGTACACATGCGTATGAACACTTGACCCACAGATACACAAGAAATAAGAGATATCTGAAGGAAAGAAGGAAGGACGGACGGAAGGAAGGAAGGAAGGAAGGAAGGAAGGAAGGAAGGAAGGAAGGAAGGAAGGAAGGAAAAAAGTCTGGATCATTGGGCAAAACCTTGGGAGGATTTAGAAGATTAAGAACAGGACAAGGACTTGGAAGTCATGGCTGGGACAGAGGCTTGAGAGGGCATGAGGGAACCCAGTAGGCAGCTCTGTCACTGTTCATTGTTGGGTGGTATGAAGTGAGGGCCAGAAAAACAGAACGAGGCCCAGGATTACAAGGTCCCCAAGAGCAATCTTTTGAACTCAGGACAACAGGGGAAACAGGTACTTTCCCTCCCCTTTGTACCCCAGGAGTTTTTGAAAGTTTTGTGGCAAATGCATGGCCTTAAGTCTTTAAGTGCCATTCAGTCATCGGGGATTTTCCACAAGGCCTTACAAAAATGTAGATTGCACTGTAAAAAAAAATTCTTTTCAGTCCATAAAAGTTAGTTTGTACCGAGCAAATTTCTTTATGATGTTTAACTTTGGTTCAGGTCCCAATTCCGAGAAGTGAAGTTTGGTGGCGTGAGAAGGAAAAACAACACGGAAATAAGAAAAGACCCACGATGGATGGCCATTTAGAACACAATGGGACCTTGTTTACTCAAGCTGGACTCCAGCATTCCCTTAAAAAATGCAAGAGATTAAGAAAATGCTTTGGGAACCTAATAATAGTCCCCTGAAACCTGAGAGCCACCTCTCATCTTTCTGACTCGCAGGAAAATGCTTAATAAGAATGTATGTTTTTCATACACCGATTCTTAGCAACAATGTAGCTTTTAATGGGTACAAAAGTCAAATAAGACACTGTCCATAAGTGGGCACCACAGATAGCTTTCAGTGACGGGTACTGGCAGAGCCGTTTACACGTCGTCTCTGTACCTGTAATTGAGTTTAGTGTGAGGTCACTGTGCGCTCTCTCTCTCTCTCTCTCTCTCTCTCTCTCTCTCTCTCTCTCTCTCTCTCTCTCTCTGCAAAATTCCTCTAAACAGTTGTTTCACAAGGCTTCTAAGTAGTGACTAAAACCAATGCGCGATTCAGGAGTCCACAGTCTTCCTTGCAGGTAGACACAATACATGTGACACACGTTCAGGTAAGAAATGGTTTGCTGTCTAGGGCATGATTTAATATTGCGTTCTAAAAATTGCTGGCTAAAGATAGTGTCGGTAGCTCAGAGTTGCTGTGTCAAGGAAGATTCTCTCTCTCTCTCTCTCTCTCTCTCTCTCTCTCTCTCTCTCTCTCTCTCTCCCTCTCTCTCCGTCTCCCTCTCACCTCTGTGTTGTATGCACACATATGAACAATATGCGGACAAGTTCACGTGCATGTGTGTGGAAGCCAGAGGTCATCTGGCACGTCCTCCTCTATTGCTCTACTTTGTTCTGAGCCGGGTCCCTCTCTGAACCTGAAACTCATCTATTTGGCTACATTGGCTGACTGTTGAGCTCCCAGAATCATTTCTTCCTGCCTGATATTACAGGTACCACCTTGCCTAGCTCTTTCCTGGGTACTCAGGATTTGAACTCGGGTCCTTATACTTGCATAGCAAGCAATTTGCCAGCGGAGTCATCTGCCCTGCCTCAAGAGACTGCCTTTTGAGTAAGATAAATAAAAATAAAATCCCAGGACTTGAAATAAGCCTGTGAGACCCAGTTGGATGGTATTTCACAAGATCAGATACAAATGACCTGACCCAATCCTTTTCGGTTTTAGTGTTTCTAATTCCTCATGTTGAAACCTACGGTTTTCTGAGCTAGGAAATCAAGTCTTGGCAGAAGCGTGTAGTTTTTCTTGCATGACTGACTGACTTGCCCAAAAGGAGGAGGACGTCCGAGAAAGAATGTCTGCCAGGTCCTACCACATCAATCTCAATCAAAATCATCTTGTCTGTACAGGTGTTGTAGCAAGAAGTTTGGGATGAAAAAGGATGCCAAAAATATGAGGCAATCTCACTCCATAACTATCTAAAACTGTTCTCCTTTCTCTGGGCAAAGCGTCAATAGAAGTGTGGATGTATTTCCCTGGCTCCTCACTGGATTCCAGGCAGCAGACAGGCAGAGGCAGGGTCGTTTTAAAATATGTAGTTGTAATGATTTAAGGCTCTAAGATCTAGAGTGTTTTGTTTGTCTGGATGTCTAAACACTACAAACCTTGGCCGTCATATTAAAATGGCAAATTCTATCCTTTGGCATTTGAAAGCACAACATACGTAATCCTTTATCTCTCTCCGAGCTATTAGCTTCTTGGCCTTTGGCTGGCCGATGTATACAGTATCTATAGTTATTGCGTGCAAGGGCTCTCTGCTGACTCCTAAGGTCTTTGATCAAACCAGCTAAACTTGATTTTCCAGATTGCTGAAGAGACAAGACCTACAACTATCAGCTTTTCAAGTCCTGGCAAGTAATGGAGACCCCTTGCTCCCTCGCCGGTTTTATCAAAATCTCGGTAAACAGGGGGCCCGGTTCTCATTCAAATATGTAGCATCAGGATCTTGCCTCTCACAGTCGTAGCAGCACAAGACAAACAACAGTTGAAGTAAGAAAAAGGTTCCCTTGGCGGCAGATGCCAAACTAAATAATGACACCCAAAGCAAAAACATGCTTCACTGAAACCAGGCTTCAGTCCGTTCAGCCCTACTGAAAACAAAGCTTTTCTTGTGATTTCTAAAGTGAACATTGTACTTTGCCCTGGCAGCCATTTGTGTGTTTTTGAATGATCCGATTATGCACAAATCCCTAGCCTGTGGACCTTTCAGCACCTCATCTCAGGAGTGATTTGAAAACACGACTGAAAATTTCTGCACGCGAAGCTTGCAAGTTCCTTCCTCTTCATCTCTTAAAACACAGGTGACAATGTTTTGACACACGTTGCTGTTCTCTCTCTGTCTCTCCCCTTTCCTCTTTCTCTCTCTGAGATATTTACAGGAGACAGAGAACTGCATTCCTTGTCCCCAGGACCTCACTTTTCCCTGGCCCTCCATATTTTTGGGCACTGCTCCCTTTCTGTTGATTTCACCAAGGCACACTTAGTGGAGGACGTCTGCAGTCACCATCGGTGCAATTTGTGCAACCTATGCTGGGAAGGTAGCACACAAAGCCCAGGGGGTTTGTTCTGTTTTTATACTTAGTTTTCTAATTGAACAATGATATTTAGGCTTGGTTAGTAAGTAGACAATCAGAATAGTAGAGTATGAAGAGTACCAGTTTGAGAATACATGAGCGTTGGGGAGGAGGTGGAAGCAGGTACCGATTTTCTCAGGCCCCCTCTTCTTTGGAGGAAGTTCAGAGCTGACAGTGCACACATAGTCCTTGGGAGAAGCAACACAAGGCAACAGCACATGATACATCTTGTGCCAGATCCCAGTACAACTTCCAATTGCTCCATTTTTTTTCAATTTAAAATTAGAGGGAAAACCCTATGTTTGGCTAAATTAATAAGCATGCCATTGCATTCTCCATTTTGAAAGTTTCCAAGGATGTTAAGAAGGGAACTCCCTTCCCCTCTCTGAACGCATCACCTGGTAGCTCTTGCCTGACGCTACTCGGCAAGTTGGCTGGTGCGTGCCACCTGCGTTAAGACAGAGCAGATGAGAGAAACAAGCATGAGGAACCCAGCAGTGACCTGTCTACTTGACAGATGCTGCTAACAGATTGTTAAGATTATGAGTAGATTCTCCAGAGACCACCATGGTGCCCAAGTACAACCATACGTGCATCCAGCGCTAGGTGAGCCTAATTCTATAACCATCACAAGACTTCTCTGAAAAGTCATCTGCATTAGGATCAAGCTTTAAGAAAGGCAGACAACTACATCAACGGGCAGAAAATTCAGGTAGGATTACTGCGCTGGTTGCTTATTGAATCTACATTGATCCATAAATGTAGCCCCCATGTGTGTTTAGGACTGTACTCTGTTGTTTTCTCCTAGAGCTCTGATAACTTCTCGGTTTCCTTTGCCCGTAAGTCTCACTCTAGATGTTCTAGCTAGATAAGCTTGTTTACCAGCGCAGTTTCAACTCCCTGTTCCGTGGCGGTGATTCTCAAGCTGGGATCTGGAGGCAAAACCCCAGGGTTTCAGTGTTCTTTATCCAACTCCATCTGTTCTCCTGTCTCTCTCAGATAGCTCCCGCTCAAGCTGCACAACAGGGTCACGAGATTCACACCTCCCTGTGCTCGGTGACCTGTGACTTGCTGTGTGGGTAGCATCCCTTCACGGCACTGTTTAAGGCATAGGCCTAAAAGTTCTCTCCATTCCTCCTCTTCCACAAGCATCTAGTCAAAACAGCCCCTGGAGAGCCCCCCTCCCCCCAAATCTCGTAGACTTGCTTGGATACAGGGCACACAACTCAGCTCCACCTCTTGTTCTGTGTCTTCAAGAATGACCTTTCTGAGCGATGGCTCAACTCTCCATTCTCCTTCAAGCTATCCACGGCTTCCTCTTGTTCTTAGGATGGAATCTGAACTCTTGAGTGTTGCTTACAAAGCTTGAATGTTCCTGGATTCTTTACCTCGACCTTCTCTCTCTTTCAGAGGCTATCTTTTAGGTCTTTCAAACTCTCTTACTTTAGGATCCTCTGCATGCATGCCAACTGCTGTTGCTTTGGTCTGGTTATGGTTGCTTGTACTTAAACCTGGCAGGTTCCTCTCCACCTGCAAGAAGCCCTGGTGCTTGCCAGTCTAGCGATAATGCCTCCCATCACCCCCTTACTATTCTATATTACAGTACCTATTTCTGAGCATATGAGTATCCCTCCAGGAATTTCTGTTTTCATCCTTCCATCAATTCTTTGAGGACAGTGGCTTGATACTTACGTCACCATACATAAAACCTTTAGAAAAAAAACCCACAGAGGTATACTTAAAGAGGTTATGCCTATCCTAAGCAAAGCCTGACTTAATGAATGAAATAGATAATCTATCTTTTTCTCTCTATATCTCCAAATGTAGTCCTTGTAAAATCATGTTTAATCAAATACAAAGAGATTGCAGAAATATTGGGACTTGAAGGACTCTTACAGACCGCCTTCATTTTATGCACGAATAACCAAGGTCCAAGGAGAGAAAGTCACTTTGTCATCCTGCCCTAGGATAGTCCATAACCCTGCCCTAGCATGCAGGCTTTCTTCAGTCTTTTTAATTTTGGCCTCTTTGATGTTTGAGATTCTGTTCCACTTTTTTTAAATCTCAATTTCTTTAGATGACTACTGGATAGAACAAATTTGTAATATTTAATAGCTACTTGACATTTATCTTTGTTCAGGTGACTCTAAAACCTTTATCAATTTTATTGGATAATCTGCTTCTCTCTTTTATGTTTAGGAATTTCTTACATATTTTGTATATTAATACTTGGTTATTTGCACAACTTGTAAATTTCTATTGAATTTTTAGTCATCTAGGACTGAGAATATGCAGTCACCCTTGAGGGAAACACTCATCTTCAAGGAAGTATTTGACGATATTTCTTAGGAGTGCTGTTTGCAAAAGTACACAATTGGAAATGCATAAATGTGTGTTTGTCTACTCCAGTTTGCCTAATCCTCAATGAGTCAGTAAATTATGGTATGGTCACATAATGGAAATAAGAGAGCATAAATGAACTAACTGGTTCGACATGTACTCTACAGAGTTGGTGCCAGAAACTAGTGTGTTGTGTAGAAGGAGAGATAAACTGATACACACAGCATCTGATGTAGTCCGATGCTAATTTAAATGTATGCGTAAATGCCTGTGAGCTAGAAGTGAAAGAAGAGTGGGCTAAGCAGCTTTGAGTGAGTGCTGTCCAGCAGAGGATCGGATTTCAGTTCCCAGCACCTATGTCAGCCAGGTCGCAACCCTCTGCTACTCCACTGCCAGGAAAGCAGGGGCCTCTGGCATCCTTGGCATCCTGTTCTCACTGCCCATCCCCCTCCCTTGGAGACAAATACACACAAACTTTAAAACAAAAAAGTAAAAACATAAAAAACCATGACTGGAGGAATATTCTTCCACCCTAGGGAGGACGACAGGATCGAGGTAGGGAACTCAGTTTGGCCTGTGATAGGCCTCTGTAAAAGGGATTTGTGGGAAATGGAAAGATGCTAGCACACGGTAAGTGTGCACATGAGCGAATGAATGCCTGTGCTCTTACTCTATATTATTTGTGCATGATTGAATTATCTACTGCTTGAAGACAAGATAAAACCATGGCGAACAAGGGATAACAAAACTTTCTTCTGCTAACCATATGCACATTTTTGATACATATTCCACTAGAACATGTTGGAACAACTTGTAATAGAAGAGGTGGAGGCTCTAGCAATACAGGAAAGGGTAGAATAGCAGCCCAGGGGAGGATAGAAGGGAAAGCCAGGGAGTGAAGGGGAAGGTACAGGAAGGGAATAGAGTTTTGGGGAAGGACAGATGGTTTTATAACTAGTTTATACTACTCTGCTACGTAGCTTACTTTGGGAGGAGTTGGAGAAACACATCATCATGAGTCACAATCTTTGATTAAACCTTTATAAACCATTTATATTGACATATTATAGAAACTGAAAAAAAATTCATGTAGGCCAATGTGTCCTTCATGTTAGTCATAAGGTAAACAAGGCCCAGAAAAACTGGAAAAATAAGTCCTGGCGTTTTATTTGAGACTATCTAGCTACCTACTCCAGTCTTTGAATATCAATACGCTGGGTGACTTTCTAGTTGACGTGACATTGAACTCTAATATGGTTATTGTTTTAGACAGACGATTAGAAAGAATGCATACATTTTGATTAGGAAGCAAGGATATTGTTGTGACTACAGAAATGTCACAAGACAGACTTCTGGGGATCCCCGCAGGTAACACCTGTGAAATGGGTGTAATTATGGAGGCTTTCAAAGAGGGACACTAAAATTAAATTGCTGCTACCTCCCACTTGTGCCCAGGGGTATCTTGCTTGCTAGCTGATCAATATCATTCTGGTTACATCTGTCTTTTATGACTCTAATAAAGACTATCTCATTAGGTGGCCCAGGGCCAAGAGATAACTGTGAAGATCTTTCATGAAGTTCTTACAAAAGGTGGCCTCAGGTCACCATCACTTAGGTGAGTAACACTGATTTTCCTCAGGGACTTTCTTCTAGTTATGGGCTAGTTGGGAGATCTGGAATGGACCAATAACATTTTGTCTCTGGGTTGGTAACAGATGGAGATGACTTGGTGAGGAATGAACCTAATAAAGAAAGAGGACCCAGCTGACTGAGACACGAAGTACTAGCCCATAGACTTTCCAGCCCTAAGGGGCCTCACATTCCCCCCAGCTAGAGATAAAGGTCTGCAGAGTGCTAGGCTCACTATCACCTTTGACATGAGAAGAGGGTCTTCCAACCCTATCATCAGGAGCTTTCCCTCCAGCAGGCCAGCACTACAGTCAGTTTTTTAGATTAGTTAATCACATCTTCACAAGGAGTAGAGAGCCTTGTCCTCTTGACGTGACACAGAAGACTGGCAGGAGAAGGTAGACCCAATGAAATCAATCAAAGAAACACACATAAGAAACCTCAACTGTTGGTCACCTCAAATTGTGGCATCGTCAGGTGATTTCATTCTGTTTCTCGCCTTCTCAAGCACATGTGCTTTTGTTTGCATTATTTGGGAAGGTTTTATTTAGACAGTCACCTGTGTGGTTGGTATTCATTTGTTTTTCTGGCTAAACTGTAAATCTCCTGAGACCCGAGAGCCCATTTCTTTGGTTATTTACCTCATCTCAGAGCCTCGCCAGGAATCTCGTTTGCGTTATTAAGTTCAGCACGGCCTTGTTGACCGTGCTGTGAAGTGAGGGGATGATTGAGTGGGTGAGGGTAAGAACAAAAGGAGCGAATGAAGAAGGACTGAGCTCAATGTAGAACACATTGAAGGGAGATGGGCTGTTGGTGGGCGACCATTGTTCAACAATATAGACCAAGTTCTTTAAAGATGGGGGCCTAGTGGGCACAGTGTGACACCGTGATTAATAGCATGGTGCTGTGTGTGATGTCTAAGTTCCCTCACTTATTATGTGACCTCAGGTAGCTCAGTTCCTCCCTGTTTTCCCCCTTTACACAATGAGAACAGGGAAAATGAAGCTTAGTTTTGAATAGACACGAAAACTAAAGAAGACTAAGGGGCAGTTTATGCAAAGGTTCCTAAAGGGTTTTTTTTTGAAGGGGGGGGGGAGATTACATTAAACAACACTCGATTTTATTTATGGAAAAAAGTGGGTAGATGAGTGTTATTGTCGATGGCATCAACAAGAAAAACAGCTAGGGCAGAGCTGTATGGAGCATGGATGGGACTTACTCTTCAAGTCATTGTCAAGAGCTGAGGCATGGAGCAGGCATGCCTGAGGCCCAGGAAGATGGTAGGGTAGTGGGTAACCAAGACTTGTTTCTGAGTATGAAAGGAAGTCATGCCTGGATATGCCGCCAGGTACATACAGGGAATTTCGTTTTTTGTGGGTTGGTCACATGTGAGTGACTCTGTAATGTCACTCCTCAAGCTCCAAAGACCTATCTAGGGAAAGACCTTGAAGTTGTCCCCTTTCAAATGGAGACAGTTAGTACAAGCTTTTCATGTTTGGGACTCTGGTCATCAAAGTTTCCACACAATTTCTGTTTTGTCGTTGGTACTGGCTTTTACGACCTAAGTGAACTGCTCTTGCCATGACTCAGAGTGGAAAGGCCTTGCATCAATATGAAGTGGCATCTTCCCTCCCTCCCTGTAACCATTGGCTCTATATGACCTATCCGAGAGGATATCACTTCCATTTCTCCATGATATTATAGTCCCGCTTAATGCGATTTTCAGAACAGGGAGTAGAAAAAAAAATCTATCATACAGAATTCCGTTGTCTGTTTGATCAGCAAGCTGTACTCTCTTCCCCTTGTAACCTCATAACTACATTCTACCCAAGATAGAGATGTCTTATATGATATAAAATATTTTATATTTTGCTTGAGGTTGAGTAACAGAGATAGAGATCACCTTTCATGGTGATCAGCGCTGATACTTTCTTTACAACTTTAATTCCTTCTGTATTTCAGAAAAAGACTAAGAGCTCCTTGCTTTTTCATATGCACCCGCTAAAGACGTAGTTATAATCAGGCTTGATTTTTTTATGGTAGTTTATGTGGCAAGGGGATATAAACGTTTGTTTTTCAAATGCAATCTCCCCCTGGCTTCCTTTTACTTAAATTGGATGCACATGTAAGCAACATGTACGTTTTCCTTCCTCTTTTTGGAAGAGATAATGACTTTATTTATCTATTTGACTTTTTGAGTCAGGGTTTCACTGTGTAGCCCTGACTGCCCTGGAACTCACTCTATAGACCAGGCTGACCTTGAACTCACAGAGATCCTCCTGCCTCTGCCTTCCGAGTGCCAGGATTAAAAGTGTGAGTCACTACTGCCAGTTTCTAGAAAAATTAAGAAAGTTCAATAATTTCTCCCATTAAATTCACATTGTCTTACAGTTTGGTACAGTTGAGAATGGGAGCGTATTAGCTAGCGTCTGTTTTTACATCCTGTCTCTCTCAGGGACCTGCTTCTGTGGGTTTTGACAAAGGTATATCCTGTGTTCAGTATGAATTTCTCTGTCCCACAGATTTGTGTGTTACCCTTTGTTTCCTTCCTCCAGACCCCTCGCTGGAATAATTTACAGCCACTGGGAACCCACACTATACTAATAAGCAGAACAATTTCAGAGATATGATCAAAACTAGTGGACCGGCTGTAGTCATTTTCTTTTTATTATTATTTTCATCTTCTTATTTCTTCAAACTCTGCTTCTGAAAATACTTTGTTAAATAAAGATTATTGAATTACTCAAAACTTACCAGTTAAGCTTGTTTTTGTACCTGTGAGGCATGTGTGTGTGTGTGTTGTATGTGTGTAAGATGTTTGTGCTAGAGTGTGTATCTGTGCCTGTGCATAGCTTACAGAAACACAACAGGTACCCAGCACTACCACTCTCTACCTTATGCCCTTGAGACAGTCTTTCACTGAATCTAGAATGAGACTGATCAGGTCATCAGCAGCCACCAAGCTCCAGTGAGCCTCTGTCTGATCCAGTGATGGCGTTTCGGGCACAGGCAGCCATATCTGGTGTTTTTACATGGGTGCTGGGATTCAAACTCGGGTTTTCATGCTTGCAGAGCAAGCGCCCCTAACCACTGAACCATCGTCTCTCCAGACCTTTGTTTGAAGTCAGGATGCTTCAGCTTCTCCAGTGTTGGAATGGCAGGTGGGCATCAACCTGCACACTGTTATTTTTAATCATTCACACTGCCAAGTGTTTTCACTATCTATTCATGTCTCTAGTATTGGAACTCTCCCTCAGCCCTGAAAAAAAATATAAGTCTAGAATAAGAATAGACATTTTCTCTGTATTTCACATTCTTCCTCAAGACGGAGGCATCAACTGTCAGCTAAGGCTCATTTGTGGGTGATCGAATCAGAGTAATTGCTCCCTGTTAGCCTCACCGGCATCAGCGGGGGCAGAAGCAGCCTTAAGAGTAAGTTCTCATTGCATGTGGCATTGTTTGGCCTGAGCTATCAGAAGGAGCTGGTTGATGGTGATTTTCTGGATCTCCGGGCCTTCTCCCACAACTTCTTCTGACTCCTGGGATTCATTGTCACACAGGCAGGCTTAGGTTCCTGGAGTGGGTGTGCCTTGCCCTGACATTGCCGTAGTGTGTTGAAGAACAAAAGCACATGAAGAAGATGGTACAAGGAGCTTCTCTTCATCCTCTATCAAGGGAACAGAAGCTTCCAGACCTACAGTTTCCTAAAACATCGGTTGCCTGACTTGCGTGACCATCACTTTTTCTAAATTTCATGACCTCCATGGCTTCTTTGAGGGGGCGATAATTGGATCTTACTATTTTTTTTTCTTTTTAGTTAAGGAAAAAAAAGAACACACTGAATACATTATGAAGGCCACTCTTCTAATTAACGAAAAGACTTGGCTGAGTTCAAAAACAAGTGACTCTTTTCATATCCAAGTTTCTTTTAGAAGCTTCTATAAATTATTACCTTCCTCTACATAAGAGGTGTCTTATGACTAAAGGCTGAGACAGCCTCCATCGTGCGCCTTAACAATGACTCCTATGTTTCTTTTGGTAAACTCATAACGTTAATTACACTCTGTAACAGATGGAGCGCCTTCCATCCAGTGCCTCAATGCACCTTGCAAATGTCATAAATCTTCAAAGCCCTTCCATAATGGAGGTAAGTGTCTATGGCCACAGTTTTATAGGCAAAGACTCACACAGCAGGCAAGTGTTTTGTTTTTTTAAAGTGGAATATGCTTTGGTCAAAGGTTTAGTCATCATTAAGAAAGTACTGAAAACCCACGAATCCTTCCTGAAGGATAATTGAGTGATGTGTCTCATTGGCGAGCTCGACTTTTCCTGCAGGGGAGCACCTAGACAGTATCATTTGAAAATCGCATGTTAATCAATCAAAAATTATTTGATGATAATTAATCAGCTTGCACAGTGATTGATAGAGAGCGTAACTCCTGGACCTTTATAGTGAAACAGCAAATTCTGAAAATAGAAATGGCCGAACATCTCGTCTCTTTTTTTCTTCTTTTTCTTTTTCTTCTTCTCTTTCTTTTTCTTTTTTTCCTCCTCTTATCCCTCCTCCTCCTTCTCAACCTACTGTTGTTATTTCTCTCTTTGTCTCTCTTTCTGTTTTATGGTGTCTGTGTGGGGAACATATATGGTGGTCAAAGGACAGCTTAGTGATTTTGGTTCTCTGCCTCCACCTTTACAGGGCATATGAATTGCATTTGTGTTGATGCACTGAAACAACCTACAACCAAAAGTCATTTAAGGAAGAAAAAGGTTTATCGTAGCTTGCAGGTTCAGAGGGATGGAGTTCATGATGTCTGGGAAGGCACAGCAGCTGTCAGAAGAAGCACAGTGACAGGAACTGGAAGCTGGCTGATCATAGGAAGAGGAGGGAGGCCATAAACTCTCAATGTCTACTCCCAGTGACATTCTCTAACAAGGCTAAACCTTCTAAAGTTCCCATACCCTCCTCAAATAAAAGTACCAGCTGGGGACCAAGTGTTGAATCATCAAATCATAGAGGCCATTTCCTATTAAAAACACAACTTGCTGGTTCCAAAGACTCATTTAGGTTGTCAGGCTGGCACCGTCAGGCAAAAGTGCCTTACTCACTGAACCATCTCACTGGTCCCCAAAACATTTTTTTTTCACTCGATCTTTGCCAAAAGGCCAAGGAGTGATCCATAAACATTTTTATAACGTGTTACGGTGGCAATGCAATTTAGAGATGACTTCAGTGATTATCTAGTCAAGTATTTTCACAATTTAGATGAGAAAATTGGGATAGAGAAAGGTTAATAAGTAACTTGCCTGAAATCACTCAGCTTTTCAAACCTTCATTTAATTTCTCTGTTCTCCCTTTTGATTGAGAAAGGATTTAATTTGGCTTAGTCATTCAGTTGGTTGGTGGCATCAGTGACTAAAATCCAGGCTTCTGACTCTCATCAACTCACCTTCCCAATGCATTACATTTTTAAAACACTCATGTGTACCTTTTTACATCTTAGTATTATAAAATCATAAGATGTGGGCATTGTGAGGAGTTGACTATTGTTATGCTTTTCTTTAGTTTCAGAGGAATCTGTTACTTAGGGTGTTTAAGGGAATCACTTGAGGTGCTATGGCTAGTTACCAGTACATAGAAGCTGAGACTCTCCACTTCCCCTTTCTTCCACAGAACTGAAAGTTTCATTTGTTAACTAGGATCCCAGCACCTAAAACCATCAACAATTTTACTTTGACTTTTCAGAAGTACGCTTTTATTAAAGACAATTTTTTTTTTAAAAAAAGGTAATACTAAGGAATTAAACAAAATAAATCAAAACAAAAACTCCAGGGAATGCCATTAGATAAACAGTAATTGAAATTCTACTGTTTCTTTGACACGTGATGAACCTGGAAATCTGATAATGGGTGCCAACTTATAAGGATACAGAGGAATTGCAAGATCCCAAAGCGCTTACTGGTATTTCAGAGCTCAAACCACCCACATTTCAGGAGTCTGCATTTTGTTTATGATTAAAACTGTCAGCTGGTTATAGTGGATTATTCTGATAGTCTTAGATATCAGACTATCAGACTCTTAGACTGAGGCAGGAGGATTACTCAACTCAAGAGTTGGAGAAGAGTTGGTAGAAGGAGATCTTGTCTCAAACAAAACTGCCGATCAAAGGAAAAACAAAAGGACAATAGGTAGGTTGGGAGAAAGGGAAGGAGGGATCAAGGGAGGGAGAGAAGGGGGGTTAGAGGGAGAACATTGAAGGCCCATAGGTAATGTATGGTAATCCTCACTAAATAAGAACAATTAACAAAGGCAACACAGCAATTTATTTGTTTGTTTATTTATTTATTTGAAATAGTGTTTCTCTATAGCTTTGGAGCCTGTTCTGGAACTTGCCCTGTAGATCAGGCTAGCCTCAAACTCACAGAGATCCACCTGCCTCTGCCTCCCGAGTGTTGGAATTAAAGGCATGTGCCACCACCACCTGGTTTTTTCTTTTTTTCTTCTTCTTCTTTTTATACTAATTTAAACCAGTTAGGAACCTAGAGTTTATAGAATTTTTATGTATTTTGAGTGTGTCAACTCATTCTGTGACCACCTAATTAAAGAGAAGAATGCTCAAATTCATCTTCAAGATACTTGCTCCTGTATTTTACATATCCTTCCTTCCTTTGGAAATTAGCATGATAATATTCACTTTGGGCCATCTGGACTACTTTAAAATTATAAAATAAAAGAATTTATATTAAATAAATCTTATTATATGATGCCTTCCAGTTGTCCGGTGTTTAACGACAGCTGGTAACTCACATGACAGTCCTTTGGGTGTCCCTGGAAGCTAGGAAACCTGTTTTCCTACACGGAAATGGTGGCGGGAAGGGCTGGAGTTGAACTAGGAGAGGGCAGAGGGGCTGGACGAAGACTTTCCTCCTTGTCAAATACTCTTGGTAGGCCCCCAGTGTTAGCGGGAGAGCAGATGCGGTCTGACCACGCTGGGCTCTGACCGCGCTGGCATCCAACCCTAAAGCACCTCTGGACTGACTTGTTCTTGTTAACATCTGTTCTGCTGCCTTTACATCTCCCAACCTTGCTCAGCTGAGCTCTGGTATGCTAATGATTTCTTGCCACTATTTGTAAAGGAAATTAACCGTGCAGCTCCGCATTGCCTTGTTTATCTCTGCGCGTACTGGGGTCTTTGAAAGGTTGTACTGTGGAATTTGTACTGTGAGTTGAATATTAATAAGATAAGAAGAAATGAGTTTCTCTTTTCTAAAGCCTCGGACTGGCAGCACGGGCAGGAAAGTCGGCTCACGGGTCTGGGCCTAGAGGTCCCGGCCCCCGCGCTGGGTTTCCTGTTATTTCCTCGTGGTCACTGAGAGATTAGTGTAGGACAGTTTGGAGTTAAGCAAAGTGTAAAAGAACTCGGAGTCTTTTACGTGAGTTGTATGCTTTGCTTTGCTACAACTACCTAATTTCGGCCTTCTTTATGCCTTCGCTTTGGAGTAAAGGGAAGGCTTAGGCATTTAGCACAAGAAAAAAATTAAAGCATTTTAAGTTTCTTAAAGAGATACTTCAATAGGCTTTTTTTTTTTCTATTCCTGAATATTCTCTGTACAAAGTCTCTTGCCTTCCTCTACTGGCTTGCACAGGCAAAGGGTCCATAGGTTGGTATGCAAGGGACACTAAGTCTAAACCTGAGCTGGTGGTGGCACACACCTTTATTCCCAGCACTCAAGAGGCAGAGGCAGGCTGATTTCTCTAAGTTTGATGACACCCTAGTCTACAGAGCCAGTACCAGGACAGGTAGGACTGTTACACACAGAAACCTTGTCTCAAAAAAGAAAAAAAAAAGTTGGGAGGAGTAGGTTCACACTGTGAAATTTCTTTCTGTTCTTTCCTTCTGCTGATTGACAGGTAGATCCCCATGCAATTCTTTAATCATTTTGCACATTCTCTCACAGGGCATACTGGCAACTGAAAGCCCCTCATCTGTGTTCTCTTCTCAATTGTTTCCATTTATGTAGCCCCCCCTCAGTTTCCATAGAAATAATATGGTAGAGTATTCCTATTTACTGTTTCATCATACTTCTTTATCACCCATGATTCAGAGTTGATAATCCATATAATTACTATGATTCTCACTCAGTAGATAAGATGCACTGAAGTTGCTAAGAAGCTGTATGGTTTGCTCAGGCAAAAACAAGGATCAGCCCAGTTATTTTCCGTTTCCCTGAGTGCCTTGCTTGAAGAAGAGCAATTTGAGCATCCGATGAAAAAGCTGTAGAACATTTTATTGTCATACCATTGCAAAGAAGGGAAAGGAAACCACAAACACATTCCAGCCACCCACTTTCACTTTCTAGATAGTTTTGGGCACAGAGAGACACAGCATCTTCAAATGTGGGCATGCCAGGCCACCAGCTGTGCCCAGCAAATGTGATGCTTGTAGTAACTGTGTGAATGCCTCGTGAAGAGAATTTCGTCCTTTCCTTACACATTTTGAGCGTCTATCATCTACTCACTGTTCCTGGCTTTGTAGGTCAGGCTTTGGTTGTTGGTTGTCAGATCCATTTCTGACTCGGTTTTGTTCATAATATCATCATTAGTTGGCACTGGACACTGCATAGAGTCTATGCTGAGCATACATATTTGCTGAACAAAGGAAGTAAATGATTGCTTCCATAGGATGGAGGGGCACCATTAGTAATGGCACCGTTGACATTAGATGCCCAGCTTGGTTGCTCTCTTTCCTCTTTTCCTTTGAAGTCCTTGGTGTCTAGGCCTGGGTCTTTTTTGTTTCTAGTGGCATAACTGGTAATTGGAAGCCTAACTAGACATTGGCCTCACACCTATGTCTCTCATGGTGGTATTTTAATTCTATCAGTGACGGCAGAATAAAGGGGACAAGAAAGGGAGGAGAGGAAGGAGAATTCCTCCAGAATTATTCCATCCCGTTGGAAGGCCAGAGATTGCTCCAGAAGCTTTGCCTGCATCAAGTTATTTATTCCATTCAGTATCTATAACAAACAAAGCAGAGCTGGTAAGAGGCAAAGGCAGAATTCAAACCCACTGTTACCACTGTATCCCTTGACTCTTGACGGGGCTGCATGAAGCACCAGGAAAGACCAGGAAGGAAGAAGAAAAGGAGGAAACAGCGGTCACTCCTGGGGAATCGGTGACAACCGGGCATTACCGTGGCGACAGTACTAGAGAAGAACAGAAATTTCAGATCCCAACAAGACCTTTCCCTTCTGGGATGGATTTCGTTTGATCTCTCTGGCCTCTCTCTTCTAAATCTGCTAGGCGGGTGAAATTATTCTAGATAAATCTCACTCAAATTGTGGTATAAGAACACATTTTGAAAGGATTACAAGTAAAGTACAATGAATTTTAAACTACGTACTTTAATAACTTATATATAGCAAAATATATTTTATCACTTATTCTCAAAAATCCCTCATATGGCACCTATAATTAACTTTACTCAATTAAGTAGAGGTACAAAATGAGTAATATCAGTCGCTATAGATTCAGTTCAAATGCTACTGAATTAACAGCAGACACCACTAATATTATTATGGATATTATACACACACACACACACACACACAGACACATTGTGAAGAATCTGATGGAGTTTGATTTTAATAGGTGACATACCAGTATTGTCCAATATCTCCCAATACAATGGTGGAGGAGGTGGAGCTAGGATGGGAGGGGTGGGTGGTAAACACGCAATCATAGGAAAGAGCTCCACCTATTGATTGCAGTGCCTCTTCCAACCACACCCCTGGAGGCTAGCCTAATTCATGGTGGACCACATACAATCTGTTCACATTGGAAAGCAAATATCATCATTACCCCCACTACCATCAGAACAAATGCCTGTCAACCCTCAAACCCTGTAACTTACTGAGTACATGTTTTTCCATCTAATAATCTCAATTACAACTTTATCAGTGGTGGTTAAAATAGAGTCAAAATCTGAACCATGAGGGTTAGGGCCCTAATTTTTCATTTTTCAGCTGTGTGGGAAATTTGGGTAATACCTGAGTATTGAGCTTTTCATGTACAACTGAGTTTTTTTAAATTTTTTTTTTAAAAATAACTTCTGGATGGTTATGAGAATTTGTTGTGTCAATGTAAAGAATTTATAAAAAAAACTTAGTGTAAAAAATAAGTAAATGTCAAATGCACACTCATAGGGAGGAGAATGAACAGGAAATGCACAAATTGAGTGTCGCAAAAATTGTCACGGAACTCTAAAGGGGCCAAGTCAGCAGCTGACTACAGAAGACACCAATGCCTGTGCTCCTTGGCACCGAGTGGTATGGCTTCTTATTATGATTATGACCCATGATCTAAAGGCCCAGAGCAAGCTCATATCTGTAGGAATAATGGTGTGATATTTGAATAAAATAATTTAGTCATTTTGTGGTAATTCTTTTCTTGGTTTCTTAATCATTGCCTTCCCAATAATTGTCCAATTATTGCTACAATAATTTTCATAAAGAATTGTAATAATGACTACAGATTATGATTCACCTAAGACATTTCTCTTTGTACTTTGTTATTTTAAGAGTCCTCCCCAAGCAGATTTCACACATCGAGGTTCTGTTTCAACATGATTACTAAAATCACTTGCTGAACTCCTGATACCAAGGTGTACATGACAGTCGTAATCCATACTTGTAGCTGTTCCTGGGAGCGGTCGCCATCCAGAGAGACTGGAGAAAACCTTCCTGATGCTGAGCGTGGTGTTCCACTGGCTCACACTGCAGAGGCAATGACTTAGTAGTGTTGGAAGACTTGAATTTGGGTTGAAGGTGAGACCCCTTTGCTTGGGCTGATGGATCATTTGTCCCTGAGAAAATCAAACAGCCTGAAAGTAGACAAGTTCTGAGCAGCAGTAATTTGGAGCTGAAGCTGAAGAAGAAACACAGAGGGGACATACAGCATATTGCTTTATTCTCTTCCAGATGTGAACATATTGCAGGATGCAGTCTCAATTTCATGACATGGGAGGTCAAATCCCTGACAACTGATTGACTCCTAATTAATTATATTAGTATTGTTTGACCTTCCTGTAGTTTACATGGGACTTACAAAGTAGTACATCAAGCAACTTGGGAGAAAGAAAGATAATAAAAATGTTGGAAAATAAAAAAAAATTAAAGCATTGTGGGAAATTTGACTAGGGGAAATAAAACAACTAGGGAGAACTGAAGTGTTTTCAATCCTATGGCATGCTATTTATTGGAAAACTAAGTAGTTGGTCTTTGTTTCCATAGAGACCAGAAATAGAAGTGGTCTGAAGTCCTCCTAAGAAAGCTTATACTTACATACCAGAAACAACGTCTTCATTAGACTGGAGAACTTGCCAAGTGTGAGTCTTTGCTCCGGGAACTCTGGAAATACTGAAGAAATAAGCCGTAAGTAATCTGATGTGGTGTTGGGTTGAGGCAGACGGCTTAACTGGGATTCCTCTAGGCCCCATCAGGTACTTAGTTTCCATGATTGCATAAATAAGAATTTGTGCACAGAAGTAGGAATAGAAGCAGACGCACTGTCAGGCATGGCCCACTTAGCAAAGCAGTTGCTGGTCATGAGGACAGCTCTTAGAAACATATACCTCAGTGTGGAGTTACAATATGTAGCTACAGTCTTTTGAATACAGTCTTTTGAATATACTAATGGAGTGGTTCAAGCAGCAAAGGTTTGTGGGAATTCATGATTATTCTGGCTACATGTGTATATTTTTCTGAACATAATTCATTAAATAATAAATAAATAAATCAGATGAATTTGTCAGAAATGGACGCAGTCTAGTGATTGAGGGTAGTTTTCTTATGGTATGTCTTAAATTGAAATTAAGAAGCTAATATAATTTCATGGGATAGTTGATAATGTATCTCTCAGTGTTTTCAAACCATTATCTTCTTTCGTAGATGCTTGTTTTTATTATTTTTAAATTATGTATGTGAGTTTAAGTTTCAGGGGTGCTTGTCAGCGGTATTGGATCCCCCAGAACGAGAGTTACAGGCGGTTGTTAACCCTAAGACGTGAGTGCTGAGAATCAAACTCAAGTCCTCTGAAAGTGCAGGACATCCTCTGAGCCACGTAATCAACATCCAGCCCTAAGGTCCGCATTTAGAAATTAATGGTCTGTTATGGTTTGAGACTGAAATTACCCCATCACTTACTGTGTTGGAACCTTTGGTCCCTATCTAATAGTACTGTTCTGACAGGCCATAGCGCCTTTGGGGCATAATGAGTTGGTGGCTGATGCAGGCACTGGGGCAGGCCTTGAGGTTATATCTGCCCTAGTTCCTCACTGAGCTCTCTGCTTCCAAATCTGTCAAGATTCAAGGAGCTGCTGCCAAAAGCCCCCAGCTCCACTGATGGAGCTGGCCAGACACCAAAACTTCCCCATCAAGATGCTTGTGCCCTGGATACTGAGTCCAGGAAGCCCCCTTGAGTCACTTCTAATGGGTGTCTTCTCACAAGGACAACAAAGATAACTAATACACTTCCCTTAACACCAGAATTAAACACTCTCACATCGTGGATACGACCGCATCTAGGAAGAATGGAGAATTTGGGAATAATTGAGAATTCAGTGTACTCTGAGAACGGAAACCAGGAATAGGGCCCAGAATTTGACTATGATTTTGTAACTCCGTATCTTGAATCCCAAACATTTGCTTCTTTGCTTACTATGGAGAAAATCTCTGTTATAACAAAAGTCATCAACTCTGGATGCAAAATCAGCAGAGTCAAGGAAAACAAAATGATCAGGGCAGACTTGGCAAGACTCTTTTGCTAGGTGGGCATCTCAGGCTGTTAAAGGTTCAACCAGTCCCTGTGTTCTCATCCATTCCTATGTTCCTCACAAAGCAATGTCGAGGTGATGACTTCCTTTCCAGAATGCTGGGTGGTAGGTTTTCCCGCAAAATCATCCTCACCTTCTCAGTCACTGACTTTCCTGTTAGAAACGGCTGATAGTTCAGTATCTGGGAACTGATACCGTGTAAACGTCACGCATGATGCATCATCCAATGGCACACTGCATTAGGCATCTGAATCTGCAGATTCAGATCCTTGTATATTATTTGCATTATGGTGAAAGCAAGCAAGTAGAGATTTGCTGAATAGCTCTCTCTCCCGCTCCTAATTAAGCGGAAACAAACTATGATTAAAAAATTAAAATACATTTTATTTATTTCTCTTGTGTGCACACATTTGGAGCTCAGAAGAAAACTTGTACAAGTTGGTTTTCTCCTTCTGTCACATGGGTCCCAGGGATGGAACTCAGGTCTTCAGGCTTCCTGGCAAGTACCTACTCACGGAACCATCTCAAAGGCCTCAAAACATGATTTTCAACACATTTATTCAATGATTTTTTTCCTACTCTCTTACAGACAAGTTTTCCCTCACTGCATTGGATGGCAGGAATAAGAATAATAGGTCAAGCCGTGGGGGAAGGAGGTACTGAGTGGCCCTTAGGCTGTCTAGCGAGGATAATTTTCATAGGGGAACAGGAGTGGGACTGATGACTCACGTCCAATAGCCACGTTTATCAGACACATTGTACGTCAATTGCTTTGAGATGTAATAACCCTTGTACTCATTTGGACATACATTAGGAGTTTCCTGCATTGCTTTCCAGTACCCCAGTACAGGGGCTTTGTCTAAATGACTGGAAATGATGCTATAAACGTCTATGGATATTCCTGTATTGGTTTTAGATAGCAGTGGATTTCCTGATTCCTGGAGCAGTGCTCTGGTGAATCCACACTGCCCCTCGCTGCTGTGACCTTATCAGATTTCATAAGCCGAGCAGGCTTTGTCTGGGGACGTTCATGAGTGGCAGAGGTCCAAGGAAAACCAGGTGCTACAGGAAGTGGGGCTGGTGATTCAGTCAGGTGCATTCTTTCTTATGATTCAGGCTGACCCACTCACTAATCACCGTGAGTGGGCATGCTGCTTTCATGGGTGCTCATGAATAAGGTCTATGGTAAAAGTCTTAATCATTTCTGCTGACAGAAGAGCTTTCATGGAGATTTGCTCTACCTTACGTTGTTAGAGTTGCAACAGAAAGGATCAATTCTGTTGTAGCAATAAACACTAAAGGTAATACCATTTTAGGTACGCTATATGCTCCGCTTCCTATCTTTGTTCAACATGGTTGCATGAGATACATTGCTAAGCACCAGGATATTTTACTTCAGGGGTAAATTGACATTTGACTGTAAATGTATTTTTTTTATTTTGTTAAATCTTTGAACATTAAAGTAATTTATGTGTATATACTTCTGCGTTTCTGTATCTATGTATCTATCTATAAACCATAGATAGATGGCTTATATCATCTGTTTCTCCAAAGGCTTAAAAAAAAAGACTATCAAACAGAAGCAACAGCATAATGCATTAGAACCTGAAGCAAGAAGTAAACGCTATCAAGAAGGAAAGGCAGGATGGGAGCGAAGGAGCCTGTGCTTGCTAAGGCACCTAAGTTTGCATGTTATAGCTAACATATAAACATAATTATGATAAAACTATATTTTCTGCTTCATCTGAGAAGGCATAATAGTTAAGCTCTTGCTTTTTGACACTACACAGATCTAGATTTATTTTCAAGTGAATACTACCTTAGGTAAATTGCTGGGGTGGGTGAGAGGGGAGAGAGAAGGAGGGAAGGAGGGAGGGAGGGAGAGGGAAGCCACAACTGTGAGTTAGACAGTAGGTTGGTACCAACCCTCTGTAAACTACTCGTATTAAGGAAGATTGCCTACGTGACATGTTCATCCTGACTCCTGGCACATAATAAAGTTTATCAAATGCTAACTAATTTTGCTATAAAAAGTATTGTTGTGTTAATTTCTTATAGTAAAGGTAGACCAGTAAGATGTTTTGCAACAGTTTTATTGAGCACAGTTGCCTTTCAAACTACAAGGCTTTGGCGCACGCCTTTAATCCCAGCACTCGGGAGGCAGAGGCAGGCGGATCTCTGTGAGTTCGAGACCAGCCTGGTCTACAGAGCTAGTTCCAGGACAGGCTCCAAAGCCACAGAGAAACCCTGTCTCGAAAAACAAAACAAAACAAAACAAAACAAAAAAAAAACAAACAAACTACAAGGCTTTGGGGTGCTTAGAGGGGCATTAAGTCCCACAGTCTGGGGAACAGTTGGTCATCGCCACCCATTTTTCCCAGTTTGCAGGACGGGATCCCCCAAAGACATGTTTCTCTGCTGCCATGGCTGTATCCAGGTGGAGCAGTCCCTCAGGCCTCTTTTATTCTCTCTTCGTTCAGTTTTTCAAGGGTGATGTGCATGCGTCCTAAAGATTTACATGGTCAACACAGAAAAGAAGTAATTGGCTCTTATTGGTGGTGGGAATGTATAGGAAATGTTGGGGCTTGACTTCACTCTTTAAGGCTTGGGACGACTGTTGTCTTGGCTTTGCCTCTCTGCCCAGAACCTGAAGAAAATAGAATCTTTCCAAGGCATTGACAAAGACCTTAAGGCGTTGACAAAGACCTTGTACAACCTGCTGAACTCCTCACTTAGTTCCAGGCCTATTCTTCCTGATGGAGAGCATCTCCCAGGTCCCTGCCACAGGCACAGACACCCACTTGCTGAGGTGAGACTTTGATCCCACATTGCCAGTGTCATCTTAATGATTGCTCAGGGCAAGATCCCTGATGTTCCAGATTTCAGAAAACAAAAATCTATTGAAGATACAGGGAAGTAG
Source organism: Microtus pennsylvanicus (assembly GCF_037038515.1). NCBI lineage: Eukaryota > Metazoa > Chordata > Mammalia > Rodentia > Cricetidae > Microtus > Microtus pennsylvanicus. The sequence continues at coordinate 53,178,278 of NC_134593.1, forward strand.
GTGTTAGCTGTAGGACGGAGGGAGGGAGGACACCTTGGTCCTTTCTAAAAATGTTTTGTGATAGCAGAGGATAAACACTGAGTTTAGGCCCTGTTCATTTCTGGAAAACCTTTACTATAAACGAGCAGAAAACAAGCCTTCCAAAGCCTAGTTTTAGATACTCCAGAGTCTCTTTCCAGTGTCTGCTTAAAATGTAGGAAACTAGTATATCTGTGACTGGGTAATTTCAACACCAGCGAATCCATCCATCTGAAAACAAATCAACTTCTTTTTGTGGGGGATGGGGGGTATGGCAGTTTAGTTCACATTAGAAACGACTCTTCAAGAGTCCTTCCAAATGTCTCCAGCATCTTGTGAAACTTTGTCCCTTACAACCAGTTTGGTAAAGGAGCCAAATAGCTCAAATGCTATTTCCGGACTCTGTGTATTCATTCTAGTTAATTTGCACCTGGGTCGATTCTGAGTTTAGGTTTCAAATTTTCTATGGCCTCTGCACTTGTTCTCCTCTCAGATTAAGTACTGAACGTGAATGCTCTGTGCGGGCTTTGGAATCAGGACGGGCGCAAATGTTGGCTCCAAACTGACTGTTGTATGATTCTAAGCGGCCCATCCCATCTTTTAATACTGAATTTTCTTGTGACTAAGCTGAGTATTGATGATAATTTCATGAAGGTTAACATGAAAACTGATGAATACAATGTATGATGCATACAATTTGTGTTAGATGCTACCATTCCTGGAGTCATTATTTTAACGCTAAATATTATTTTTAAGGGGCTTTAAGAGCTCAGCAATTAGGAACCCTGGCTGCCTTTCCAGAGGAGCCAGCTTTGATGCCCAGCACCCATGTGGAGGCATACAACTATTTCTAACAGTTTCCAACAAATCTGATGCTTTCTTCTTGCCTCCAGTGGCCTTGGGCACACATGTGGTACCCAGACATACAAGGAAGCCGAGTACCCACATACATAAAATAATAATAAAAATGTAAAAAGTGTGACCGTCCAAAGCAATCCATTCAGACTATGCAAGGGAATACTTTACAAAGGAAAAATTCAAGACAGATACAAAGCTATGACGAGATGTTTAAACTCATTCAAAATGTAAGAAATGGATGCTAAACATTAACCAACACTTTTTGCCTAGAGAATTAGAAGAAGTAATGGAAACCAATAATCTATTTCGGAAAAATACAGTGAAATAGAGAGATGCTTTCATAGCTGGAGGGTGAAACTTTAATTCAGCGTAGCCTTTGGGAGCATAACTCAGTGCGTGTCAAGAGTTGAAAAGGATTCCATGTTCTTTGATCCAATAGTATAGTAGGCAATATCTCTTAAGGGGATGGTCATTGAGGTAGTCTCTCCTCCCAAGCTTTTTTTTTTTAATTAAAGAGTTGCATGTAAATGTAAAAACAACACATGAAGTTAGAAAATACAAAACTTTAAAACAATGTTTCAATATTTAAGATTGAGAGAACTATTCTTATGATGTTAGAAACTGAGTAGGGCATATCACTACATTTTATTTTTATATACCTATTTGTGAAGTCTCATACAACTCCATGAGGATGGCCTCTAGTCATTTTAGACTTGGCCTTCCCATATCTCTAAGCCCATTCTTTTATTATTTGTCATCTTTGTTTGCGTGTTTGCATGTTCCTTGACACAGGGTCTTGCTGTGTACTCTAGGCTATCCTGGAAACTGTGATTTATTAGACTGGACTTGAAGTCATGACCCTTCTGCCCCAATCTCCTAAGGGCTAAGTGCCGGCGTATTGGTCTTGAGATGTTTCTGTTGGAGGAGGAATGACTGGGGAAAGAGGATGGGACGAGAAGAGGGAGGGGAAACTGCAGTGGAGATGTAAAACAAATGAATGAATAAATAAATAAATAGAATAAAAATATGCTTCTGTTGTTGCTGATCACTTTTGGATCTCTGTCCTTTAGAGCAATTAGAACAATTTTATTCCATGATTTTTAAGATTCAAAATATTTTTCTTGAAAATTTTCATTTATCTGTCATAAACCCAAGAGAAACATCCATATCAATGATTTTGGTCCAGATAAATTTGATTGATTTAATTTTTTATTTGTATTTGTTTTCGCTTAAAACTTCCAAAATAATATCCTTTTCCCCTGTCTTTATTACCAGGAAATAAACACAATAAACATTGCCCTTTCTTATTCTGACTCAGAAAGTGCTGATTTTGAGAGCTGAGTGAATTGTCCAGCTGTCTCTGTATTTCAGTTTGGGCCGTTCAGTATCAAATAGAACCAGCTTCACAGTGGACAAAGATCTTGCTTTTCATTTACTCTCATTTCCTTTTGGGAGACTAAATTATTGGGGATATGTTCTACATTTCAACATCTGAGTCAACAGCATGTGAGCAGGGGAGATCCTTGCCCATCCTATCAATGTCTTTCTATTGTGATTGCTATGACAACAAGGACAATGACCTCTCCAGGGCTTTTAGCTTTGGGACCCATACGTTTCTAGCAAGTCCTATTCTAAGGTCAGTAGAGCTGTGCTCAGCAGAAGAAAACTAATGTCTATAGGTTAGCCCAGGTCCTTGGAACCTGGCCAGGTCGCTCTCCATCTTCTGCACCCTTTCCTTCCTTAGAAAAACTGCGTGCGGAGCTGTTACTACTCCGTGTGATGAGGGAGAAACATGCTGAGCGTTTCGGAAACAGGACGAAGAGCGCATGGTCAGTACGAGGCAGTGCAAATCTGTCTGACTACAGCGGATATAAACCTCCTACCGTCTCAGATTACACTGTGGTTGTCTTCCCGGCAGTTATTTCTTTATTTCTACATCTATCTGCCCACGCCCACTTGAGAAAGGATTTGAAGCCGATGACTTGGTTACCAACCTCTCTGCTTCTACCCTTAGCAAGCCCATGGGGCTGAGGAGGTTGGTGTCAGCTGTAGGAAGACTGTGGGAGGAAGCCCTTCCCGTGCTCATTCATCTGTCCTCTAAGTATCACCCGCCAACCTTGACAAACTTAGGGCAGAAGTGCGATGGGCCAGCTGGGACGGCGCTGTAGGGAGATCAGCTTAGCATGGGAAACTGAGGTTGGTGACTGTACTGGAGATGGGCTCTGGTCGAGAATTTTCATTAGTTCTTTGGTGTGATAATTTTCTTCAGCGGTTTTTAAAATTCAGAACATTTTTTTTGGGAGTTTGCATACATGTATACAGTGTGTCTTATTATATCTTTCTGGCCACTCCCTCCCTCTAGTTTTCTTTAGTCTCACATTTCCCCTCCACACTTCTTGTTTTGCCCTCTCTTTAAAAACAAAAACAAACAAACAAAACAACAACAAAAACCCCCAAACCTTCTGAGGCCAATTAGTGCTGCCAGTATGCACGTGGGTGTGGGGTCATCCAGTGTGGCATGGGAAGCCCACCAGTGACCCTAGCAGCCATCAGCTGTATTTGGCAACTTTTGAGAAGTGTGTGTGTGTGTGTGTGTGTGTGTGTGTGTGTGTGTGTGTAATATTAGGTATGTCCTGATTCAAATTACTTTGTGAGGAAATTTCGTCAATTTTAGAGAAGGGTTGTTGGTATTAGCTAACATCTGTGGAATTGCACTTTATCTTTCAGTTTTCCCAAATGTCTGCAGATAGATCTTATTATCCTTTTTCTATTGATGCAGAAATTGAGGCAGAGGGGAACAACTGAGTTGCTTAGATACCAGAGTCCCAACATGATTCTATTGAACCTTAAAGTCTGTTTCCTTTCTCCTCCCTTCTGTACACACTCCGGTTCTGCTGATTTGGGTAGGTGGGCTGTGGTTCTAACCGTCGCAGTCATGTAAAAACAAAAGCACCTAGTGTCGCTGGGAACAGGAGGCTGCTGAGGGGAATGGCGAGACTTCAGCCAAGTAGAGGAAGCTAGCCTTTCTCACAGGCTTTTCCTGTCAGCTGAGCACAGGCACGCTATGGTTTTGAATCTGATTTACTCCGAAGTCTGAAATTTGCTTCTACGAGACTTTGGTATTCATCACTGAAATCAGCATTACTAAGGCACTTTGCTGTATGAGCATGGAAGAAAGTTTAAACACTGGTTTGTCAAAGGCAGCCCGGGGGTTAACAAAACGGCTTTCTCAGCCCTGCTTCTTCGCTCAGCTGATCTGTCTTCCCGCTGAGGCGGTAGGCTAGTAGTTCAAACTCCTTTATCTCGAATGGGATCTTCTAGAATTTGCTTGTCCTTGGGAAGACTCGGGTTCTCCTCTGCTGGCATTTCAGGGGCTGGAGAACAAACAAGTTCTGCCAGTGTTGGGAAACTGTGAGTCATCGCAGCTCTCATGCGCTCTGCCTCTGAATGAAGAGCGGCAATGTTCACATAGAAACCGTATAATTTGTCACGTTGAGAACAGGCTGATCTTGTCCTAACGCTCTTACAGAACTCCAGATACCCTTAGATGAGGAGAAAACTTCAGAAATTAATAAAACGAGGCTCAGCCTTAAGGAATATGACTAATACATCTGAAATGAGTGACTCAAAAAACACTGGGGGGGGAGGGGAGTGTGCTTGTAATTTTACCATGAAACATTTTGGAGTTGCTTGAGGTTGGTTTTTTTTTTTTTTTTGAATCACAGCAACATTGTGTCCACATATAAAACATGAGAGCATTTCCTCATTTCATAGATATAAAAGGAAATCAGCTGTTGGCTAGAATCAGAACAAAATTTTAATCCCCAAAGAGCGATATATTCGTATCTTGATGTCATTTTATCACCTAAAACAGAGCAAATATTTGATGCAGTTTTGAATATGGATATTAATGTAGGATTTTAATCCAGAGATAATTTCGCAACGTAATTTGCTTGTATCTGCATTTCCCTGAGTGCCTAGTGCCACTGTGTGTGCGCGCACATCTCTTTCTCTTTCTCTGTTTCTCTGTGTGCGTGTGCGCGCGCGTGTGTATGCGCACATCTCATTCCCTTTCTCTCTCTCTCTCTCTCTCTGTGCATGTGTGCACGCATCTCTCTCTCTCTCTCTCTCTCTCTCTCTCTCTCTCTCTCTCTCTCTCTCTCTCTCTCTGAGCATGTGATGAGCTATGCAGGCCTGTGGGGACAAGTGAACGCCCAAGGAGGTGCGTAGATAAGAGTCAGGCCCTCGGGGATGTCAGCTGTTTTGAATGGTGGTAATGGGCAAGGTTCCATAGGTTCCATATTTGCTGGCTTTTGCCAATTGCAGAGTACAAATTGGCAAAGTGACTTTTATCCCTCAGAATCAGCAATTTCGGACAGGGAAGAAACACATAGCTTTCTAGTCAAATCCCCTTTTATGTAGAGGAGCGAGCTACGGGGAATTCTTAGGAGGTAAAACTAGCCTCTCATAGTTACCCACCATCTTGTGGATACCAGGCTTCTCAGAACACATTGCCAGCAAATAGTTCCTATCAGAATTTTGTTCAGAAGTTCACTGGTTTAGTGGATGTGTAAGTAACAGGAAGGTCTCGGAGAGATCGTGTAAGTACCGGTCAACAAAGGAGACCCAGGTGTTCTTTGCTTTCTTCCTAATTTCTTGTCCTTCCTTTTAAATGAGCTAATCAATTTCTCTTTTTCTTTGATCCTTAAGCCTCATTCCTGGAAACATCACCTATTGTTGGTCGAGGAGGCCCTTCCTTCCCCTGTTTTCACCTCTTCCCCTAAGCTTTGCTGAGTAACTGGGAAAACAGTAATTTCTTCCTCGACTCCACTTTGTCTGAACTTGCGGGAGGTTGTGAGTCACCCCACTCCCGAGACACAAAGTTTGCTCAAATATTTACTGCTCTGCTCTCTGATTTACTTAATATTAACACAATTGTCTGGGAGGCCTTATGCCTTTGGTACATATACTAATTCTATTGTTTGTCTTAGGTCCCAAACTATCTTAGAGTTCTAAATACGTTAAGTGCGGGATCCTTTCCGATTAAGGGTTTAGACAGAACGTAAAATACGTTTTTATTTTTGCCCAATGCTAGATTTTGTTTTAGGCAAGGCCTGTTTACTTCCTTATTCTCAAACGCTTCTAATAATCTCACAGGGTAAGAGAGGTTTCGGCCACTGAATATTTTCCCTCTTCATACAAGGAAACTAAGCCTTTAAAGAAAGTTTCACAGCTATGTTTAAAGTTGAGATTCATCTGATTCTATAGCTAAAATTCTCTGTACCATATTCAACAATCACGTCTTCCCACCCCACAATCACGGAGAACATGAATCAGGGCTGGGGTGGTTTCTCCAAGGCCGTGCTAAGAATGAAGCAAGAATGGGCAAAAATGAGAACAATGGGATGACAAGATACTCTCAAAAATCCTGGTGGTGGCTGTCTCTGTACTTAAGGATGGTTAAGATTTCCCCTTTAACCACTGTGCTTTCTAAGCTTTCAAACTAAATAAACATGCATTATTGGTAGAGTTAGTAGTAGCACCTGTCTACCCCACCCCTCAGCCCCAAAGTCAGCTGATTGGTGGTGGGTGGATGGAATAGCCGTGAAAATGCTCGGCTTTGGATGCCAGCACAGGCTATGTTTGACAGCCCTGGGAAGGAAGAGACATCCTCAGGTGGAGATCCCAGGGTCCCTTCCATTGCAACATCTGGGAACAAACTTCCCAGTAGCCCCAAACAAGCTCAAATTCCAAACACAACAGGCTGTCTTATCCCAGAGGCAAGAGGAGCAAAGAACTGATGGAAAAATCATGTTTTGTTTTTCCCCTTATACTTTTTCTACTTATTTCTTTCTGTCATGACACTGGGGAAGGGGAACAGAATAGAATTGAGTCCCTGATTGAGAACAAGTTCGGGTTTTTGTGGGCTTTCTCTCTGCCTTTCTGGGTCTGAACACTCTCTCCTGGTGGGCCCCATTTTATGCCTCATTTGCATACATAGTTAGCCAATCAGGGCCCAAAAGGCGCTGTATAAAAACGTGCAGCACGAGTCCCCCCCCCCCCCCCCCCCCCCCACACACACACACACACACTACTAGACCGATTCTGAGCCCGAAGTCTGCTCCTCCAGGCTCGGGACAGCCATTTATCTCTCAGATCTTACTGGGGAAGGAAGAGAAGTACGGCTGCGACCTGCCAGACTCAGCCGCACCACTAGAGACCCTCCTCCGGCAGCGCAAGGCTGGCCGGCTCCCACAGCTCCTACTTGGAGAGCCACTGTTCCTGACTGGGGCCTTTGAGAGCTGCCAGCGCCAGCTGCTAGGCTAGTCTGTGACCAGCTCTGGGCACACATCCTCTGTGGAGGACTGCGGGTGTGGCAGCCACACTTCTCAGGACTGTGACACTGGTCAGCAAGCTCCTGATTCCCCAGAGTTCAACGCTGTGTTATTTGAGCTGTCATAGCTCCTTGCCGTCACATTCAAACATATACCCCCAGGTGACACACAAAAGCGAACTCTTGTTTGTTCACTGTCTGCTGTCTGTCTGTCTGCTCTGTTCTTGGAGGGAAGGCAAAGAGGCCTTTGTCTCAAACAAGAGAATAAACAAAATTAAAATTTAAGATGCAACACAAAAGAAAGGTGTGTGCCTGTCTTAGGGGTTTAGGGCACAGGGGCCATTAACTGCATGTGGAATGATGGAAAAAAGATCCAGGAAGAGGACACACAGGCTCCAAATTCTGTATCACAGATTGCGATAGCAAAATATGACATACGGAATACCTTTAATGTCTTTACCAGGATTTTAAATTCTGATGTTTTTATTTTTTAAAAAAAAATTGAATTTATTTTCATTTTTGGTTTCATAGCTTTATACAAGCAGGGATTTATTATGTCTTACTTTAATGTTCTTAATAAGAAAACAAAATAATCTAAGACAACTAACTAACTTGACTAAGGCAACTTGATTAAAAACTAACCTGTGTGGTCACTAATTATACCAAGGGGGCAGACAATTTCTGTTCCATTACCTGCTAGGACTTTAGATCTTGGGGAGGCCTAGGGATCACAAGAGAACAACGGAGAAAAACATTCTTGTACTGACCTCTCAAATCACTTGATAGAGTCACCAAGTCAAAAACCAAGGTTTATTTTTAATTTTTTATTATTACTATTATTATTGTGTGTATGTGTTTGTATGTTCACAGTGTGTATGGGAAAACATGTGTCCTGGCATGTGGAGGGCAGAGGACAACCCTGGAGTTAGTTCTCTCCTTCTACCCTTACATAGGTTTGTGACAGGTGACTTTACCCACAGAGCCACCTCATCAGCTCCAACTGGTACCTTTTAATCTCTGCTCCAGGGTGGTGGGAACACTGTTTTTTTTTTTTTTTTTAGCTTGGTTCAGAAGTGAATTCAGAGCAGTCAGGCTAGCTTAGTAACATTGACCTGTTCTGTAGTCTTGATGCTAAATGTATTCTCATACTCCAACATTTTATTAGTATTTGTATTTATTAGTATTTGTTTTCTACAGTTATTATTTCTGAATGCTGTTGGTGGCTTGTTTGTGATTGTTCATCTTTGATCGATTTGTAATTGTATGTAAATGAGTGCATGTATTCTGATGGTATCCACCCCCCCCCCCGTCTGTTATCTTCTCCCACCTCCATCAGCCCTCCTCTCCCTACAAGTCCTTTTTTTTTTTATAGCCATTGTCCTTTTGTTTTGTGACACATTGAGTTTAAGCAGGGCATGTAACTGTCTGCTGGAATCTGCAGGCTCATCAGTAGGACACAACCAAAGACAATATTCTCCATCCCCTAGTATCCACTAATGACCAGCATTTCCCCAAAGACGAATAAGCCCCTCCCCAAATCCATCACTAACTGTTGACAGGCCCAGTTTAGCGTAGGCAACCACAGCGGCTTTGAGTTCATGATTGTAACAGCCATGTCATGCACAGAAGGTGGTATTCCAAAGCAATTCTCTCTATCATCTGGGTCTTATAGTCTCCACTCTCCCTGTTTTGTGATGCTCCCCGGGCCTTAGAGGTGGGGATGTTGATATCCTGGTTAGAACTAAGCACCAAACACTCTCTTATTCTTAACACCTTCTACAGAAGACCTACAGCAAGAGTCTATTTTGCAAGATTTACTGGGAAAAGATCTGGGATGCTCTTAATAGGCACATTGATACCGTGTTTCCTTTCCAATGGAAGACAAGGGCAGGAACCTTTCAAGACTGTGATCACTATAAATTGGCTTGTTCATTCATTCCATCAAGGAAGATTTGTTAACTTTTCCTATGACGAGTATATAAACTTTTAGAATAAAGAGCAGCCAATGATAATCCACTTAAAGGGCAGGCAGATTAAAGGGGTTAGGTCAAAGTCACTGCAGTTACAGAAGGATTCAGGAAAAGCTTTTTGGAGAGCCCAATGCTATCTCTGGATTTTGTTGCTTTGGAAGGGATGGCGTCCTCAGGAAAGAACAGCCAAAGCAAATGTAAGGAGGTGGGGGCAAGCCACAGAAGGTGGTGAGCGCCCCTGGAGGGAAAGTAAAGAACAGAAATGCATACAGCGTCTGTAGATGCTTCCACTCCTGGACGACGAGGACAGCGTTTGCTCCCTGAGGGCTCAGTCTTCCCCGCAGGTGATACTCAAGTCTCACGAACCTCAGCAGTCCTTGGCGGTGCTGCCGAGAGTTGTGGCGACGGTGGCAGCAATGACGAGAGAGGTAACAATGAGCGGAGTGATCTGGAGACAGAGGCAATAGAAGAGAAAGAAGACACTCAGTAGGCAAGGTAGGTTATTGTAGAGGGAAATGAGAAGCCACATTGTTCTTGTTTGCGTTTTCATTTTCCGTTCTGTGCGCATGACTGTCTTGTCTGCATGCATGCCCGTGTGTCATGGGCATGCCTGCCCAGGGAGGCTAGAAGAGGACTTTGAGGCCCTCCAACCAGAGTTGCAGACAGCTAACGGGGTGCTGTATGGGTGCTGTGAACTGAACCTTGGTCCTCTGAAACAGCAGCCATTTCTACATCACATCCTTGGTGAAACTTTATCTGGGTTCTATTTGATGAATATGGCAACACACAGGTAGTCTCACATGCAATAACAGAATTGTTAACTCAGATTTAGCAGTTAGCTTAACTAATTCAAGAGGGCATGGAAATTCAGCGGGATTGAGGGAACTCTGTCAAACCAAAGAAGACTCAATTAGAGGCTGGTAACAGTGGCAGGAAGGAAATAACGTAAGATATATAATTAACCTGTTCATCTCAGTGCACAGGATAGGATGTGTGGGTAGCTTCTAGTTAACGTAGAACTGTAAGATTTAAACATTTATCATTTACACGAGTAATCAACATTATCAGTAACTAATATCCACAGAAATAAGAATCATTGTCCACTGTTAATATCATTTAAGATGCTGGAACAAACATGTTGCTTTTCTGGAATTCAGTGACTATGCCAATCTTGCATTCTACAGCTTCGAGTTAATTAGGAGTCCCATGGATCCCACAGTGTGACGTCACTGAACGGAAACATGGAGTCGTCCTGACCCTTCACAGTCATCCCGGTGAGATCGCAGTATTGCTCCGCTTGCTTCCATTATGTCCTCAGGGAAATTTTCCTTTCAAACAGTCTTTGCCAACTTCTAGCAGCTAGTATAATTAGGTCTTCCTTCCTCTCTCTATGAACCTGATGTATAACCTCAGCAGGTAGAAAGTCCCCACTTACGTACACATGTCTTACAGATGCAGTATTCCTTCCTCTAATGGTTGCATCAAGGGTGAGAATTCTCTTTCCTTATATTTTCTACTCATGTGTCTTCGTCAGCTTGACAAATATTTTTGGGAGCTTAACACACATGCGCAGTTTTGAGCGTAACCTGCTAGCAGGAAGTCTGGGAGCGATGGTGGAGAGAGCGATAGTTTCGGAAGACAATAACAAAGGTTTGGAGCTTGGTTCTGCTAAATGACAGATGGGAACCTTGAATAAGTTTATTAACCAACTTGAGCGTCCACCTTTGTTTGGACAATGGGACAGGAGGCTGTCACGACCTTCCGTGCACTACTGCTCTTGCCACATCATGAGGAGGTGGCTGCTCGTGTAAGGAACAAAACAAAAAAAAGGTACACTGGTCACTGTAGCCTTAGAATTCTGCACCTCCGGAGAGAAGAGAAGCAAAGCCCCTCATCTCATCTCCATATGTGCTCCCCTGTTTTGTTTCCAGCTGCTTCCCTTCCGGAAACGCGCATTCCTCCGTTCTCTTTCTTGAGATTTGGCAGAAGAGAGACCGAAGGATATGTTGCACTGATGGACTCTGCAGGGCCTGATTATCCACGCTTTCTGATCCAGGGTGCTGACCCTGTGGTCCACATACTGCCCAAGACAGCTAAAGATGCAGAACGTGACCCAACACAAAACTGTAAATTCTGAAAAAACACTGCCTTGTGTGTATGTCCCGAAGCGTGGACTTTGGAGATGATATGATGTTGTAATGCCAGCAAGCTGAGTACCACTTTCAGGTGTAAGCTATCATGAGCTGAGGCTATAGCATTTTGACTATAAGCTCAAATCAAGTCCTTTGGTACTCTTTAGAAAGAAGGAAACTGGCACTTTGTATTATCTAGTTTCTCTCTCTCTCTCTCTTTCTCTCTCTCTCTCTCTGTGTGTGTGTGTGTGGGTGTGTGGGTGTGTGTATGCCCCTTTCTCAAACTATACAAAATATATAGGTATAACTAAGCAGAAATTTACCAGTTCAGTGAGCTTCCCAGGGCATGCAAGTTATTCAGCAGAATTTAAGACATCACTATCACAGTAGAAAAACTAGAGAATTTGAAAAAAAAATTAACCCTGGAGTTTGGTTAGGAATCTCATAACAATTAAGAAAAATGACCCACGTTCCCTTTGTATATTTCTCAAAATCACTGGGACTTGAGATTTTAACACTGCTTTTCATTATCCTTTATAATTTTGAGAAACTTGGACTTCTTCCGACCCAACCATAATGCAATGAATCACATTTTTACTAAGAATTTTGGAGTAAATGAATAAAAGAACTAGAAGCTGTTGAGCAACAATTTTTATAAGACACAGTGACAGACTTCATAAAAAGTCAGGATGTAGGCCAGAAGGGCATTCGCTTTTTAAACTACATGCTGAAACTCTTTATCCATTCAAAATAGAGACCCGTTCAAACAACGTAATGAAGTTACTATTTTTAAAGAAGATATTAGTTATTTGCCTAGATTCAAATAAAAGTGTAATACACACTCCTTCCTGAGTATTATTAGTCCTGCTTAATTTTGATAGTTATCTTATAAGCCAGGTACTTCGGCCATTGGTGCTTAACACATGAGCAAATAGTCCAGGTGTGTTAGAGTAGGCATCCGTCTTCATATGTCCTAGAGTGGCTGAATCTGGAGGAACACAGTCAACTTCCCTCTAGAACTGTAATTCTAGAACATCCAGCCACAAGCAGTCATTACCTCCCTGGAGACAAGTCTTTAGCCACGTAATTCCCCTCAAAACTGAGGGGAATGGGCCAGGAAGATGGTTCAGCAGGCACAGACACCAGCCTAAAGACCTGTCCAACTCCTGGGACCTGAGTATGCAGCTGGATGTGGTGATGAATCCAGCACTCCAGCCCATAGAGCAAAATCGGCTGGAGTCTCAGGGTCCAGCCAGCCTGGGGTGCACAGAAACAAGAAAGACCCTGCCAAACCTGTGAACTTGCCATAGAACATGTGCATCAACACTCATACACACAGACACACAGACACACACACACACACATACACACACACACACACACACACACACACACACACACACACATATGGGCGGGAGCCGGGGGCAGGTCTCGCTATGGAGCCCTGTCTGTCCTGGAACTCACTATGTAGTCCAGGCTGGCCTCAGACTCACAGAGATCCTCTTGCCTCTGCCTCCCAAGTGCTGGGATTAAAATTGTGCACCACCATGCCAGGCAATAAATATTTTCAAAATGAGAGAAATAAGTTACCTTGAAAGATTTAAAATTTGCTGAGCAATTCTTCATAATCATTTTATGTTAGAATCACCTAAAAATTGTCTATAAAAACTTTAACTAAATTTAAAATTTAGTTTGTGTTCATAATTTGAAAAACAGCTTAGCACTCAGTAAGTAGAAACACACACATATTAATACAGCACATGTGTACAGCATAAAACACAAAGATATACACATGTGTTCATTTTTGAACACTTCAAGTCACAGGACTCATTAGATTGTCTTCTTATTGCTTTTACAAAAGCTTCCTCCGAATTTAGTGGCCGGAAACTACATGAACTCTTAACTGGGAAGGTAGAAGCTTGAAACGGCTTTCCCTGAGCTAAAACCAGCATGTAGCCACAGCTGTGTTACATTCCAAAGGAAGGATTGGTTAGAAGGGGGTCAGAAGATGCTAAAACCAGTGTGTATCCAGGGTTGCCATATATTCTGAAGGACTGGCTGTGGCGGGGGTGGGAACATGCATTTTTATTGCCTCCCTACTCCCCAGACTTTCTTTGGCTCGTTGGCCCGTTTCCTGTTCAACGGAAGCAATTGCCATGTAAGTCTCAAAATGCCTTCCACCTCAATCTAATTCTTCTACTTGCTCATCATTTAAGGACCCCATAGAACCTCCAGACCATGCTGGATAGCTAAACTAGTCAAAGCAAAGAGAGAGCTCAATATATAGGTAGAGAGCAATGGAGGAAGATGCTCACTGTCAACCTCAGGCCTCCATAATTGTGTATGCCATACACATGCACACCACACACCTTCATTAACACACATGGGAACATACATGCACACACACCATATATCACAGAATGGGCCCCTGTCAATCTTTGGGGAGCATCCACATAATCCATGACGATTTCATTTTTGAGGTCAGTTGATTATCCAAATTATCCATCCACCATACAATAGTGGATACATATTCATGTGCAGAAGTTCTGGGGATCAGCACATATACAGGTTTTCAGATGCCCCCACACAAGAACTTTTTCTTCTTGTGAAATGTAGCCAGTTTTGGAATAAATATATTTAATTTTGCACATTCAAAGTGTTGGTGTTATAGTTTAGTGCATCTAATCCAGACTCATGGGCCAATTGGGTAGTTGAGGCCTGCATGCATCCTCAGTATGCCAACTTTTGTGAATATCAATAAAAGCAAATGTTTTTCATGATTATGCTTTTAAATAGAGAAAACAATCTCTGAAATTCTTTGAATTTTGGTCCCCAAAACTCAATATAAATGTTTTAGTTGGTCATGTAAAAATTAGTGTTTGTGCATTCTTTGTGATAGTTCACAGATGACTTTATTTGATGCAGTGGGGATGCTTTTATTAATGCTAAAGAGAAACTTGTTAGCTCTAATGTTTTCTACATGATTAAAATGAACACACGTTCAGACATATACACACACACATACACTCACACGCACACCCTCACACACAGGCACACACTCCCAGACACATGTACACAGACAAACACACACCCCACTGCTCTGTGGCTAATGGACTACAAGTTTTAGTCATAAGGGAAGACTTTGTCTTAAAGATATTAGCACACTAATCTCATAGATTATTGCTTCAAAGAGATACAGTGGAAGATAAAATAGCCTGCGCTTTCTGGGAAAAGTAATCTGTAATCTTCTCCAAGTCTGCCTCCTTCCTTGATCCTCCCAACACGCATAGGGCTCCATTTCCTTTGTTTTGCTCAAGTCAGAATTGCAATTGTGGAGCTCTCTCTATTAGTGCCCCTTAAAAGTCAGTTGATACTTTGGAGCTTTTAAGTGGACCTAAATGGTTTGCAGGCATTTTCATTTCTGCTTTGCCCTAACCAGGGAGCCCCTAAGGGTGTGTGTGTGTGGAGGGGGGGAGCAAGCCTTCTTTGTAAGTCCTCGAAGCTCCTGTCTAGTCCATCATGGGCTTAGTTGGGTTTTCATTTTAACGTGAAAATACACTAGTTAACCACCACTTACCTGTAAAAATGAACAGAAAATAAACATTGTTTGTTTGGGAGAATGGCACAAATTCCAAGCGATTTACGTCAGTGTACACTTGCAAGCTCGTCTTTCACTTGAGAATCAGTATAGAAAGGTGAGAATTCTATAAGATAGCTCTTACCAGGGCAACTTTATTTAAAATTGGCAAAACTGTCCCCTTGACCCCAAGGGTTGCAGAATCAATAAAAATAAATTAGAGCCGAGCTATCAAACACTCATTCCCTCCTGCTCCCCAAGTAGCTAATTGTTTTCGGTGCCTGATTTAGTGTAAGCCAATAAAATATTATGTTTTCCTAAGCTGTAAATTAAAACAGGCAACTCAGGGAACATGTGTGGGTCCTCCGTTTCCACACTTGGTGGAGCACCCTGAAACGGATGACTCATCCCTTGAGGACCCAGCTCGCGAAGTCAATGAGCACGTTTGCTTCAGTCTGGCCTACTAATGAGCAGAAACAGAACATGCCTCATGCATGCGGCTGGGATTATTTTGGAAAGCAGATGAAGGCACAGGCCCACACAAAATTCCTCTGCTATCACTCGCCAGATTCTGTGAGCGGTTGGCCAACTGTGAGCAGCAGTGAGAGCTGCCTGGCTCCATAGAAATCCATTCTGAAGACAGAAGACACGTTATTCTGTTCTGCTCTTTCAATGTAGTCATCTCTGAATTATCTCTTCTGAGCTCTGCTGGTCTATGAATATAGGAGAGCTTTAAAGGTTATGACAGGATGAAGAATTTAGTTTCTGAGGCTTTATGATTATTGATTTAATAATTAGTGAAATTTAAAATTATTTTGTTGTGTTTATGGCTCTCAATAGGTGAAAACACACTTAAAAATTCACCTAGAATGGGGCTGGGGAGATGGGTCACTCAGTAAAGTTCCTTCTCTGCAAGCACTTAAGTGACAAGCTGGGCATGGCAGGGCAGTGCGTTTGTAACCCTAGCACTGGTGATGGGGAGACACGGGACTCCTAGAGCTTCTTGGCCAGCCAGCCTCGAAGGAACAATGAGTTCCAGATTCAGTGAGAAACCCTGTCTCAAAAAAAGAAGGTAAAAGTTACAGAAGAAAGCACCATTGTCTATCTCTGGTGTCTACACACGGTACACATGGTCAAACATGCATACCCACGTGTTTACATAAACACACACACGAGTTACACAGAGATATACAAAGTATTACCAAGAAAATATATAAGCAACTCAATAGAGGGAAATGCTAAAAATTGGGCAATTTTTAGAATACAGTTTCCAATTTATATAAAAATGCGCTAAAATATCTGTGCATATTCTCTTTGTTTGTTTTGAGATGGGAGTCACATACATCTCACCTTGAATCCCCCTGCAGCAAGGATGGCTATGGACTTCTGATCCCCTGCCTCTACCTCCTAGTTCTGGAATTATACCTTCTCTACCACACCTGGCTTATTCAGTGCCTGAACTTGAATTCCACATATCAGATCTTATGGGAAATTCTATTGCAGTGAAATTGCTTAAAAACTGAATGAAGGATACCTTGTTTAGCCTAGATTTAGGTGGGAGGACATTGGTCTTGCCCGAAGAGAAGTGCCAGTCTTTGTTGGCTCCCCATGGGAAGTCTTACCCTTTCTGAGGAGTGGATGGGAGGTGTGAGGAAGGTGGGGGAAGCAGGAGGAAGGGAGGAATGGGGATAGATATGTAAAATGAGAAAAGATTGCATTAAAAAGTTCTTAATTAAAAACTGAATTTACAAAGTAAAATATTCTAAATGGTCTAAGTTCCCAATAATATGGATTTGTAGTAGTAGCTGATATCTTCTACAAAACAATAACCAACACTACATCATATAAGAGATGTACTGGGATAAGTGACAATGAGGAAAGGTAGGGAGAGAGAGGAGAGAGAGGAGAGAGAGGCATTAGCCTACAGTGCAGGTCTCACCTTGGTGAAAAAGAGGAAGGGGACAAGTTTGAATGACGAGTCACAGTGGTGCAGTCCTCACAAAACAATGGGAGGATCAATAGAGTCCAAGCCAAAGTCACATACCAAGGAAGCCCCGTGGCTCTCAGCGACACCCAAGGAGTGCGGCCTTTGCTCACATCTGGGGAGGGTTCTCACAGTACCAGCGGAAGTAGAAGTCAATAATGTTCTTTGCAGCAGAACTGGAAGGAAGATTCTCAGAGCCTTACCTTAAGTAAATGACAGCATAACTTCACCTGGATTGAAACATTACAACAGGTGAAGAATTGCTGACAAAAAAGACAGAATGTGTTTTTATTTGGAATTAAAATGTGACTCTACTTTGAATGTAATTAGTTTTATACCCTTTGCTATATACATACAGCTGCTCTGGGCCGTTTTTTATCCTTTTTCAATTTGGGAAAAGAAGAAATACGAGGAAGTTGCCATTGGCAACAGTTTTTTCTTGTTTTTCTTGTTGCTTTTCTATGTGACAATGCCTGAGTTTTAGTGACAAAGGAGAAAGTAACATGAAATGGGTCAACCATAAACATGGACAGAGTTCTGCAAACGATTCTAGTTCGAGACTAAGGCTCTAATTGGATCTATTGATTTTAAATATATTTTAAAGATGTGTTTGGGCTGGGGAGTTGGTTCAGTGCTTAAGTTCTCACAGGGGGCCTGGGTTGAATTCCCAGCGCCCACAGAGTGGCTTACCATGCTTGATAACTCCAGTCCAAGGGACCCAACATTGTCTTCTGACCTCCGTGGGCACCTAGCACTAGCATGCATACAGGCTGTCAAAACGTTCATATACATAAATGAGTAAAATCAATGAATCTAAAACAAAAATTTAAGGAGATAGTTATTTTATCTTCTGAAAAAATGAGTGATAGATATGTGGCAAATAAAATACCGAGGAGAAATACACGCATTGTTAATTACTCAGAGGGCAGGTTGTCTCATAAGAAGGGCAGGTGACTAACTGAGATCAATGAGTAATGGCAGGGGTGACTAACACCAGTGTATATCTTGATGATTCTTGATCTGTCCAACCAAGGCCTTACACATAAAGATTATTTCTCCCCCACCTCCAAATTTGGAGCATGCATAAGAACAGGAAATCAGGCTTTCCATGCCTGCTTTGTTTTGTTTCCATGTATGCATCTGTGAAGCATAACATTCAGAGGTGATGGATAATTGCTGTGATAATGACCTTTGTATGGAGGCCAATTTGCAATTAGTCACTTCTGATCAAAAAACGGAAGCACTGTAGACTGTGCCATACTGATGATATTTTCAAATGAGAGTCCTATGGTCCAGAAAATTTAGATATGGCTTCATATAGTTTCACCTTTACAGTGATAGTTAGTCAATTAAAAAAATATGAGCAATCCTGCCGTAAAACTCCATTTTGTTAGGGACTGTGTTTCTAAAACAGAAAAGCATAGAATTTCTTTAGTGATACCTTTAATTCCATGTGTTCATAAAATGAGGCACTGTGGAGAGCCGGGATGTTACTGTATCATTTTGCTTCTGAGGAGCTCACATACATGAACTCTGGCAGATGGGGCTCTAAGATGAGGGCATTTGACTATATACATGGTACACTCTCCCAACTGTTAGAGTTGAGCTACTTTATCATCTTCTTTAGATACTGGTAGCTAAATTTGTAGAGACTCAAGTAAAACCATCCTAAATGACTACTTCAGAAATATACGAATTATCTGGTAGTGCACCAAAGGAGAAGCAAAAAATAGATCTACCATCTCCTTCCTTCCTCAGTCACTACACTGAAGGATGTATTCTGGATGGCTGGGCTGAACACAAGCTTCCTCAAAGGGCTGCTTTGGAGAAGCAATGTCTTAGTTCACTTCTGAAGTGACTTACGGCTGTGTTCCTTTTATTAGAGCCCATAATGGAATGCTACAAGGGTTATGTTGTTTTCCTCTTTGATGCTTTTTAAATTATAGTAGCGGCATCCATATAGCCGAGTGGAAAGAGATAAAGAGCAGGCATTTAAATATGTGCTTTGGGGTGACTCTGGATTCTTCATCTCCTCAGGGGGACCGTGCAGCTGTACCCTCAGGTTCCCCCCGCCCCCTGCCTTGAACTAATTTGCTAGAAGATTAGGAATAGATTGATGTAAGGGTGTGCGGCCGGGGGTCAAACCATAGGCTCACTGGCTCTCCCAGTTGTTGATGTTTTTGTTCAAGTTTCCAGTGATCTTGGTGCCTCATGTTTGAGTAAGAGATCCAAGAATGTGGCCAGGTTGCTGGACTGAACCCAACTCTACAAATTCTGAAGCTTTGCTGGGCTCGAACCAAGAAACACAGGTGGTCTCATGGAGCCACTTCGCTCTGGGCCCAGTCTTACAACAGCATCAAATACCTGGGTGTGTTATTATTCTCCAGCAAATATTTTTCCATTTATTTCATTTTTTTAAAACAACCAGAGACAAAGCTTATTCAGCTGTAAAAATGAATTTCTGTCCCGATTCAATTGACTTTCCTTTTGTATTTTCCTTTTCTTCTCAGTTTCAGAGAAAAAGAAAAAAGAAATGCTGGGAAAAGCAGTCACTTTTACAAGTATAGCAATTAGAGAGCCCTTTAGTCTAACCTGGCATTTTTTTTTTTTTTAAAGAGGTAAGGATCTCCTGCCTTGATCATTCCTGGACTTGTCTACAAAGACTCTCTGAATGTTTGTTTCCACAGAGATCTCTACAAACATTGGAGAGCCATGAAGCAGAGTGAATTCCCTTAGTGAAAAGGCTATCCTCTGCCAAGAGTCAAAGGTTAGCCCAGTGGAGTGCCGTCCTCACGGTCAGCCACTACAGAGTGTCTGGAACAGAGCGAGAACAGAACTGATCCTAGCTCGGTGCCCCCTGACTCTTACGGGAAGCATCCCAGTGAAAAGGCCACTGGGAATTCAGAAAGCACATCGGGAGACTGGGAAAGGGCCAGGCCAAACAGAAGAGAATGGCAATGGAGAGTCAATAAGATAAAGGAAATAAATGACTCAAAGAAGAGTTTTAAGCCAATATTTACACCCATATTGCCATATTTACAGCTTAAACACTATGCCCTGAACATGCAGGAAGTAAGTTTTTATGAGTCTCTTAATGAATGTTAAGTCAATAATATGGCAAACAATGGGCCCCCAGTGAGCTTTCCTCCGAAAGCCAGAGAGGGACTTACTCGAACGGAGTCAGTCAGGCCGACGCAGCAACTTAAAGTTTTAGAAAAATAATTTTCAAATTAGCCAGTTCTATTGTGATATAAAAGCAAGCATGCCTGTTATTGATGAAAGAAACTATGACAGAAATAGAAGATGGTTGTACGTACCTATATAGCAGCTTTTATTGTCAGTGGAAGCAGTGGTCAAAGGACAGCTGTCACCATGACTACCGTCACAAGGGAGCAATTGCACATGTGGACAAAGCTAATTAAAGGGCTAATTAACAAACTAATGTGCTCCACAGTGAAGGCTGAGATAGCCAGGAAGTAAAAGGGATGCTGTCAAGGGGTTGATGCCACGGAGAAGTAACTGTCTCTTTAATGTCTCCTCTCACATTGTTGGTTCATTTTTAGGAGAAGGGGAAATCTCACAGGTATGTAACGTAGCACTTTGGACCAGTCGGTCCAGAGGAATCAGTAAGGCGCGAAAACTCTGATATGTAAAAGACATGTTCAGCAAAAGCATCACTTTATGCTTTGATCTAAACGAGATGCTCAGATGTGTTTTTGAAACTTTGTTTATTTTTGGGGTGCCCCATTGTTCAGCGTTCCCAGACTACATTTACAAGTGTAATAGAAAATGACTTCCCTGCCATCCTTTCTAAAAAATGTCAACGACCATGTAAAATGAACCTCATTCTGAACGAGTCCTGCCTTTGGATTCTGTGCCAGGCACTCAGCATGATGGGCTGGGGCTCATAATTTGAGAGCACTCATTCTTAGAACTAATGACTATGTTAAAGACACCTCAAAAAAAATCTCATCAAAAAAGTGAAGTGTTCTGGGGACTGGGGACAAGGCTCAGTTGGGGGAGTACCTATTGCATAAGCTTGAAGACTCAACGTCAGCTCCCCAGCACCCCCATAAGAGTTGGGAGTGGCAGCATACTCTTGGGATCCCAATGCTGGGGAGGAGGCTTGCAGACTGGCTAGTCTCACTGAATTTGTGAGATCCGAATTCAATGAGAGATCTTGTTTCTAAAAAACATTAACAAGTGGACAGCACCGAAAGATGTCTGATACCAAACCCTGGCCTACACACACACACACATACACACACATACACACACACACACACGCATACACACACACACACATACACACACACACACATACACACACACATACACACACATACACACACACATACACACACACATACACACATACACACACACATACACACACACATACACACACACACATACACACACACACATACACACACACATACACACACACATACACACACACACATACACACACACATACACACACACATACACACACACATACACACACACACACACATACACACACACACATACACACACACATACACACACACACATACACACACACACATACACACACACACATACACACACACACGATACACATGATAACAAAAAATAAATAATAAAAGAAAAATCTTTTACTTATTAAAAAGGAGCCACTATTCTTTTGTTGTTGTTGGGTTTTTATTTTGTTTGTTTTTTGTTTTCCAAGACAGGGTTTCACTGTGTAACAGCCCTAGCTGTCCTGGAACTAGCTCTTGTAGACCAGGCTGGCCTTGAGCTCATAGAGATCCGCCTTCCTGCCTCCCAAGTGCTGGGATTAAAGGTGTGTGCCTCCAGCACCCAGCAATTCTTTTCTTAAAGGGAAAGTAATATAAATTATTTAGGCAGATACTACTGTAAAGCTCTGTTACAGAATAAAACCCCTGTGGTAAATATAGTTGTGACTATGAAGTATGAGGTGTTGTGCATGGCTAAGGTGCATAAATTAACCTTCGTGAACCTCAGTTTCGTCGTTAGTAAAACTGATACAATATCTGCCTCATGGGGTTGTGGTAACAATGAGGTATGTGTATATTGCAGTACCTTCATATTGGTGACTTTCCAAGACTCTGGGGACAACAAAATCTATGTGTGTGCTCAATTATCTTACACAAAGGTCAAAACATTTGCATGTAGCCAACCCCACTCGTCATGTACTTTTGAACATTTTCAGATTACTTATAATCTCTTGTACAGTGCAAATGGCATAGAAATATTTGTAGATATTTAGATATTATTTCCCCCAAATGTTTTCTATTTATAGATGGTTGCCATGGATATAAACCCTAGGGATGGAGACGGTCAACTGCCTATGGCATCATGTAGCACATTGCCTGGGCTCTTTGAAAAATTGACTCTGGCAACTGATCCCTACCATCTTAGAGATTTACACTGAGAGGAACCCATGGTGGTTTTCCACGGCACACACTCAGAGAATTTGCATGAGAAACACAAGAAATAATGATTCTCAACACTATGGTTTTGACCTCTCAATGGTTTTGACCTTGGAGACTCATTAAGAGCCTGATGGTCCAGTTGAAGTATGGGAGGAAAGAGAATATGAGCGAAGAGGTCATGACCATGATAGGTTCACCCACTGAAACTGTCTACCAGAGCTAATGGGAGCTCACCAACTCCAGCCAGACAAGAAAGGAACAAGCATATGATAAATCTAGTCCCTCTGAATGTGGGTGACAGTTGCATGGCTGGGACAGACTGAGGGGCCACTGGCAGTGACACCAGGATTTATCTCTGCTGCTTGTACTGGCTTTTTTGGAACCTATTCTCTTTGGGTGGACACCTTGCTCAGTCTAGATATAGTAGGGAGGGCCTTGGATCTTCTCCAAAGCAATGTACCTTACCTTCTCCGAGGAGTGGATGGGACTGGGGTTGGGGGGAGGGAGGGAAGGGAATGGGAGGAGAGGAGGGAGTGGGAACTTGTATTGGTATATACAATGAAAAAAGATAGTTTGCTTTCTTTAAAAAAAAGAAAGGAAGGAAGGAAGGAAGGAAGGAAGGAAGGAAAGAAAGAAAGAAAGAAAGAAAGAAAGAAAGAAAGAAAGAAAGAAAAAATAACTTGATGGTCAGGGAGCAGCCTTAATAAAGTATTAAGATGGGGGGAAAAAACCCAAAGAAAAAGAAAGGAGAAATGAAGTCAAGTTCATTTGGAATTTTTTTAAACCAAAATCTTCAGGCAAAATGTCTCTTGGTGGGCAGCTGCCAAACCAGAGGTCATTGCTGAGGAAAGATGAAATAGATATTGATGATTCTCAGGAGGGCCAAACAAGCTGGCAGCCTCAGACAGGCATTTTCCCCTTTAGCTCTATCCCTTTGTGGTTTTAATTCTAGCCTTTTCTATCGTGTTTTAAAGATATTCTTTGAAACTCCATTTTTACTAATGGGTTTGTGATTCTACACAGCCTGTGAGGAAAGTTTCATCTCTTCATGCTCTAGAGGCAAGAAGCTGGACGACAGGCCAACTCTGTGCTGGAGACACAAGAGATGAGTCATGTGATCTGAACTGAGGGCTTCGATGGGCTATGCAGGAAGTGAGGGCTCAGTCAGGCATGGAACTCTGAGGGGTAAAATAATCCAGACAAGACCCACACAGGGCAGGGAGCTGTATCAGCTCTGAAGAATTAGCCGCAGTTAGAAGGTTTTGCGGATTGTGGGATAGAGCAGGGATGATGCCTTCAGGGTAGAAGGACTCATCTCAGGAAAACAGAAGTGTTGACCATAGTGATGAAAGGAAACATGGGTCCAACATTTGCTAGAGTGAAGCTCCTGGGCCAAATTCAAATTCCAAAAGTCCAGTCTTGAGGAAAATATATGAGTAGAACATCTCAACCTGCTATGATGCTAAGATCTCAATCCCCAGAAACTAGATACCAAACAGCTTTTAAGAACCTCCTGCTGTAGGATGTCACAGTATCCAGTGTGACATCCACAGAATCCAGTGGAAGGATTCAGTGGGTAAAATGTTTCCCTCACAATCATAAAGACCCGAGCTCGGATCCCCAGCAGCGACATAAATGCAGGGCGACTGCTTATGGTGCCAGGACATGGCAGCAGGGGTGCGAGAGCCCCAGAGCAAGCTGCCTCGTTAGAGTAGGGGAACGGGTGCTCTCTGGGTCCAGGTGAATGACCTTGCATCGCTGTGAGAGTGGAGAGTGATGGATGAGGGTGGTCAGACCTGCGCCTGCGCACACAGGTATGCCTGCGAACGTTCAAAATCACAGCTTAATGGACTTGCAATCAACAGTGGAATGTCCTCAATTTTTAGAGTATCTTTGTACTCAAGATGTTAAATTCAAATTAATTCTCTTTTTCTTTTTTTTCATTTGATATACATACACCTTTTCCATTTTTTGTTTTTACTGAGCTATACATTTTTCTCTACTTTCCTTACTTCCTCCCCTCTCCCCTTCTGTCCTCTCCCGTGCCCCCCATGCTCCCAGTTTACTCATGAGATCTTGTCTTTTTCATCTTTCCACGTAGATCCATGTATGTCTCTCTTAAGGTTCTCTTTGTTGTCTAGGTTCTCTGGGATTGTGAATTGTAGGCTGGTTTTTCTCTGGTTTATGTCTAAAAGCCACTTATGAGTGAATACATAATATATTTGTCTTTCTGGGTCTGGGTTCCCTCATTCAAAATATGGTACACGATGGAGTATTACACAGTGGTAAAAAATAATGACATCTTGAAATTTGTAGGCAAATGGATAAATCTCGAAATGCAAATAATTTTTAAGCAAAAACTCTTACTATCATGTTATTTTTCTAAGAACAAGGTACACAGGCATGCAATAGAAAAGAAGTATGCAGTGATAATTATATAACCAATTTTGAAAACTATGACATTGGTAGGCCAACTGTTTTAGTGGTTGGCTCTCATAGTTCTTTAAATAATAGTGTACGTGGAAAATCACGCTTTGTTGATGTTAGTTCTCCAGGTGCTGATAAATGTTTCGTCTTGGAGATTTTATTATTGCAGAAGTTTGGAGAACAGTAGGTTCCTCTCAGAAGCTGCATTTCAATAAATACTCAAATAAAACAGTGTTTAATCAAGAAATTATAAGAGGCTTACCCAGAAGGAAATGTATCCAAACTTACTTGATTTAAGAAACTTAATTTCACATATGTATATTAAGACCTCATAGAGCTAGCAAAAGCATTTCAAAAATCCTGCGATAAGCCAATGGACAAAATCATAAGAATGTACAGAAAATCTTTGTAGCACCAAATCCATGGGTTCTAAATGTGTGGACGGGAGTTTTTTTTTTAGGAAAAATCAAAATGAAAGGTCAACGCAGTTGGTTTGTCACTTTCGCATTTTATTGCTTTTCAGAAATGAAGCCCCACAAGTTTCCGTTGGAAGAACGGACATAGGAGGATGTCAGGGTGGAAGTCGCAGTTTTCTGGCTCCCAAAGAGCAGGTGAGGGGAGCTTCAGAGCTGAAGAGGATGCTCTCACGGTGTGCATGTGTTGTCATTTACCTGCACTTGGGAGTACAGGGGAAAGTCGTAATTGTGATTGTCTACAATTACCTGAATTCTTTTAGGTTCAGGCATGCGCAGAGTTGGCAGGCTGTCTTCTCTTCCTTCCATTGAGCGGTGGTCCTGAAGGTGCTGATGTTAGATAGGGTCCTCCCATCTTCTTTGGAGTTGGAGTTTGCTATTTTCTTTGAAACAGTTAAAACCACCAGAATTTAAACGTATCTACAGTTAAATATAAATCCCAAAACATTTTTCAAAGACAAATATACTTTTTTTTGAAGGGGGAGCTTAATTTTCAACTGTCAAATTTCCTGTTCACTGGAAAATTTAAGAACTGGTTTATTTGGATTTTGAGTATATACAACCATTACATCAACAATCAGTTTAAAAAGTCATTTTTTCCATAATTAAATTAAATTGTTCTTAATTTTAAATGGCTATAACTAGAAGGGGACATAGATTGAAGTGAAAAACACACAGAAAATCTACAATTTGGTTATATTCTTGAGCCTGGTTACAGATTCTCAGTTGTCACACATTCCCAGCCTTGTCTGAATTCCCTCCAGTTTTCTTGGATCAGAATTAATTCTTACATTGCAATAACCGTGCGAATATGTTTTGTCCTAAAATAAATCCTCAGTTTATGATTCTGCTTTCTGAGATTTCCGGTAAAACACTACATGGAAAATCCTTGAAAAAAAATGTCTGTTTTGTTTTGAACATCTCTGCTAGTGCTCAACACTCGCTCTTTGCCACCCCACTGCCTCAAACTTGAAGCCGTCTGCATTGAGATCACTGCCATGATGTTGCTTGTGATTAAATGGCCCTTACTTTCCTCCGTAGCTGTCAAGTGTGGAATGGTGATGATGATTATGGTTTCATTGAAGTTGATTGCTGTAACTTTTCTATTGTTTTTAATACCCTCTTGCTGTGCCTAATTTATGATCTCAACTTTATCTTAGGCATATGTATATCTGGGAAAAGATACGGTTTACAGAAAATTTGGTACTTTTTTCTTGTGCCTATTAGGACCTTGGATTACATCCTCCATGGAGGACAAGATTGAGGTAGTGTGGGGAGGGGGAGCTCCTGTGTTAGAGACCCTCAGCTCCATAAAAGTCAAGGCAGTGGAAGAGGAAGAAAGGTTTAAGTCTAAACCCAATTACCAGGCTCGGAAAGTTAGCACAAAGGGTTCTTATCTTCTTTCAACGGTGATAGCATTTCATTTTCTATATTTATATCCCCGAACACTTCCAGGCACAATGGAAGCTTTGTTGCACTGTGTCTGGCCGAAGTTTTGCATCCGTTTATGACAGGCAGTAATTGCAGCTGGGATGTCATGTACCTGGGGTACAGAGGTGCTGGCTCGTGGCCTTTCCTTCTGGGCAGTGTTCTAGCTGGCGCTGCTGCGTTTTCTCCTTCTCTACCCTTCCAAACTTCCTTCATTCAATGTCACTCTTATGTTTTATTTTATTCTGACCTAATATGCTTATGTGAGGCCTGTTCTAGAATACATAAAAGCCCATTGTGGAGCAGTAATTATAAACCATGGTTCTCCTAGCACCCCCTGTGGTCAGTTGATAAATGCGTAGTCACCAGCAATGTGAAAACTCAGACGGAGAGGCCAGAGGACTTGGTTGTTTCACTCCACCCTCTGTGAGTCAGAGAAATGGATTGAATCGTAAACCAGAAAACAGTCCTCCAGTTTGAGGAGACTCACCCTCAGAGGCAAGTGTCACTACATGTTGGAAGTTTATAAAATGTGATGATCTGCCTTAATCCGTTGGCACCAACATGGCAACATACTTTGTAAATTAAATAGCAATATGTTTTTTAAAATCTCTCAGGATATGCTTATGCTATGATGTTCATGTGGACATAGGCAGGCATTTGCTTTCTTTCCTCTTTTCTATTTTTGCAAGGTTGGGGGTTGATCCCAGGGTATCACACATGCTAAACAAGCGCTTACCTTTCCATTAACACCATTCCCAACTCATAGACATTTCCATTATGCTTGAAACCGAGAACGGCTCAACGCACTGGGCATGCGCTAATCATCTGAGAGAGAAGCCTGGCATGTTTTATCTTAAATTACTGGACTCTTGGTTTGATGTTGTATTCTCAAGGCCACTGAGCACCAGTGTTCCCCTACCCCCAATAGTCATTCAGCAAACCTCATTGACAGCTTGCTCCGACCTAGGCTGGGGTGAAGTATGGGTCTGGTGGGGCTCTAAGGAATCCATTCCCATTTCTCTCTAGATTCTAGATTTCCTCTTTCCTCGTCCATAAGAAGGTCCCTACTTTCCGGAGAATAAGCAAGACTGGGCCTTGGGACTGCAAGGCTGCTCTGCAGAGGGTCCCTTCCCCACCACTGGTGACCTGTAGCTGAAGTATACAAAGGCATATACAGTTTATAGAAATGAGTATATGGACGATTGGTTTTCATTTCTCGTCCTGAGAGTTTCGCTGGGATTGTATTAGAGTGCGGTGAGCCTCCTTTCCCGAGGTTGTTTAAGGACCCGATGACTGCAATAAGCAGGGATTGGAACATGAAGTCACCCAAGACGGGCTTAAAATAATTTGATCCCTCGGAGACATTTTCTGACTCGTCTTACAAATAAACCCCGCCGAGAGTCATCTCCAAGGCAGGCTTTATCTTGGAGGCATCTGCTTATAACTTCGGTAATGACGTGTCGGAAGCAGACAGGATATGGCAGACTGGGGAGCTGGAGCTGTAATCAGGGGGCTTATTATCAAAAGATCTCACTTAATGTTACCCACGCACTGCAGATCGCTGCTCATATTCAGCTTAAGGTACATCCACAGGTTACTGCTTTGTTCCCAAGACTTGAAAGGAGAACAATGCACGGAGTACTGTGGGCATAGCCCCACGCTACGTAAGGACTGCGAGCAGACAGAGGGTTGGGTGGCCTAAAGCACATTTACTGACAGGTTCACAGGACCGAGCCTATGAGAGGAGGCTGTCGGCCCAGAGAAGCGCCTTTCTCATGGTTGCACAAAAGGTCTGCATGGGGTGGCTTAGGGCTAGCATCCTCCTCTTGCAAAGGTGGTTGTTTGGAAATGCTTCTAGGCCAGGGGGAAAGGGAGCAGCTCTCACATAGCTGAAACTCAAGAAGATCTGTCTCCCTGATAGTGGGGGACCAGTACCCGATCAGGATGGCATTCATCCCACCCTGAAAGTTTAGGACAATCCCGCGAGCGATTCCCGGTTGTAGGCTCACCTGATAGGGAGCATGGCCGCTCCACTCTCTCCCTCTTCTGGAGAATTGTCAAGACCCAGGTTTTTTCCCATAGCTAGGATCATTGCTGATCCCTGCTGGGAGAGCGCAGATTTAAAGGACCCAGAAGGCTCTCTCCTGCATTCTGACCCGTATCAGGGCTTTTGTTTAAGTCTAGTTCAAGAGTGTTGCTAAAGCTTGGACTGACAGTTTCTTTCCTGGGTTTCCTGTCACATGTTGCTTCCATGGAAAAAAGTTGGGTTCTATTAATTTATAGAATGTTCTATACCTTAACAAAATCTCCTTTTGAGTGTGTGTCATATAACAGTATAACAAGCAAAAATTAGAATACTCTACTCTACATGTCCTAGCTCAGGTACACACACACACACACACACACACACACACACACACACGTACACTCACACACACACGTGCATGCACGTGAACGTGCACTATCCATAAAATTACATGGAAGAAACTATGAGAAAATGGGTACAAAAGTGTATAATTAAGACTTTTTTTTTTGAAAGAGGCAAGGCAAATGGATTTTAAAATTCTCCTTCTCTGAGTTCATTATAAAATGAAGACATCAATACTTGACATTGCCCATAGCACTCCAAGGGAAAATTCAGTAAAGGAAATATCTCTTCACTTCTTGCCCAAATGTAAATTATATGTGCTCTTGAAGGATGCCCTTTATTTAATTTTAATGCATTTTAAACTTTAATAGGGATTACTCTACATGAATCACTTGCTTTTCAATCCCATTAGCACATAAAACTTGAGAAAGATTCGATTTTCTGGTAATTCCAAGTTTTTTTTAATGTGGTTTATCACATAAAATCATCTCTTCCAATGAAGAGGGATTTAATATTTGTTGAGAAAACTTCAGTTTGGTGTGTGAGCTGTGATCTACCATGATCAAGTAATGGCTTTCTCTGTTTCCAGCTAGAAAAAAGTCTCCCATTTCCATTCTCATCCCTAAAACAATCATTAGTTCACAATAAAAACAAGGCATAGTTGCTTTTTCAAAGGATATTTTGGCATTTCGCTGAAAGAACTATGGGATCAAAGAGATTCAAATTTCCTAAGCAAATGCATGTTATTCTATGTATGTTATAAAGTATGAGATTTTATATTTGAATACACTCAGTAATTAAGAACTCTCTATTTGATACTTGCAATATTTAAATTAAATTTAAAGCATGAGACCGACAAACTCTTTCAAAGGGATTAGGGTTGTTGCTCAGTGGTTGAGTCTTAGAGCATTGTACATGAAGCCTTGACCCTGCAAAATAATAATAATAATAATATGCTTAGGTAATTATTTGAAGTATTTTTGACTTTTTGGAAGGAGAAAAAGAGAAGTTCACTAGTAATTTTGATGAAAGTTGCAACTTGAAAAATGCCAGACAAGCGGCCCACCAAATTGAGAGAGAAGAAGAGAGAGCAAGGCTGAGGATGGAGGAAAGATTCCATTGTGGAGGAGAGCGATACACAGCATAACTAAAGGCAGAGTGTCAGGACAGCTGGGACACTGGGGGTAGCACAGGCTCATCCAGTTTGAGTAGAAAGGAAACTGCATGCATGGAAGAATCAGGCTGCTGGTTAGGTAGGAGCCATGCTAGGAAAGGCCTTGCATTTTGCACATAGGCAGCAGCGTCCTGCCAAGGGTCAAGTAGATAGATACTGGGACCAGTAAAGGGCTGTCCAGAATCACAGTGTCCTGTGAGTTTCTGCCCCTCTGATGAAGCCACTGAAGGTAGACCTGGCAGAAATGACAACCATCTGCTACGGGGAATGAAGCCAAGTCAGCTCTACCTCGCCATTGCTGTTTGTTGAGCTCTAGGTAAGAGCTGCAATGGGAAAAGACAAGAAGAGGAGGAAGGAGAAAGAGCAAAAGGAGGAGGAGGAGGAGGCAAATTAACACAGTGCAAGGTAGACCCTGTGGATTGTCTCCCTTAAAGAGTACATAGTGAGTGAAACTCGGGGACAGACACGGGAGAGGAGTCAAAAGGAGATGAACCTCAGTGCATGTTGCGTGTTAAAGAAACTGAAGGTCAGAGACTATGAAGGCCGAGGAAATGCTGCTGATTTGGAAGTGAAGTAAATCTGGGCCTTTGAGAGAACAGACTTAGGAACGTGGAAGGGATAAAAGTCAGAACAGGTGAGATGAAGAATTGTGTCAGCAGTCTAGGTGCTCATGATTATTAGTGACGGCATCTGGTCATACTCAAATGAGGCCATCATTAAACAAAACCCTACCTAGGTAATGACAATAAACATAGGGATTAGAGCACAGTTGCTAAGTTAACAATTCCATAATGAAGATTTCGGCTAACTTTCCACTGCTCACCTTGTTTGGAACACCTCAGTGATTATTAGCAAGGTTTCAGATTCTCTACTTGAATCTGTACATTCAAAGGAAGTTTCAAAATTAATCTGTGAACAATTAGCTGGACATGTGAGCTAATATCTTTTTGTATAAATCTCTTAGGGAATCGAGATAATATGGATTAGTAACTACCGTGAGACTGGATCTTTTTTCTCTCTTTGCTCCATGAAGATTTAACAAATATAGTACATGATAGTTTGAATGAAAATGACCTACATAGGCTCATATATATTTGTATAATTCTCCCAGTTTGTGAACTGTTTAGGAAGGATTAAGGGATGTGACCTTGTTGGAGGAGGAGTGTCTCTGGGGTTGGGCTTGAGGTTGCAAAAGCCCACACTAGGCCCAGCCTCCCTCCTTCCTTCCTTCCCTCCCCCATTCTCCCTCTCTCTGCCTGCAGGTCAGGATGTAATGTTCTCTGTTGCTGCTCCAGCCCTATGCTTTAACTGCTTCCGGTCATGATGGTCATGGAATAACTCTCTAAACCTGTAAGCAGGCTCCCAGTTAAATGCTTTGTGTGATAAGAGTTGTCTTGTTCATGTTGTTTTCCAAGAACAACATCACAGCAGGTAAGACACAATACAACCAGTTACAGCTGAGTTTTAGATAAACTATCCTGAATTTTTAGTATAAGTGTGTCCCATACAACCTCTGGGATATCCTTGTAAGTCTTAAGGGTTTGTCAGCTTAGTAGGGTCTGGAATCACAAAAGACAAGCCTCTGTGTATGACTGGGAGAGAATATCTTGATTAGGTTAGTCAACTTGGGCTGTAAATAGATGGCCTCATTCCCTGAACTTGGACTGAAAAGAACCCTCTAACTGGATGTAGGCATTGGCCACTCTACTACTGGACTCAGAATGCAATGTGACAAAATGCCTCAGGCCCCTGCTGTCATAATTTCCCTGCTATGATGGTTATACCTTCAAACTGTGAGCCAAAATAAACCCTTTCTCCCCTAAATTGCTTTCAGCAGGCTGTTTTTTGTCAAAGCAACAAGTAACTAAGGTGATTCCCGTGCAATGTTTGGTCCTGCATGTTTACACACTAACGGCTGTAGGAAATCCTACCACCAGTAGCCTTTACGTTAGCCGCCCACTTGGGCGTTGCCTCTGATACTATTTATGCCATTGTAAAGGTGCAGCTGGCCTCTTTTCTGGCTGTGGGATTTGGTTGCTGTTCTCCGTCCCAGCAGAGGATATTGATTTGTGAGTCTACCCCTAAATAAATAACCCTCTATTATTCTCAATTCTGAGCTAGTGTGGGATTTCTTTTAAGTGCCCATCTTTGTATAACTTTGACCCATTTTATAAGCAGCACATTTTTATTTTTTTAAATTCACAAACTCCAAACTTGCTACATAATTTTCAGGTTCCAATGTAGAATAAAAATGTGTGAGTCTCCTTGTCCAAATACATTTTAAGTTTCAAGATGTTGACCTCAGAGCTCAATGAAGCATGCAGTCCTTCTAATCATGGGACCTTGAGTGACAGCTCAGCTCATGCTCCTGTGAAGCTTGCCCTGTTCTTTGCATTCGGTATGGTTTATTTGGCTACATTGATCCATAAAATAAGTGGGCACAAAAAGTGTGTTTCAAATGAGCTTTTCATGTAAGTGTCTGAAGTGGACATTGAGTACGTATTGAGTATAAAGTACACATGGGTAGAGTCTCCTCATAAATGACTCTGTTTTTCTACCATGCCTACCATATGGAAATCAGTTTAAAAACATGAAATGACTATCTCACAAGAACATGCATAGTATGCATTTTCCTTGAAGCGATACTAAAGTTAAAAAGGTACATTTTAAACCAATTATAACTTTCATTTGAACCCTAAGAGATTAGGTGATTAAAGTGAATTGTAACAATGTATGTACCAGCAATGTTCTTGTTTGTGTATTATATAGCATGCGTGTACATTGTACATTTACATGTATTTCAAAATGCTCCAGGTGATGCATTTATGACCTCATTAATAGTAAATACCATTATCTTTATGTTTTGAGATGGTCTACAAATTGCAGACAGATCCTGTTTTGGTTTTCCACAGGGATAATCCCCATCTTTCTGCAAAGCCTTTTAAGGGGTTACTCACCAGTCTTTAGATGTTGGAGGCTGTCTTATGCGTATTAGTCAATTCCTTTTGTCCTTGGAGTACCAGAAGGAGAACTGATGATGCATGTTCCAGTGCCAGAGGCTGTGTCTATCACCTTGTTCTTTTTTGACCACTGTGATGCTCTTGACTCTTTTCCCTGCTGTCATTCTCTAGACCAATGGCTCTAAAACTTTGAGAAGGTCTTTCATGGTAGGATCCCATAGTATTGTGTTTTCTGTCTCCAGGGTACAATTGTTTCATTGATGTCTAGCAAAGAACTTGGGCATTCCAAGGATGAGGGTACTGGGTCATGGTGACCATCTCTAGCCCTCAGATTGCCCAGCATTACATATGGAAATCGAGTGACATACTATTTAGTTCAGGGTCCAGTCTTTTGCTCTCTAGTGGAGAAGAGGTATTGTTTCACTTGCATTATTCTAATTCTGAGCCCGATTAGGATCAGAATTCCCCCCCCCCCCTTTCTCCACAGTAATCGCTAACCAATACAATCACCTTGGGAAGCAGTCAGGGGACATTATACTAGGGAACCTAAGTTGTCAGCACAAAAAGGTGTGGGACAGGACACCCATCTTGACTGTGGAAGGAGGCCCTTACAAAGATTGTAAAAGAGAAGAAGGCAGTCCCAAACAGGCTTCTGGGGTGGCAGGGAGGGGATAACCAGAATTGCTTAGCAGATCTCGGGCTCCAAGAAAATGAAAGATATCGTAGGCTTCTGCTTGGGTGACCCTGACTAGCCTATGATGGCTTCAGAGGTTCGTGTGTTCGGTGCACACAGACACATGTGTATGTGGTAATGTACATTTCTTTTTTATTCTTCCAAAACTAGTAAAGGATACCTTATGTAGCCCAGGCTGACCTAAAAACCTTGATCTTGTGGTCCCCTTGTTTCTATAAGTTCTGGGATTTAGGCATGTACTACCTCAACCAAAGAGACACTTTGTCTCCTGACATGTGATTTATAAGTTGCTCAAAAGTCTAAAATTTGCTTAAATGTTTTCACTTTATTTTATTTAACATGCTTAGAAACATACCACTAACATGACATGGTTAGTCAATACCAACTAGCAAATTGGTAGCAAAGTAACTCTTTTCTAAACCAAACACATGATTTGCTGCAATTGTGGCAAAGTACCTGGTGCAAGCAATTTAAGGGGCAATCAGTTTATTTTAGCTTGTAGATTTAGAAGGCATATAGGCTACCTTTCCAGGCAGGGACATGAAGTAGTTGGTCAGATTGCATTCAAAGTTAGGATACATAAAGAGATAATGATAAGCTGACTTCAACTTTTGCCAGCTTTTATTCAGTCTGGAACCACAGCCAATTGGGTGTCATGGTCAACATTCATGGTGGGTCTTCTTCCACCACAATCAACTGAATGGTATGGTCATCATTCATGGTGGTCTTCTTCCACTACAGCAAATTGGGTGTCATGGTCAATATTCGTGGTGGTCTTCATGAATCAATTAGATGGCATGATCATCATGTATGGTGGGTCTTCCTCCACCACAGTCAATTGGATGCATGGTCAACATTCATGCTGATCTTTTCCCATTACAGTCAATTGGGTGTCATGGTCAACATTCATGCTGGTCTTTTTCCACCACAATCAATTGGATGCATGGTCAACATTCATGCTGGTCTTTTCCCACCACAGTCATTTGGGTGGCATGGTCAACCTTAAGTGTGGGTCTTCTTCTCTGCTCAGTGAAACTTCTCTGGGAACCTCATCACAGAATAATCCCAGATGGGTCTCATAAGTATTTCCAAACCTAATCAAGTTGACAGTGAAGATCAGTCATTATCAATCCACCCCTAGTTAACTTGATACCTAAACATACATTTTTAATCCAGAAAATTCTATTGTTGCCTATCCTAAAGCCCATGGCCATTTTATAATTCAAAATTTATTTTTAAGAGCGCCCCAAATATTGATAGTTCTATCGTTATTTAAGAGCCCAAAGTTCTAATACTATCATTTTGTTAAATTGGAACACTGCCAACCTGCCTTCTAAGTATTTACATTTTTATTCCTATGGACAAATGCTAGTGCTAGTCTTAATCAGGGGGCAAAGAAAGGATGCTAATAGCTGGAAGACATGGACTTGAAAGGCTGCAAATGCCATTGTCGGGGCATGAGACAGTCATTAGAGCCACAAACTCTTAAGAACTCCTGTAACAAAACCACTTGACAGAAGAAATGGAAAGTGGTGAATCATTTTATCTCATGGTTTTAGAAGGGGTGATGTCCACCATGACATAGAAGGCATGGAAGTGACCATGAGGCGGTGAGAGAGAGAGAGAGAGAGAGAGAGAGAGAGAGAGAGAGAGAGAGAGAGAGATATGAATACTGGTGCCCATGTTACTTTCTCCTTTCCCCTCTGATGCAGTCTGAGAACCCAGTGCATGGAATGGTGCTATACACATTCCTTCTTCAGTTAATCCTCTCTGGAAGCAAGTACCCTAATGACCAAGTTGATAATACAGACTGAACATCATAACTGCTAAATTTTATATCATATGGTTTAAGCTTTTAAGGTCTAGCTATTAGTGTATTGTTGATTTTATTGTATTAATGATTTATTGTATTGATTATTTATTAATGTATGTATAATCTTTTCTACTCCTAAATATACACTAAGCTAAATGGTTGTAATTTTTAATAAGTGCTCAACTATGATACCAATGCTAAGCAGCAGTTTTTCATAGCCCAGTACAGTGTTTTTGACAAAAAAGTCTCAGAAGTGACCAAGGACTCAGCTTATTTTTTTAAACTGGATCTACATCAGTAGATAATTTATAGACTCAAATAATGAAATTGAATTTCTAGGTTGTTTGAGCCTACAGTTGTCTTAGGAGAATGCTTAATTTTTGTTTTTCCAAAGCAAAAGGATTTCATTCTTCTCAAGTTTCAGGTAGCAGGGTATGAGCAAAATAACAGTGGCAGTTAATTGACCCTGAAGATCTCTAGTAAGTACCAACCGTGTAAGCTTGGATATATTATTGATTTTCCTCTCTCCCTGTTACCTCTTTTGTAAATTCAATTGCTATAAGAATGTCTTTAGCAAGAAAGTGTGCTGTTGATTGAACAATTGGCTTTTCCTCAAATTTGTTTAAAAATGTTTCACTCCTGTAAATGTTATGTAGTCTTCTCCAGTGACTGCTAATTATTCCATATGTGATAACCAATAAATCTGTGCATCTAGCCAAAGAATACCAACTGAGACCCATATATCATATGTCTAAATATTTGCAAATAATGCCAGGCTAACACACAGTAAGCTAAATATATCCTGTCTTACAACTTGATAGATCCCCTTCTCAATGGCTGGAAGTTATGCTTGAAATCAGAATTTTCAACATTTTTATTTGATGCAGTTGGGTAAGACAAGCTGGTCCAGGCTCTGGATCTTGGTCTGTGTATTTTCTCCTTCATCTCCAATAGCCAGTTCCACTCTGAAGACTCTCAAGTATCTCTGGTACTCCAGTTTGTCTTTCCAGTCTTTTTTATATTTTCATAAAGAAAATATGAATTTTATTTTCTATTTTGTTACTTTATTGTTCTGTTTATGGCAGTTGATCTGTGTGGATGCCAGAGAGTGGGTACACATCATTCATAGTGAGAGAGACCAGGAATTAGAAACAGATTTAGGGTCATCAAGGCAGCCACCTCATGGTATCTGAATACCCAGAGCATGGTCTAGATATTAGTGGGTTGGCCAGACTCTTAATGGGCATGTTTCCCTTGAGAGGTGAAATTTCCATTCTGTAGTGAAAGGACCATTTAAAGGAAAATTAAGACAGGGACCTCCAGTGTTATTCATTGCCAGGCAGTATTTCTTGGTATGTATTTTGACATGGTAGTTAAAAGAAACAAACAAGCAAGCAAACAAACAAACAAAACCAAAAACAAAACAAAAAACCTAATGATGCTATTAACATTTTAAAAACAGGTTTTTAAATTTATTTTTAATTTGTGTTTTGGGTATTTTGCTTATATGTGTATCTGTGCACACATTGGCTGCAGAGGTAGGAAGAAGGTGTTGGATTCTGTGGAGCTTGAGTTAGAAACAGTTGTTAGCGACCATCTGGGTGCTAGGAACCAAACCTGGGTCTGCTGGAAGAGAAAGTGCTCTGAACCGCTCACAATGTTATGGGCTTTTAACAAGGCAAAGCACAGTGGAAAACTTTATGACTTTTTGACCATGGACCCATGTGTTTGTGCTTGCGTTTGTGTATCCATCTGTGAAACACCTCCATCTGATGAAAGCTGCTGTAATCACGAGTGTCAGAAAGTGCTTACGCCTCTTCCTTCAATTGCCTCCCTTTTAAAAGATATATCTTATTCTTCTCTCTCTTTCTCTCTCTCTCTCTCTCTCTCTCTCTCTCTCTCTCTCTCTCTCTCTCTCTGTGTGTGTGTGTGTGTGTGTGTACATGCTTTTGAGGCTAAAATAAGGCATTCGATCCTCTGATGATGCTGTAGTTATGGATGGTAGTGAGCTGCTCTCAGGAACAGCCCAGTGTGGGTGCTGGCACCTGAGCTCAGGTCTTCTGGAAGAACTTTAGTTTTTTTTGGGGGGGGGGGCGGTTTCGAGACAGGGTTTCTCTGTGGTTTTGGAGCCTGTCCTGGAACTAGCTCTTGTAGACCAGGCTGGTCTCGAACTCACAGAGATTCGCCTGCCTCTGCCTCCCGAGTGCTGGGATTAAAGGCGTGAGCCACCACTGCCCCGCAGAACTTTAGTTTTTAAAGAACAGAAGTTTTTAAACTTCTGCTTTAAACTCCTGAGCCATGTCTGTGTTTCTTTCTTGATATGCCTTTTCTCCAAATTGTCTCCAAACTTTGTTTACTGTATCTCCTTGATATTCCCCCACTCTCTAAGATTCATGTTTTTTTTCTTCAGGGCTACTGTTTCTTGCCTTTATTCTTTTATCTGTTTCCTCTAACATTTTAAAAGTGTGTGTGTGTGTGTGTGTGTGTGTGTGTGTGTGTGTGTGTGTGTTGCAATATATATTGTAATCAGAGCACTTTACTGAGGTTCTGGGGAGTGGGTACTGGACCTCATACATGTTAAAGCTACCCTTATTATTGAGCTATCTCTCTAATCTCAACTATGTTCACTTATAAATGTAAGACATCTATAAGATCAATCTAAGTATTAATGTGGAGACTATTTTAAGACATATTCTAATGTTAAAAATAAAAGGTTAAGATAGAGTTAGGGTTCTCTTTAATATAAGAAAATAACATAATAATTATATTTTCAATTGAAATAACTAGAGAAAAGGTTATCTGTTCAGTGCAGAGATTTATAATAGATGCCTGACGTGGGATTTCCCTCTGTATGCTGTGAATATGTTTTATTACCATTGGTTAATAGGAGAAGCTGCTTAGGCCTAAAGCAGGGCAGAATATAGCCAGGCTGAAAGAGACATATAGAGAGATAATAGGCAGAGTGAGAAAGACACCATGAAGCTGCCAAAGGAGACAGATGCTGGATCCTTACCAGTAAGCCACAGCCTCGTGCCAATACATAGATGAATAGAAATGGGTTAATTTAAGATGTAAGAGTTAGTTAATAAGGGTCCTGAGCTAATAAGCCAAACAGTGTTGTAATTAGTATAGTTTCTGTGCTATTATTTGGGTCTGGGTGGCTGGGAAACAAATGAGCAGTCTCCACCCACAGATGGTTCAATCTGGGATAATTCATTGTGTAACCATTTGATTGCTTTGATTTTTGAAAGTCTGAATTACTGGATTAAAAATCAAAATTACAAATTTATATAAAATGTAATCTATTTGAGATAATTATATTATGTACTGTGATGTGCTTACTTGTTATAGTTTATTATGAAAAATTTAAAATCACAGTATAAAATAATGGGCTAGGAACTTGGATCAGTCAGTTGCATAAAAATGAGACCTGAGCTCAGATCTGCAGTACTCACAAAAAAAGCCACACCCCAAGGTACACATCTTTAACCCTAATGCTGGGGATACAAACAGGCATGTCTCTAGTGATCATTGGCCAGCCAGCTTAGCAAAACTGATGGTTCATCAAGAGACCTTGCCAAAAAATAAATTGGACAGTGACTGAAGAAGCCACTGGACTTTATATACATTTATGTCCACATTCACAGATGTACACACACATGAACACATGCAAACACAACACACAGAAAGAGAGAGTAAAAATATCATGCATGTCTAATCACACCGTTACTTTGCTCAAATTGTTTTTGAGCCTGCCACTGCTTTTTTTTATACTTTTATGGTTTATCCTGGTTCTTATCTTGACAGGATCCCAGATCCTTGGAGACAAATCTCTGGACTTGTCTGTGAGAGATTACCTAGATGGAGTGAAGTGAGCAAAGAAACCCAAGTGCAGGGAGCACCATTCCCTAAGCTGCAATTCTAGCTTGCATGAAGAGAAGGAAGCTAACTGAGCACCAGCGTTGATGGATATCTGCATCCTGACTCTGCAGTGTGGCCAGACACCCATGTCCAGTTGCCAGGGTTCCTGTTACTTTAGCATTAGGGGCTGTTTCCCTTGGTGCTATAAGCCAAATTAAACCATTCTGTCTTTTGTCACAATAATGAGACAAGTCACCAACACAAGCACCAAGTAAGACCATTAGAATGACACACACTTGGGTGGGAACCAACTGCTCTCTAACTGGACTGAAGACCTGCTCAATAAGAGGGCAAACATCCCTGGGGCTGGAAACCTGTCTAACTACTCAATGCTAGGGAAATCATGGTTATTGGAGGAGAATCTACAACCACTAATGTACTAAACTAGAAAAATCCTTAAGAACAGTCTATCAACATTTTCCCTTATACCATAGATAAGTGTAGTCTGTTGTGGAATATTTTTTTTGTACACCGAAGATTTGTCACTCAGATCGGTTTCATAAAAAGCTAAATGGCCAATAACTTGTCTGGATTTGCGGGGGGGGGGGGAAGGACACTGGGGGGAAGAAGGGTAGAGATGTGGAGAGTCACTAACCAGATGTGGAACAAGAAGGACACAAAATGGTATAGAAGTAACAGCCACACGGTAGAATGTAAATTAATAAAAATAGGTTCACTTAAGTTGAAAGAGCTAGTTAGTTACAAACCTAAACTATTGACTGAGCTTTCATAATTAATAATAAGTCTTTGTGAGGTTCTTTGGAAGCTGGCAGGTGGGACAGAAAAAGTCCCGCTACAGTAGTCTTTGCTCCTCATCAAAGAAACTTCTCTTGGCAACAGATGGAAACAGCCACAGAAAACCACAATCAATGAAGAGGCAGAGTTGTGGATCTCAGTCCCAGTGGAAATCCTCCTTTGCAAAACACATTTCTGCAGACTCTAATGTGTTCTATGGTATGGCTCTTACCCTCTGACTCTGAGATATCCCGTTTGGGGAGCATGTGGGCACTTTAAGATGTTAGGCCTTGTTAGCAGAAGTGGGTCACTAAGGGTGGGCTTTTGGCATTTATAGCCCAGCCCTCCTCCAATCTGGCTATGAGATTCATGACCCCCCATGATGTGAAGGGTCTTCACCAGATATTCCCCTTGCTTTGAACTCCACCATGGCTTCCCTGCTGTGATGGTTAGAGAGACTCTTAAACTGAATCAAAATATTTCTTTCCTCACTGAGGAAATTTTGGCCATGTTAAGAAGGTAACCGACACAGCCATAATGAATGCCGTAATAGTCTCTTGGGCCTGCGTCTCTCCTATTTGCAGTCCTCATCCTGTCTGACTAGATCCTCTTGCTCATCATAACTCAGTTTCCAATATCTGGCTCAAAATCTTTCTCCTAAGTTGAATTTTGGTTATCCTTTCTCCTTTTTTAAATCACTCTGTAGTTGTCTTATTGGGACCATCTCTCTGGACTTCTATTACTGACACGTGATATACTCACTAATGATGAAACTCTCCTGTATCCATTTCTGTATCCGAAGCATTCACAGGCCTGACACAGGACTGCTCCAGGTAATGATAGGATAAATGGATGAACATATGACTGATGCGTGCC
Source organism: Microtus pennsylvanicus (assembly GCF_037038515.1). Lineage (NCBI taxonomy): Eukaryota > Metazoa > Chordata > Mammalia > Rodentia > Cricetidae > Microtus > Microtus pennsylvanicus. The sequence continues at coordinate 53,219,467 of NC_134593.1, forward strand.
CTATTTGAAATGTAACCATCTCACCTCTAGGACCATGACAGAGGCCTCGACAAAGCTCGTGAAAGAATGTAGTTTTGCACCAGGTAATTCAGGGTACCTGAATGATAGAGACATGATTCAGGCGCAGCTTCTATACGTACCCAGCTCTTCACATCGACATCAGGATTTCCCTCTGAGCCATGGTCCCACGTGTTTCCTGCTTTTACCTGAAGAGTTCAATCATCATGTTTTCATTGTTGCCTGACTCTACGAAAAAGCGTCAATTTCCCCAAAGGCCTTTCCAAATTTTCCCTGGAGCAATTTCTGTGCAGGGAGATTACAAAACTCCCACCTCAGAGTCAGGGATCAGCCTTGGAATGAGAAGACACAAGAAAAAGGGAAAAATGTGGGTTTTCTTAATAAATAATACTCATGTGCAGTGATCAAACACAGGGTTTCATACTCTACCTAAAGCTGCCAAAGGGAAGGGGAGGGCCGTTCATCATTCTGGGAACTGAGGTTTAAATCATTCCATACTTCAGAGAACAAGTATTCATCTAAAATGGGGAATTTAAATTATTTTTGTCTTCTTGTGGTGTTGGGATCTTTTTTTAAATTTTAAGAATGTGCCTTAATTGTTTTTGGAATGTACTTCCTTGCGGGGGAAGGGGAAGGGGGTCCAAAAAATCTTACTTCCAGACTTATGGCTCCCTCCTAACCTCTACCTCTGAACTTGTCCAGCGCTTCCAATAATGCCATCAGACTGTGAATCAGTGGGCTGATTAACCGCTACTTAGGTCAGAGCTTCAGGATTTAATCAGCCCTTGAGGAGTTGATCCACCTGACGGGGACCAATAACTCACGAACCTTTTGTGGGGGGAGTGCTCTTGATATCCAAGCCATCCCATTTCTATTTTCAGATATCTTTAAAACTGAATTATAGAATGTGGACTCTGAAAAAAAAATGTGTATTTGAATTCCAGCTCACAGCTGAGCCATTTGCTCAAGCCCATAAGGTATTAGAGTTTAGAAGTTTGGGATGAAATCTCCGTGTGCATTCCTGTTGCCATCAGACTTCAACCCCCCCCCCTCCAGAATATGTTATTTTCTCCTCCTTACCTCTGCTTGTGATGACATGAGATGATTCTATAAGCAAATACACATGCTTCTTCTTTGCAAGCTTTGTTAGAGATTGACTATGAAATGTCTCTCATGAACTCATGTATTAGTGCCTAGTGACCAGTGGTTGGCAATATTTTTGGAGATCACAGAAATATCAGGGTTTGAGCCCTTGCTGGACAAGAGTAGGTCTTTGGAGGTGTACCTTCGAAGGTCATCCTTGCCTCTGGTCTTTGTCCCTTCTCTTTTAAGTTACTGTCAGGTTTACTCATTCACACCATGATAAAACTCACACACTATCCCAAATTCCCGCAATCATAACTTTTTTATTTGGGGATTATTATTAAGTGTGAGAAAGGCTGTTTGAACAACTGCTATTTTAACAGCTGGACGCTGAGCTGATTACGAATTAGCATGCAGGTCGTATATACAGAGTGGATGCAGTAGGAACGGATTCACACCTCAGGCTTGGAGAGCAGGGTATCAGGAGGATCCATCATTCTTTTCAGAGAACCACATGACTCAAAACCTATGAATTGCTTACACATATAATTGTTTTAGAATTCTAGCAAAGCACCCAGCAGGGAGAACTACTAAATGTAACAGAGTCTACTTTGTTAGCTGCTTTATACTGAGGAGAGCAAACTAACTTTGTGCTTTTAAAAATATCAGAGTTCTCAAGAATGTAACAGCCACAAAACCGGAAGCATCTCTTCTGAAGATTAAAGAGTCGTTTTAGGGGCTAGCGAGATGGCTCACTGGAAGCGCTGTCAAGCCTGAAAACCCAAGTTTGTCAGATGTCCTAGGTAGAGAAATGAGTTTGAAGCTGGGAAGTGATGCCTCAGACGAGCACAGGCCTTCCATGTTTGCACCAGAGGTTTTCGGTTTCGACTGGCGCGTATGTGCCTACTTGAGGGTGTTTGGAATATTTTGGTACTGTCTGCTTGAAATACAATTTGTATTTCAACAAATGTGCATCATTTGGGGAGGATTTGTGCCACGAAATAAACTAATTTTCAGTAGGAATTATAACTTGATTTTCCTGGTCACAGAAGCTGCAGCGGCTGCTACAACAGGGTTTTCACATATGTCTTCAGATTGGGATTTGTGGCAGAATGACTTAGGAGTATGAGCCTTCTAAACTTTAATAAAGGGGGTCTGCTGTTAATCATATGTTAAATCAGTGATCGCTCATAATTCTCCCATTATAGTAGCCCATTATAAACCTCACCTGTATCATCACCTGGGATTGTTTCTTGAAACGACCCCGTAAAAAAAAAACATTTGCTGGTATTCTCTGGCTGGGTCTCCTGGGCTTAAGCGCCCTGGTCTTGGCTGTAATAGTGCCGCAGTTGGCCAAGAGAGCATGAGTTGGAAGAGGTGTAAATCTGACAGCCAGGAGCCAAGAGCAGAAGGGAAATGAGCAACAGTAATGGGTTTGTTTTGAAGGAAGATGGGAGTAGTCATAATGAGTCCTCGAAAGGACATTTACTTAGAAGCAGATTTGGAATCTGGCACGTGAGGCGTGTTCTCCAGTTAAATATAGCTTCATTGCATCATCCGCATGCAGATTTATTAGTTAGTTTTGAGAGCCTAATGAAAAACTCTCCATAAAACAGTTATTAGAATACAGAACCGTCAGTTTTCCCTGTGCATCCCACTGAATTATTTAGGCTGCATTCTGCGGCCCAGCGGTCTTCTATATGTTTAATAAACATTTGTCTAAGCACATTCAAAAGGCACCACTGATGCACTAGCATGAACATTTTCTAGTTTCGTTAATATCTAAAAGGTATCGTTCCAAATATGGGGCAGGATTCCATTTAAAATTGTACTTAAGAGGTTTAAAGCAAATACAAATGTTTGATATTGTTCCCATGACATGAAGAGGACTATGGACAATACAGCAAAGACAAGTTAGGAATGAAGAAATCTGAGGTAATCTTTCCTTAATGGTTGCCATGAAGGACGTCGGGCGACTGAGTTCCCGAGCATTGTCCTAGAATCACGGGAAAGGTAAATCACCGTCCACAAACAGGAGCCTCACAAAGAAGAGACTTGGGCTTAGAATTATGATCTGGAGCCAACTTTTTGGTTGGAAGCCAATAGTCTTCTTGTTGGAAATGCCCATGACTTTCCCAAACCATTTGGCTCACCTCCTGACGTAATTGCATCTGAGAGACAAATATTTAAATGGACGGACTGAGGGTAATGGAAGGATTTCAATTACCAAAGAGCATACTGGATTACTTTAAGTGGCATAAATCGGCCTTAAGGCAAACTCAGAGACCAGGCGCAGCATAGTTTCCCAATTCAATATGCATCTCCCTTCTTTGAAGGTAACTCTCTGTGCTCTCAGGCAATATAAAACAAAGGTTAGGGGTTGAGATGTAATTTGAGTGGAAATCTATTGGGAAACACACATCATAATTTCAAATATGGAGCGAGGCCAAAATGGTTGAGCATTGCTGAAATAACGGTCAAGGGGCTCTAGCTATGCCTGAAAATGATACAAACGGTTTTAAAAATTCATGCAAGTATAAATTGAAAATTGTTGTGGGGTACCTGCCGATGAGAAGCAGGGGCAAAGTTTTGGAGCAAAACATAATCTCTTATATATCATGCCAATTACAAAGAGCCAGTCTCTTCGTGTGTAGGAACTTAAGCAAAATAGAACAGAGCTGAAGACTAAATGTGGAGACTCAGGCTTTACTTCCTGTCTCTCACAGCTCTGGATGTGTGGGAGCAAAGCCGACTAAAGGCTTTGGTTGGATCCATTTCCAGTCAGAGAGATGGCAGGAGCTGTGTGGGTTGAACTACGCCTTTCTCTTTCTCCTTTCTCTTCTTTCCATTGCAGCCTGCCCTTTCGCGTTCTTCTGCTACATTTGCTGTCTTGTTACATCTCTTCAAGACACAGTGGTTTCTTTCTTCTCCAACCTAAGCCTCCATAGCTTTTCCCTACACCAGCTTTCTTCATTAAAGTCCTTGCATTTTGCTCACCTGCCAAGGCCCCCCTTTTCAGATGGGAGACTTTCAAATTCTCCCATGTTTCCTCTTGTGAGTTGGCTTATATTTTATCCACCAGTGCCCTTGCTGCCTGACCAAGAAGCCAGGGAGGTAATGCAAATGTTTGAGATATGATTTCTGAGTGAAAGTTGCTAAGAAAAAGACCGCATTGAAACCTAGATCTGAAAAATGACAGTAACTTATAAAATCACACAAGACTGGAATGAAACCAGGTGTACATCTTGATGGTAAAATAAGCCAGAAATAGAACCTAATATACTTTGAAATGTCACCCAGCGAGTCGTTAGAGGTCACTTACTCTATGTAGGTCTCTGAAGTTGTTTCATCTTTTCTGTGACTAGTGAAAGACAGGGCTAGGTGTGAAGGAGCTGAAGGGTTAAATAACTTTCCCAAGCCAGCTTCACCAGCTAGTGCTACAGCTCGTACCAAATCCAGGCTGTCGGGCCCAGAACCACATCTTAGTCTTTATATCCTACCATCCATCTCAAAGAACAGAACGATCTCAAAAGCATTAAGGAAAACAGTTATTAACTAGTAAGTATTTGGAGTCTATCTAAGCTTACATTGTACTACACCATAAACAAAAAAGAGCCAGGAAAAGTGTTCAAATGCATTTGAAGCCATGGAAAAGCATTAGAAAACACAGCGTATAATTGATGTCAACTCTGCAAGAATATTAATTTACCAACTACTGAGCAAGAGAAATTACAAGATAAAGTCTCACATTTATCAGCAATTTGCTAGCTAAAGTACTTAAAAAAATTCTATTAGCCCTCAAAATACCAATCCAAAAGTTTAAATGCCAGCGGTGCCAGAAAATATTTTCAAAAACTATGATCAACAAAATCTATATCTACAATACATAGGAACTCTAATAATAAGTAATGCAAACGTGAAGATCTCAAATAGATAAACTGGCAAAGATGATTCACAAAAGATGAAATATAAGTAATAGTAATAAATCAAGCAACACACATAATATAAGGGTCATTTTTCAACTAATCTTATTAAAATAATCACAGAGAAAAACCATGGTACCTCACAGACCAATTATAGTAAAGAGTAGATTTAAAACAAGTTTCAGTGATGCATGAAGGAAAGAGATGTTGCTGGAGAAGTGGGGTCAGGAGGCTTGGAAGAAAGCAGAAGAGGATGATGAACATGATGCCCAGGTACCCAGGTCTAGCTCATGGGAGCATCACACATGGAGCTGGGAAGAAAGCTTGGAACAAGGATGAGGCTTATGGTAGTGGCCATCACTGTACTTTAAGGTACATAAAAATCTTATGAGCATTTCATAACAGAGAGACTGTTGTGGCCCATTTCCAGACTTCCACACTGGCTAAGTCAGGACTGTGTCCTACCAACTGGGTAGAGCTATAAGTGAATCTTATGTAATCTCAATGTTTCTAGGTAGGGCCCACCCTGGAAGAACTAGCGAGCCATAGAATTATCTGCTGATACAATAACCGAAGTCAGTAGTGTTGAAAAGAAGGTAAATAAAGACAAGGCAGTGAGGGTGGGATGGAGAGACAAAAACATAGTGGAAGTGGGGGGGTTGCAAAACAAAGGAGAATTTTCTTACCCTCTGCCACCAGAAGCTTCCAAGCCAGAGAAGCTGATGGGGCAGAGTGAAATTCTGTAAATTTATGAGAATTATTCTGCTGCCTTGTCCTACCTCACTGGCAACAATTCTGACTGATAATGATCTACCAGAATCATCCTCCTTGGTCTTCATCTCTAACTAACCTACATTCTCTAACTTATGGGTTAGAGACTGTCTAATTCCGGCTCTTAGCGTCCCATTGAAAACCTTCCAGTGAGTGAGTCTGTAACCTGCTCTGGTTATACCCGTGGCACGCCAACAGCCTTTGGTAGTTCCGTTCATAGCTGCAATAGTTATCTTTTCTGTTGTTGGAACCAAGCACATTTGTAGTACAGAGGCCACTTGTTGGTTCCCGACTGCTCAGCCCTGAAATAATCACACAGAAACTTTATTAATCAAATCACTGCTTGGCCTATTAGCTCTAGCTTCTTACTGGCTAACTCTTATATCTTAATTTAACCCATCTTCATTAATCTGTGCATCACGAAGTAGTGGCCTACCAGCAAAGTTTCAGCGCATTTGTCTCGGGTGGTGACTCCACGACTCTGCCCTTCTTTCTTCCAGCATTCACTTTATTTTTCCCCACCTAGCTCTGTTTCCCTATAGCTCTGCTATAGGCCCAAAGCAGTTCCTTTATTAACCAATGATATTCACAGCATACAGAGGGGAATCCCACATCAAAGCATCTTACAAAATGTAAGTTAAGGGAGAAGAGTTTATTTTGGCTCACAGTTAAATAAAAGCAAGGTGGGGAGGGAAGAAGGGGGCTAAGGATGGGATACAGGGAGAGACAGATAAAACCATTGAGGGCCATTGAGGTAGTATGGAAACCTAACACAGCATGTCTTAGTTAAGGTTTCTATGACTGTGAAGGCTCTATTGCTGAATAGAAAATCTACAGAACTTACAGAACACAGAGAAGTAAAGTTGGTGCCTACATAGAGCCTTCCCTCCTATGTGCTAGCATCTTTGGTACAGGAAAGTACTCTGTAGGCTACCAAAGGAGAAATGCAGATTTCTTTCTTGAGGTTGTTGGCCACTGGCCCAAGAGGGTAGAAAAAGCAGACAAGGTGAGCAGAGTTTGGATGGCCATGAGAGTGACAGAAAGAACTTCCAGGAGTCAGCTTCAGAGAGACAGCTCATTTTATTGTCTCAGGGGTAAGGTATATAAGGGTCCTTAGGGTTATGGGAGGGAAGAACTGATTGGTTATAACACAGCACCTAATTATCATAGGGGTGGGAGGAAAAGAGCAGGACTTATGTACTGAGTCATACAGCATTTGCAGGGAGTCAGGATGGTTCATCCTCCAAACAAAGTCAGGCATCTGAGCTTAGGAACACTCTCCAATTAAGGTTAGTGGAGGGGAGGAAGCCCTGTGGAGAAAGGAAGTTTTCCATTTTGCACACAGCCCAGAGAGCTGTCTGGACATGGTGGACTGCAACCTTAATAGCAGGGTTCTCAAACAGAGAAGCATAAAAACCTTCCCAGCTACAAACCCTTAGTTCTACAATGTTGATCTGCCTATGAGATAGGTTAGTGCAATGGTGGCACAAAGCTTGTGGGAGAACCAACCAATATCCAGCTTGCCGTAAGGTCCACTACATGAGATTTAACCCATACCTGATCCTGCTTGGGTGACCAAGAACCTGAGATAGGCCAGGGATAAAGCTAGGATAAAGCCAAATACTACCATTAAAACAAGCAAACAAAAAACAAAACAAAGAAAACAACCCAAACAAAAAAAAAAACACTTCCAAAAATGTAGCAATAAAATGACTCTTACTGACTTTCTGGTAAATTCACAGGTCGGTGCCCTGCTTAGCCATTGTCAGAGTAGCTTCCAGCAGTGGCAGATGATAAAAATACAGAGACCCACAGCCAGATAATATATAGAGTGAGCAAGCTGGGAACACTCAGCCCCTAAGTGGAATGTCTCCATCAAATCTCTTCCCTCAAAGATCAGGAAATTCTTGTGAAGAGAAGGCAGAAAGAGTATAAGAGTCAGAAGGGATGGAGGGCACCAAAGAAACAAGATCTTATAAACACAGGAGGACCAACATGTATATGAACTCACAGAGACTAAGGCAGACTTCGTAGGGCCTAACTAAATGGGTCAGCACCTGGTGGGGTTCTAGAACAGAAAGGAGAAGAGAATGCATGCTGCTAGCTGTAACCCGGAAGCAATCTGTAACTGATAACCACTTGCAAACAAAAATTTAGTTTTCTCCAAGGGATTCTTACTGGTGAAACAAACCACTCTTAAGGATAGTCTGTGTGTCTGTATGTCTGTGTGTCTGTGGTGTGTCTAGCAGTAGGTGGAGAACAGAAAATGAACTCAGTGACATCTTTGGAGGTTCCTTGTCTCATAAAGTCATGTCCATCCTTTTTCTTCCTTTTAAAACTTTATCTTTTCTTTAATTTTTTACTATTTTTTGTCTATTTTTTTTACACTACAGATACATAGCATATATATTTTAGTTTCTGGTTCTGTATTTTATAAGATTCCTGAGTATGCAAACCGAATACTAACCCTAAGCATCTAGAGATTTGGGAAGGGGTGGAAACCTACATTCTGATACAATGTGACTGTAAGTGTCATGCCACCCAAGCAATCAGCTCAGTAAGGTCAGAGTTTGGTACCAAGTCTGATTGCTCCCTTAGTTAGACTGAACGTCAGAGGTTGGTACTGAGTCTAAATAGCTCCCTTAGACTGAATGAGGAAAGGAGTCACTGCATAGAGAAGTGCACACACATCCCAGTAGTGGGAAGAAATCAGAAAAGCGTTGTGTCATAGAGGTCATAACAAACAAAAACCTCGAAGCTTTTGTTCCCTTTTCATCGAGACAGTGTGAGCCTCTGCCAGAATAACACAATGGAGATAAAGGGATGACTGCTTGGGACACGTAGTGCTCCTTACTGACCTGAGAAGACCTGCTTCTTACATTGAAGAGGGTGGAGAGCTGAACGGGATGAAGAAATGTGATGGTTAATCTTAACGACCAACCTGATTTTACACAGTAAAGCACATCTCTGGGTGTGCCTGGAAGGGAATTCCCAGGAACAATTAGATCATTGTTGGATCAGGGCTTCTGATCTAATAAATACACTAACCTTAGGAGGGATTCACTATGTGGTAACATTATTGGATGGGGTGAAAAGTAGGAGGAGGGACCTATTCGGAGGAAGTAGTCACTGAGGACAGGTCATTGGGGGAATACATCTCACCTTAGCTCTTTCCTACATTCCTGTGTCCCGTTTTGTCCCACCTCTGGTTTGCCATGAGGTAAACAGTTTTGTCCACTCCACCCACCTACTGCCATATTCTACCTAAGCCCATGGGACCAAGCAACCATAGTCTGAAAACAAAAGCCCAAAATAAATCTTACCTTCTTTGGAGTCATTCTCTAGGGTATTCTGATTACAGCTACTAGCCAACACAGAGATGCAGGATAATAGCTATGGAAGATCACGAAAGAGGGGTTGCTGCAAAGCAAGCCAGAAATCAAAACTAGAGGGAGAGAGGATTAAAGGGTCAATTTTCTTTCTTTTCTTTTCTTTTTTTTAGGGTCAATTTTCAAAGACGGGAGATAGTGGTGTCCGACTCGCCTTTCTCCTGGGTGTTAAATTATAGGAATAAGTAAAGACTGGTTCTAAGTGAGCCCTCAAAGCTCAATTCAGAAAGGTTACTGAGCAAGGAGGGGTTAGTGGTAAAACAAGGAGAAAAGAGGAAGAGTAGCCTCCGGGCATGCGGGCATGCATGGGAAAGGAGCTGTGGCTTTCTGTGAACCAAGTAAAAGCAGTGGCTTCACAAAGGCGCTGCATCACAACTTCAGGATGCTGAGAAAAGAGGGAGGACAAAGAAGCCTGGCTGAAGAGGGCGCTGTGACCTGATCGTAGAAGTCATCTACTGCTCTGTTTCTAACCAGGGACTAGGGACCCTTTTAAGGTTGCCACATTTACTGCCTTTGGATTTTGGTTTTCCCTTTATCTTATTTTTTTTAAAGGGATCACCAAATGACATGTGTCTCAGGACTGCACCCTCTAACCCGTTCCAGGCACCTTGGGTCCACCCTTACCTGGAAAGCCGGGCGGGATGGAAAGACAGGGTGCTTCTGTTACCGTGAGAAAATGAAGAGGGCATTAAGAGAAAGGGGGCAGGAGAAAAGGAAATTTGTCAAGGAAATGATGGCAGAGGGTATCAATGTCCCAGGGGGACAGACAGGTGACCGTCTGCAGAGAAGCTGTGGAGCACAGAGCTATGAGTTCTCTGCTTGGCCTCTTCTGGAAAGTTCTACTTGAAATCAAGATGTACCGCCCCTGCTCCTTTCCTTCTAGAAAAGCTTTTTCGTTGCTCCAGAGTTTGAATGGACCGATATGAAAAGACGAAAGTAAAAATGAATTATGGATAGCTTCATGTCTCGGTGTCAGCAGAGATTTCTTAAGCAGGGAAGAGATATGCTAATCTAAAAGGAAAAATAGTAAGTTGATTTACATTAAAATTAACACAGGTTCACAAAAAGACACCCTTAGAAGGCAAAAATTCCAGCCGGAGTTTGCAAGAAGATTCAGTTTGCAAGATGATACTAACAAAGGACAGGTGCAAAGACCTTAAACATGGGATAGATGCATTCTTCGCTGGGCCACAATCTAGTCTTTATGTGGCTGCTTCATTACTGCTTTTACTTTATTCATTTTGAGCATATTAATTTATACTTTTTCTGTCTCACACTTCTGCTTAATTGTATATCATAATGGATTGAACCTTATATTTTTGCTTGTTAGCCTAGCCTTAAATGGGTGAGCATCTCTCCAGCCTTGGGTTAGACCTCATAAGCTACCAATAAAATAATTGAGGCAGGGTCTCATGGAGCCCAGGCTGGCCTTGAACTCATTAGATAGCTGAGGATGATCTTGAACTCTTGACCCATCTCCCTCCACCTCACATGCTTGTCTGAATATGTCCTGAAGCTTTGAAGTGAATCGATCAGGACTGCAAGACAAGGTGACCAAGCATCCTGTTTCTCCTCACCCTGATGGTCCTGAGGAGAGACAGTCCCGTGCTACTCCTTGGTCCTCATCCCAGGCTGAGCTCAGATGGGTGCCTGCTTTGCAAAAAACAAAACAAAAACAAAATGTATTTTTGAAAGTATGTTCCATGATTTCTCTTTCTAGCTCCCTTTTGGGGGTATCCAGATTCCTGTGGGGATGAAATTTTGATGAATTATAATATCCCTTTATCCCCAGGATAAAAAGGAAAGATACGTCAGGAGCAAGAAGGAAAGAGGAACATTTGCTGCTAAGAAGGTTCAGGTTGCAGCTTCTCTTGCTTATTTATTGAGGTTAAAAGTTAAACTGGATTAGGACAATCATATTTTTCTGACACGTTGACTTGCTTCTTAAGAAAACACATTTAGCTTTTTTCATGAACCATTTCTGTGGAAGAGCCAGGAGCTCTGGTCATGAGCTGCAGAGCAACCCTGAGGGCCCCTTTGTAACTGACCCAGCTAGCTGTGCATGTTTATTTGGCTCAGGTCCCCCTCTAGGTTACATTTTGACTGAAATATTTGTACATGGAGCAGAAGGACAGGCATTTGGGCTCATTTTTGTAAACCCCCCAGATAAAAATAGCACCAAATTTACGGATCCAATGGCATTCTTCAAGCTGTGGCCTAGAAGGATGGCTGTATTCATCACCTATTTCTTCTCTCCCATTTCCCTCCAACCCTCTTTCTCCTGAATGCCTAACATTGGCTCATTTCACACTGAAGACTAAGAAGGCATGGGTTGAGAAGCAAACCAAGAGCTGTCAGCCTTCAGCACAGCAGTTGGGGTGCTAAGCTCTGGGGTGTTAAGAAATCACTGCGCAGAAGGCTGGGCACTCCCCAGAGCTCTTCCACACAGTCGTAAGATAGAAGACCCTCATTTGAGCTACAGCCCTTTTTCTAATGGGGTTTCTTATGGGAACTGGCCAACAACATCTAATATGGTACACACTTATGATTGCATTAGAATATAGAAATATGGCTGTGTTTCTGCCCAGGGCATCAGATTTCAATCCTCTTAACTGAAAATCTGAAATTGCTCATCAGGGCATTTCCCCTTCCATAATGGGAAATTGATGGGATAAGACTTTTATTGGTTTTATAGTGATTATAAATAGTTTAGACATTATAGACTCACACAAAGGAGAAGTAAAAGGTCTACATAATCCTCTCACTGGGGTTTTATGTACAGCATTTCAGAAACTTTCTACTAGCTATGTACCAATTTTTTGCAATCAACATTGTCTATTAAAAATATACAGTTTGAAAAAAGTTCTACACTTATTTTTATTTATGTGTGTATGTATATTTTTGCACACATGACACATGTATGCAGTGCCCACCAAGACCCAGAGAGAGAGTCAACTGTCGTGGACCTGTAGATCCAGGCAGATGTGAGCCCATATGTATGAGGGCTGGGAACTGACTTAAGATACCTGAAGGAACAGGAAGCCTCCTGCCAACCGGGTCACACCTCCAGCTGCACCCTGGCTTCATTGTATATCAATAAAACAACAATCTGCAACCGGAGTGAATGAAGGATAGACACATACACCATATTTATGTAATAAATTTCATATTGATAGACAGCTGGGGTTCTTCCTATTTTCAAAGAGCAATGAAACCTTGTTAATGAAAACATTTTATCCTACCCTGTGCCCATCCCCAATCTGTATTCCCCTCTTCTCTCCAGAAAGCCCTTGCTGACTTAAACTCACTGACAACTAATAAAATGTACTCATTTCCTTTCTATCCCCAGCATGGGCGTTACTGCTCTGAGAATCTCCCACCAGTCTACAGGTTGAAAATGCTGTGTTCCTAAAGCCAGCCACGCTGAACCTCATAGAAGAGAAAGTGGGAATTACACTTGAACACATTGGCACAGGAGACCACTTCCTAAATAGAACCCCAGTAGCACAGATACTGAGAGAAACAATTAATAAACAGGACCTCCTGAAACTAAAAAGCTTCTGTAAAGCAAAGGACATGGTCAACAAGACAAAATGGCAGCTTACAGAATGCGAAAAGATCTTCACTTCAGACAGAGGTCTGATCTCCAAAATGTACAAAGAACTCAAGAAATTGGTCACCAAAAGAATAAATAATCCAATAACAAATGGGGTACAGACCTACACAAAGAACTCTCAACAGAGGAACCTAAAATGGCTGAAAGACACTTAAGACATCCTTAGACATCAGAGAAATATAAATCATGTTTCTAATGGAAAAAAATGTAATTGACCATGAGAACTCAAGAACAGTATTTTCCACGGTTACATTTACCCACCATAGATTTTGTGTATTCTTTTCCATATGTTTGTTTCTAAGGAAGTATTTTTCTAGATTTCCTTTTGTTTTAGTCAAATCTAAACACTTTCCTTGCCGATTTCTGTCCTTGGCTGACATGCTCAGAAAGACCTTACAAACTGTCATTTTAAGATAAATAGAGACAAGAGTCTTTGCGCATTAAGTCACGACAAAGAGAAAATGGAGTCCAAATTGTTAGATGATTGTCAGGTAGTTTTTTGTTTGTTTTGTTCTGTTTTTCAACCACAGAACTGACGGAATTTATGCCTTTTGGGAGACTATGTATGCCGAGTCCATGAGAGACAAAATCTCCCATGATTCACAATCACCAAATGATTGTGTTTTCCTAGGAATCATTACACCTCAAAGTTTTTCTTCTAGTGCCTGTCATTGTTAGCCTTCTACTCTTTTTATGCCTGTGTTCCATGCCAAGACACCTATTTTTGTCTTTCCTGGTAAGCAAATGATATTAAGAAGTATAGTGTTTATAGTTCTGGTTAACATAATACAGTGACATCATAAGTATATCATGCTTCATAAGCTAATAATGGTTGAACTGACTAAATAATTTCTATAACTTATATAAGCTATTAAAACAAATTTAAATTGAATAATCTCTTTATACTGGCAGAAGCCATAGTCTCTGTTTCTCTTAATTCTTTGGAAGTATTGCAAATTGTGTGGGACCTACGGAGAAGAGGGAAGAGGAGAGAAGACATAGTCTCGTCTAGACACCGGGTTTGTTCCACACAGCATCAGCATTTAATTCTGTACAATGAACTCATCTCCAACACCCAAGATTTCAGAGTGAGTTAACTGGTGAATCCCACTAAAAATTCAGGCAGGGAGGGCAGAGCTTCTAATAGTTTGATTTTTAAAGTGACCTTCACATCAACACCTCGTGTCACTGGAACATAATCTCAGCTACTAGAAAGGCCAAGGAAGACTGCAGAACCAAGGACTATTGGTCTACAAAGACAACTCAAGGGTCATCTGGAGAGTTAGCAAAACCCTGTTTCAAAATAAAAGGCAGAAAAAATTGTGACGAAGTATCTCAGTGGCCCTGGTTCCATCTTTAGCGTGAATAAATGAATGTCATTTCCTTGAAACCCAAATAAGTTTCTCTTATTTTCTATTTTTAGCCATTTTATTTATTAATTTAATTAAAGAAAATGAACTATCTCTTTTCATTATACATAACAATCCAAGTTCCCACTTCCTTCCCTCCTCCTATTCCCTCCACTTACCCCTTAGCCATTTTGTAAAAAGAACAATACAAAAGTATTTAATGACAAATTTGACCCATTTTCCCTGTTCCCTGTTTACTCTGCCTACACACGAGGTACATATGTAAACACATAAATAAAAATAGTTTCAATTAAATTTTTTTACTTCGTTTTCTCTTTAATTGTTATCTTATCATCCACTAATACAATATAGACTTAAATTTTTCCTCCCTAAGCCTTCCAGAGTGTTCTCATCAAGTCAGACAGTTCGCTAAGCTTGTTGATGAAGCTCTCAATGCCTTCTGCTGCGCTGTCTCCCCTGGCTTTTCAGGAACATGTAAGTGAAAACGGTTTCTCTCGAGCAGATGTGTTTGCTGTTGAAACTGACATGCCTTCCAAAGTGAAGAGACAGACGGATTATACCAAACATACCAGAATGGCAGGAATGAAATGAAAGTGCTCCAGCAAACTGAGGCAGAAGGCCATCCTCAAAGGACCTTAAAATATCAGGTGGAAATATTATCATACTTGACTGTAAATGCTTTTTTGAATGTTTGTTTAGGTTCAGAGGAGAGAGGACAGATTCCAGACTCACCTCTTTACCCAGATTTCTTTTAGTTAATTTGATACTTCCTAGCATGGTTTATACTTTTTAAAAAACGTATCTTTTCTTGCTTTTGATAATTGTGTAACATCTATGAGCCTTGAGTTAAGAGCTTTGCTGGATTAGAACATAGTTTGTATACAGGAAATATAAAAAGCAGTAACAAGTAGTAAGCTAAGTACCAGGATATGAGGAAGCAGAAATAGTAAAGCTCTTTCTTAAAGGCGCTATCATTAGTCCTTATAAAAACCCTGTATTGTGCTATATTCCCATTTAACAGGAGAAACAGCTGAGGTTCATCAGCTTGATGATGGCTATGAAATAGCAATAAAGCAGAATCATTCACTGTCTGAATTCCAAACCCAGACATTCACTATGAATGTTTTCTTTTATTGAAGAGACTGGCATATTGTCTTCGTCTAATGTCTACCGTCATCTTCAATTTTCTCTGGGATGAATAAAGACCTATAATTACATCATGTATATTTTCTCCCCCACAAAAATAAATCTGTTGTTTATGTTGTCTGTGGAACAGGTTTCTTGGTCTACCTGTTACAATTTTTTGTTTGAACATTTTATCTGCATGGCTCACCAGAGTTATAGCAACCTTCTACGGCAGACATGCTAGTGACGGTATTTACTCAATCACTGTTTTGGATTTTATAATGGACTAAAATCATAATGCTTTCTTAACACAGATTGTATTCTGCTTGTTTTGCCTTTCAAGATGGCTCTCTGCCTTGGTAGCTAGTTTCAGAACCCATCTGACCCATCAGACCCGACAGTCTTAGCATCTGACTTCCCTCGGTCCTATTTAGCTAACAAGTAGTAACAGGTGCCTGAAGGCTCTTGAAATGTTGTATGGGAATATACATCTGAAGAATGGTAAGGACACACCTAGGAGCATAAACAATGCTATTGATGATGCATAATAATGATAACTGCTCTAGAGAAACCCATGTCAGTGGTTTGAAACCACACAGAGGGCTCAGTCTCCTGTAACAGCTGTGCCCAAGAAAACTGGGAATGTCAGCGTTGCAAACTGGGGTCTGTGAAGCCCATTTCCAAGAAGAGCAATAGGCAATCCACCTGCTGCTCCAGTCAAGAGCCACTTGATCTTTGAGGCACTTGCAGTTCACCTTCCTGAAGGCAAACGTGGAGACTAATCACCAATATTTTCTTTTCACTGTCCCAAGAAATTCTGCATGCAAGATTAATACATTGTTTACAACAAATTTCAGGTTTTTTTTCTCTTTCCACTCTTTCTTTACTGGGTATCTCTGCCTGTCCTATCATACCCATCACTCAAAAAACAAGCAACATAAATCTCTATCATAAATATTATTATTATCATGATCATCATCATCATTATTATTTTGGTTTTTCCAGACTCAGTTTCTCTGTGTAGGCCTGACTGTCCAGGAATTTGCTTTGTGTATCAGGCTGACTTGGAACTCACAGAGATCCACCTGCCTCTACCTCCTGAGTGCTGGGTTTAAATGCATCCACCACCACCTTGCTATCATCATTTTTTAAAAGCAATGTTTCTATTCAAATTCTTGCCGTGTTTCTACCTTTTTGGCTGGTGTTTTCATAATTTAACAAGTTCCTTTTAGTTTTGGAACCGTCTTTGCTGACATGCTTGCTGTGTAAGCGTGAAGAAGTGAGTTCAGCCCCTCACCCACGTAAAACCTGGGTGAAGTAGCATATGTTGGTAACGCCACAGTTGAGGACCAAGAGACAAGACGATCCCAGCGGCTGGCTTGTAGCCAGTCTAGTCAAGTCAGCGAGCTCTGGGCTTCAGGGAGAGACCTCATCCAATAAGGTAGGGAGTAACTGAGGAAGACATCTCATGTTGATTTATGTCCTCAGCACACATATGTATATTTACTTATGCACGCATTCTTACACACACAGGAACATTAACAAAATGCACAAATGAAATAAAATTTTTAATAATAATTATTACTATTTAAAATTTGAAAATAACTAAAACATCTGGAAAACGAGCAAAGTACTATAATTTTTTTCTGCTGGAAGTAAATGAGGGTAAATCGCTTAGCATGACATGCCATCTCTCCCAAATATTTATATTTGAGCTAAAAGCTCAGTGTAATTTCATCTTGTCTTCCTCACAGGTATGCCCCATACGCTATGTCCAGAGCTCTGTTATTATAGCTGCCAAGTCTGGGAAGATGCCTATCTGTTCTTTATTACACAATGCCCAAGAATTCTTCAAAGAGTCTGTCATGTTTTCTGGCATAATACTGCTACCCACTCACTTTCTTTATCAACGACCTATTTTTGCTCACCCTAGTTAGTGGCCTTATTCTGTGCCTGTATAGAAGGGTCCCTGTGAAGATCACGTGGGGCCACTTAGTGTTCATCTCCAGTGTTCTTTTTTGCTACCCCTCACTGCCCTGGTTTCTTCACAGACTTGGCACTTGTAAACCTTCTTTGATTTTGCGAAACTCTGTCCTTGCATTCAGTTGTCTTTGTTTATTAAACAAACACAGACATGGTGAGCCCCTGCATATTTAGGCATTCTGGCAGGTATTGCATGCCAGACTGAATTCATTTTCTTCAGCTGTCTTTGGATCGTGTTACTATGTGTTCCTCTAGTGTTTAATGGTGTCTCTAAAACGAAGATCAAATGGTGCCATATGGCTTTTACTGTCAGCTTGATAGAAACTAGGATCATCTGGAAAGAAGAAGCCTCCGCTGAAGAATCACCTCCATCAGATTGGCCTGTGAGAGATTTTGCTGAATGATGATTGATGTGGGAGGGCCCAAAGCTCAGCCCACTGTGGGCAGCACCATCCTTGGGCAGACTGGCCTGGCTGTATCAGGACATGAACCAGAGGATAAACAGGTGAGCCGCATTCTTCACTCCTTTCTGCTTTAATTCCTGCTTGACCTCCTGCCCTACCTTCCCTCAAGGATGGGGTGTGTCCTAGAAAGAAAACGGAAGCTGAAATAAACTCTTTCAGCCCTTGAATTGCTTTGGGTCGGAAGGTTTTATCAAGCAACAGAAAACCAAGGAGAACCCAAAGTCTACCGTCTGTCACTCAGCATCCTTGTGTCACCATAGACCCCACCCCCTCCATTGCGCACTTATTTGTAAGATCAGTGATTTCTAATATGCAGGGCAAAGACCTCATACTCCAAGAAGCTAGGGAATCCATGAATATGTATGTATGTATCAGTATTAAATTAAATAAATGATACGCTTTATATATCTAAATATCTAATGTCTATATTTTTCAAATTCATGGTATATTTAAAGACAGTTTGGAGTGATTTGATCTTCATGTGTTATAATCACTGAAGAACTACTTCAATAATTATCATGTTGAGCATGCAAAATGTTTTGCAAATTATAAGTGAACCTATGTTTCCACAAGTCTTAATTCTAAGAAAACTAGACACTACTACCCCACCTACATCCCCGTCTCTAAAGCTTGGCTAAACCAACATCACCTGAGGAAATTTTTCCCAAGGTTTTTTGTTTGGTTGGTTTGGTTAGTTGATTTTTGTATGTTTGTTTGTTTTTGAGACACTGTTTCTCTGTATAGCCCCGTCTGTACCAGAACTTGTTGTGTAGTCCAGACTAGCCTCGAACTCAGAAATCTGTGTGCTTCTTCTGCCTCTGCCTCCTGAGTCCAGGGATTAAGGGCATGTGCCATCATCTTCTGGCACAAAGTTTGTGTTTTATTCTTCAGTTTGCCTTTAGTGTGTCTTCCTGTTGATTTTTCTTTTAGCACTGTCCATAAGAGTAGCTGACCTATTTCTACACGTCAAAAACTGTGATTTCTTCCCCTTCTGTGTCCTGAAATACTATTTCAGTGGTAGCACACCAAATGAGCACAAAACTATTGTCAAAACTGTTCAAGTTGCCATAAAGAGACTTGGCAAGATAGCTCAGGAGATAAGGCCCTTGCCACCAAGTCTAATGTCCTGATTTTAATCTCTGAAGCCCTTATGGCAGAAAAAAAGAACATACTGCAACAAGCTGTTCTCAAACCCCCCCCACACACAATGAAGAGATAAAAATAATGATGAAAATAAAATACCACAAGGATTCAAGAAAACACATTGACAGAAAGATTGTGTTATGAATAATTGCTAACTACTAACGAAATCATAGGCATCTACATTAGAGCCAGTGGAAATGAAGTGGTAGGTTGCAAACAATTAGAAAAATGATTATGCAAATCCATCACTGTGCTCCCCCAGAGCTTCCAGAGCTCTGGAACTTGCCCTGCTTTCTAGCTATTTTTAGCCTTTACACCTATGAACAAGAAGCTGAGATAGCTCATGTTTATTTCATATGCAAAATTAATTTCCTCTGCTAGATGATTAATATAATGCTCCAACTATAAACAATATCAGCTGATAAACATATTTCCATGAAAAATTACCTTATGAGAGTGTGGGAAAGAGCACAGAATTAGAAGTACACTGCGATACAAATCTTATTATCATTCCTTATGGGTCAACTCTGATTTTTTTAAATTAACATTGTTAGGCATCTCTATTCCCTCTCTTAAAGAAGCCATGTAGAGATTTGCCGAACATGTGTTCAAAGAGGCTTCTACATGAACACACGCTGAGATCTGCAGCAGGAAGTGCTCTGTGCTGACCTTGATGTTGGAACAAGTTAAGTCAAACAGTATCCTAAGTGATAATGCCTTATAATCAAGGCCCCAAAAGTAAAATAACTTTCCATTTCTATTGAGGTAAATGGAAATATTTAATCCTCTTCTACTTCTTTTTCTCACCTTATTAAATTATATTTTATCTCATTTTTTTCTGATAAAGTATCACAATGAGTTTAATTCATAACAGACATGTCCATCCCTTGGGGAGCCTGCATTTATCCAAACTAGACAGGACTTTCAGATCTGTTGTAGTCACAAAAGGGTGAGTCAGAGAAGAGAAAAATGCACCACAGCCTAGGATACTACTATGGCTTGAGCATTTACATCCTGACCCCAATTTATGTTGAAATACAATTGCCGTTGGAGGTATAGGGCAATCTATTCATATAGATAGAGAACTCAGAAGCAGGATGAGTATTCTTATGAGGGGTGTAAGAGACCAGAATTCTTCCCTGCCCAGAGTGTGAGGCAACTACCATAAAGCATCATCTTGGAATAAGGAAGTGGGCTCCAATTAAACCCCGAATCTTACAGTGACTGGACCTCAAACCACTCAGCCTATGAACTATGAGAAATAATTTGCTGTCCTTCATGAACTCAGTCTATAATATTTTGCTCTGGCAGCCCAAAGAGACCGAAGAGAACTTGTGTAAGTGCAGAACATAATCTTGGTGCATAAGCATCAGTCAGGGAAGGTTAGTAAAGGAATGTTCAGAAGCCCATTTCTACCTTGCCTTTTAACTGTGACTTACAAAGCTAAACTATGGCTAAGTCAGCTGTGGTTCAGGATACCACCTCTCTGCCAATGTAGAGAATAATAATTGCACTTTAACTGGAAGATTATCCCAATAATATCGGTGAAGTTTTCACAGAAAGAACAGCCTCTTCCTGTTTTGATGCTAAGGGTGTACTGAAGAAAAAATCTTAAAGGCCAAATTAAAAAAAAAAGTCCCCCCAGACATTTCCATAGTGCAGAAAGTCAAAGGCCAATGCTCTTTCCACAATGGTGGGGCCGATTCAAAGTCTTTTGGATGAAGAGCTGGAAACTATCGCAGAGCTGGGAACAAACTTGGGGAAATTCTAGAAGAGAGAAGTGGGACTCCCATCAGACTGGTGGCCATGCAGATTTGGAAACTAATGCCTCATAGCAAGTGATATTAGGAAATATTCCTGAAGGTCAATTGATCCTATCATCAGACAAGCTATTTTTAAAAGTGTTTATAAAACCCTCCATATAGTCGTCCTGAGGTGGGGCTCTAATTTCCTTCTTCCTTTATCTTGGCAGGACATCCTCATAATAGGTTTCCCAGAAGGAAGTGCCAAATCCTAACATCACACAGTTACACTCAGAGCAAATAAAAATCACTTAACATTTTCTTTTACCCAAGGACCAATGGTTATTATTTACCCATAATATTCATATAACTGCATTCAGTAGTATCATGCATTTTTAGGCACTTGACTAAATATTTTCAGGGCTCTTAGCTTTCGTAAAGCCCACCCTGGAGAGAGTGAAGCTTAAATCCCAACAACGTGGTCTATTAGGTGGACTTGAAATGCCACCAGGTCTTCTGAGAAAGGACAGTGTTTCAAGATAAAGCTTCTTCTCTTCAGTTCCTCCAAGTCAAGTGTAGGCTGTGATTGATGATGGGCAAGACCGAGAGACCAAACATATGGCCTGCCCTGAAGTCCCCTTTGGTGTTAATCACAACTACTGAGCACATGTTCGGAGATGACCATCTCTCAGATCATCACGACTGATAGCCATGCTTTGAACTTCCTCTCCCACAGAAAAACAAACAAGAAACAGAGCCCATCCAGAGCTATACATGTAAGGCATAGGCGGTCCAAACTTAACATGATCCACATAGCAATCACCAAACCCCAGATAACATGTTACTTAGTGCTTAACTATGATCCTAGGAAGTTACTTTGACTTTTTTCTTAGTTGGTGCGTGGGAGGAGGCCAAGGAAAACCCATTCTTCTTGGGTTTCACACTGAATTATACTCCACACACAGTGATCCCTATATTCTAAATGGCATGCACGTTTTTGGCTTTCTAGTTCTGTCTGCAGCAACAAGAAATAAGTAGAGCTCCTTCAGTCCTGTGCACAGAAGCTCAGTGCCATCAGCGTGTGTGTGGTAGTACCTTTGCAAGGGGGAAAAAGGTGAAAGGACTATCAAGATGCTTGTTTTCTTAGTTTTTCTAAAGAAAAAAAAATGCGATCAGCGATGTGGGTTTCTTGTCTAGTCAATGTATGGTCCTCGGTTTGATTCTTAGCATTGAAAAACAACCTCCAGATTCCAGAATGTCCGTGGTATTTATTATCCTTACTCCCGTCGGGCTCACCGAGGAGAGGCATAATGACGGGCTAAGGAGGCGAGATGACCTCCTGTAGGTTTTATTCTGTATTCCTAAAGCCCTCTGAAACCAAAGCAAGAAGCATGGCATCATTAGTGGTTTCAAAGCATTGACAAGTTCCAACAGATTGGTGTAACAGTCATGGGTGGTTTTTTTTTTTTTATGACAAATCACCATTTACTGAAATCCAAGTAAACATCATCTGTTAACTTATGTCAAAACAAGGTGTTCATACGGTCCCTGATTCCTTAAGCGAATCACGTTAAACTTAAACAATGCCTCCCAGGGCTTGTACAGGAACACCTGTTTTCTTAAGCAGCATGCGCTCGCTGAGAAACCAATTCAAAGTAAATAAGGAGGACACGAAACCATTTCATAACTTGTGCCAAGGTAAAACCCAAAAGCACCTCCTAATTTGAGCCAAACAAAACCAGAAATATGTGACAGGTTTGTCTACGAATGTCCTCAGTGTTATTAATTCTAGCCATCTCTGTCTGATGTCATTTGATTTTTATCTCATCTTATAGAATGTATGCTGCTGAGTTGATGCCAAAGTCTACTTTGTGAAATACTCCATACTTCATTTTTTTTTAAATATTGGAAGGCATTCAGAGAGAAACTACACGTTAAGTCCATTAGTGTTTATTTTTATTTTTGGCTTGTTTATTTGGAGGGTGTTTTAGCAAATGACTATGGATCCAGAAGAGGCTAAATGTTAAGACAGGCACGTTTAACCTCTAATGTGATGCGGCTTCACTTTCAAAGCAGCTCCACATCTGTGCTCCTTAAGGGACTTAGTGTGTTCAGATTGTGTGCCTACATTCTGGGAATGAAGATCTGATCACCTCTGAATTTTGCAACAGTAAAATCACCGGAAAGTTATTCCCAAGTTCTCTCTCTTGTCCTCACACTTGTGATTCTCCTGATGCTGAGATTATAGGCAGGTACCACGTGACCCCCATTGGTCCAGTCCTTGTAAATGTCACACAGAAAGTGGTCCTCCACACCCAGTTTATACAGTCCAGGGCTTTGTACAAGCTAGGCAAATCACTCTATGAACCAAGCCACACCCCCTTGCCCTCTCTGACCATCTTCTAGATAGTTCTTTCTTGATATTTTGTGTGTGTGTGTATCTGTCTGTCTCAATGCTTTACATAGTGTTTTGAATGTGGTAGGCATAATAAAGACTTGCTAAAAGTTTTCAGCCAATGAAAGGACTGATTGCTGTCTTCTTTCTGCAAAGGTCTGGAGACTAAACTGAATTTTAAAATCCCACAAACAAAACCACAGCACCAGCATTTTTTGTTTCATCGTCTCCTAAAACTGAAAAGCATCTTCACTAGTTGAGAGATGCTATGTGTGTTTTCATAGACTGCAAGCTTCCTTGCTCCTTCTGACCCTTCCTCTTCTTCCTCCTCCTTTTCAGCCTGGCACAGATATCTGAATTCTTCATGCTTGTGACTCCCTGTTAGTGAGGGAGTTTGTTATTGTTTTTTCTCTTGTGATCTTCATAGTTGAGAACTGTCTCTCTTGGGGGGTGGGTGGCAGAGATGGCATGGGACAGAGGGATACCACAGTCAGACTGACCAGAACACTAAAACTTAATTACACCATTTAAACATATTGCCTCATGTTCAGGGAAAGCTTCTAAAATGTCAGTTAGGAAATCCTTTTCTTCTTCATTTCTACTCTCTCCTCTTCCTGCCTCCTTTCCTCGTGAAACTGGGTCTCCTCTGTACAGCCTGCTGACCCCAAACTTGGCAATCCTCCTGCTTCAACATCCTAAGTGTTGGAGTCTTATGTGTCTACCACCACACCTATCTTGGGATAAAATAAATTATCAGAAAATAAATTAACTAAAGCTAGTCAATTATTTCCTGGTATTTTTTTCCTGCTTTAAATACTGAAAAATATGTACTTCTTATGCTAGGAAAGTGAAAAGGAACAACCCATGTAAAGAACACTATCCCAGGCTGGTTGGTAGTACACACTCCTGGTGGCCCTACCACTTGAAGTGTAACTGAAACAAACATTAGTATTTTTGCCTACTGATAAGTAATTTATTAAAGTTCTGCTTAATTTTTAAATCATTTGCTCTCTCTGGGCTTCAATTTGAGTAATTTCAACTGACTGGTAGTTTAGTGACTTGTATCTTTGCATTGTTTCATGTGATCACGATACTGTTTATTAATTTTTTATTTTTGTATAAAACCACCATGTATCATGTGTCTCATGCTTACCGAAGTGTTATACATTTGTGAAGATGGAGTCATACCTGTCTGTGTGTACATGGCTTGTGTGTGCAGGTTTACTCAGAGGCCAGAAGAGGGCCTTGGGTCCCCTGGAACTGACTATTTTTTTATTGATTTATTGAGCTACACATGTTTCTCTGCTCTCCTCCCTGCCTCACCCCTCCCCTCCAACCCTCTCCCATGGTCCTCATTCTCCCAATTTACTCAGGAGATCTTGTCTTTTTCTACTTCCCATGGAGATTAGATCTATGTATGTCTCTCTTAGTGTCCTCATTGTTGTCTAGGTTCTCTGGGATTGTGATTTGTAGGTTGGTTTTCTTTGCTATGTTAAAAAAAAAACCACTTATGAGTGAGAACATATAATTGTCTTTCTGGGTCTGCATTACCTCACTCAAAATAATGTTTACTAGCTCCACCCATTTTTCTGCAAATTTCAAGATGTCATTATTTTTTTCTTCTATGTAGTACTCTGTTCTATAAATGTACCACATTTTCCTTATCCATTCTTTGGTCAGGGGGCATTTAGGTTGTTTCTAGGTTCTGGCTATGACAAACAATGCTGCTACGAACATAGTTGAGCACATGCCCTTGTGGCCCAATTGAGCATCCTTTGAATATATACCCAAAAGTGGTACTGCTGGGTCTTGAGGAAGGTTGATTCCTAATTTTCTGAGAAATCACCGTACTGATATCCAAAGGGGCTGTACCAGCTTGCACTCCCACCAGCAATATAGGAGTGTTCCCTTTACCCCTTAGGCTCCGCTGGAGCTGACTTTGCAGGCAGTTGTGAGCCAGCTGACATGGGTGCTAGGAATTGAATTGTGGTCTCCTAGAAAAGCAGCCATGTGCTTCCCTACAGAACCATCTCTCTGGTCCTGTACAGCATCAACATTAAAAAAAAAACAAACAGAAAAACCTTATGCATTATATTTTTTTATATACTTCTTTCTCTTTTAGACTTCTCTTATCTTTTCTAAACTCTTCCATCTCTTCATTATCTTTTCCAAAGACCTTTAAATGTGTTTATTTTACAGACATTGGCCACCCGTTTCAACACGTGAAGAGCCTGTAGGACTGTTTCTGATAGAATTGACCCTCAATTATTAAAAACACCTTGTTTTTCTCACGAGCAGTACTTCTTGTAATAGAAACTTACACTAGGATGATTCGTGATCAAACCCTTTAAAGATTATGATTCTGCATTTCCTGTAAGAAGCAACGAGGGGTTTTTTAAGGTTCTTTTTAAAGCAGGCGGTTAAATTACTGTGGATTACCCTGAGCCTGTCAGTATTTAGTTTTAATTTGAGGCTCTTAGGATGAGTCTATTTCAGTTTTGATCTTTGTTCTGGGATGTGATTCCCTCTGTGAAGGTGTGGCCCTCTGGGGTTTTAGTGGAAAGTCCAAGATGTTCAAAGCCCTGTAAACTTACTGGGATTTGAATGCCAAATTCCATCTATCCAAGACCTGGACGTGTTGATCTCTCTGCAGGCTCTCCTTTCCCAAATTTGCTTTAAGTGATGTTATTGTAATCCTCCTTCCCGGTCACCATGTGGTTCGGGAGGAGCCTTTACACTGAAAGCACTGGAGTTAGGGAGATGTGCTCTCTGGAGGGGGGACAGCTTCAACTACAGCCATTCTTCCCTCCTTAGCAGGTGCTCTGCTGCCCTGAGCCCCAACTTTGAAGGTTCTGGGAGCAGAAGGACTTTGGTTCATTATCTAAGACCTGGACTTCCTAGGTCACCTAGCCTTAGAGTACCCGAATGAGAAAAGACAAGGGATGATGCATGCCATTCAATTTCTTTCTCTAAGTCCAAGGACCATAGAACCCCGTTTTCCAGGATGATTTCTGTTCCACTTTTACAACTCAGGCAGTATTGCTTCTTAATTTGTCCAGAGTTCCCATGGCTGATGGCAGGGAGGTAACTCTGGTATACATTTCTCTGCCACAACCCCAAACCATAAATGTGCATCGCCAGCATACTGGGTTATAAATGTTTATCAGTGAGAGGCTGTGACTGTTAAATTGCGGACATAGGCTACAGCTGGCACAGGAAACCCTTCTTAATTATAAACCACCCTCCTTAGAGAAGTGATTCTGATCTCACCAGAAGGACAGGGACAGAAGAAAATTCTGGACAAGAAAATCATGGGACTGAAGTGGGGAGCTGCTCGAGCTCCTGAAGACCTGCCGGCACTTAGCCCCACACTGGCTAGAGCTGTCTCCTTACAGCCAGATGCTGCTTCTACAGAAGCTCCCCCAACGTTGGTAAGCGCAGAGCCAAGACTTCTAGCCCTGACCTGATCCTGCCATGACTACACGACTAATACTACAGAAGGGAACAAAATCAAATAAAAACCTCAATCTTAAGAAATTTAGACGTGATTTTCTCCAGAAGAGTTGATAAAACTCACCGGAAGCCAGTCATTTCAGCTGCTCCATTTCACAAGCATGGAGACCATTGGTCATGTGAAAAGTGTGACCTGTCTGTCACCTTCTCATGACATGCTGTCTGGTTGGAGACTCTAGTTGTCTTTAAAGACAACAATCTTGAGGAAAAAATATCATTCATACAAAATAAAAAAAGACAACAGGTTTTTTTTTTAAAAAAATAATCACTGTTTATCAAAGTCCAGCTGTAAGAATGCTATGCAATTTATCTAAAATAAAAATTTATTCAGCTTTGTCTACTCATGACCCATTTTCACTTAAGATATTTTTTTCATGGCCCTGGGCGTAAGATACAAAAATGGGTTTATAACCCCAAATCTACCTGCCAGTAAATCACACATATTTATTTTAAAACAGTTCTTTGATACACAGAGAGAGAGATGATAAATAGATGATAGATCTCTCTATATATCATATCTATATCATATATACACACATATATATACATATATATATAGAGAGAGAGAAAGAGGGGAGGAGAGAAAGAATAAAATGTAAAGGAATTAATTTTATCTTGGCTGAAATGTAAAAGAATTAATCAAATCTTGGCTGAATATATGATACGTCAGCATGTAGGGTAGCTTCATTTCTCAGAGTTGATTGAGAATTTGATTTTATAATTGTTGATACTCAAAAAACTTCTTAATATAAATATGTACTAAAAGCAAGCAGAGACATATTTAATGTGATTTTAGAAATTGTTGGAAGCTTTGTCTTAATCCCAAGCCCAAATATGTTGGATGATTTTTTTAAAAATAAAAACTCAAGCCAGCAACTCTCACAATAATGCTTAATCAAACATTTTAACCCAAGAAATTCCAAAAATGAACAGATTGATACATGCTGAGGAATGATGGCAGGAAAGTATTCCAAGTCTCTGTTTTCTGTAGTTAAATCATTGTGTTCGTTTAACAGCAGAAAAATTCGTTAAGTACAGAGAGTACAACACACAGCGGACCATGGTTTCAAACCGATGCTGAGGTATTTCCCATGGTTTGCTTGTTACTTGCTGTTGTCTGGCTGGAGGGCGTGTGCAGTGCAAGGTGCCAGTGTTGGGTGGTTAAAACCAAGGCCGTAGTGGAGTTGTGGGGTGCAGCATGGGCAAGCTCTGCCAGAAACATGTTGACCTAAGTATGTGTTTGATTCTGAATGAACTTTTAGTAGTTGTGTGTTCAGAAACATGTTTTTCCTGTTGTCAACTCCTTCATAACTGGATTTGTTTACACAGCAGGGTAGTGACCCAGAGTAGAAGAAGCTATGACCGAAAACACTAGCTTTGCTTAAAAAACAAAACTATAAAATGGTGGGTATTCCGTTTCATGGCTAATACTTGCATTGGATCTGCAAGACCCTGGGTTTGTTGCTCAGCATTGAAAAAGGAAGGAGAAGGTAAGGGAGAGGCTGGGGGAAGAGAGAGAGGATGAGGAGGAGAAAAAGAAGGGAAGAGGAGCAAGAGGAGGAGGAGGGTCTGTATTCTCAAGACAGTAGAAACGGAAAAGATGATTATATAGAAAAGACTTTTAGGAAGCTCTCTAATTTAAAAAGCAGAAACTAATAGCAAAAGGGAAACCACATCCAAGTATGTGGAGAAATAAAACCAAACTTAAGAACTATTGAACCCAGCTAAATTTAATGATGTGTGTGTGTGTGTGTGTGTGTTTATGGTAGCTCATACTGATGAGTTATTAGGTTGAAGGATGTCAGGGGCGAGGGGAGGAATTCAAGCCTGGCAATAAAGCCTTCCCCAAGTGTAGAAAACAGTATTCTTTAGAAATAAGCTTAATGTCCGCTATGTTCAGTGAGTCCGGTTTTATCCCATGCTTTTTCACCTTATTAGACCTGGAAGGAGGTGGGAGGTCCTTGGACTCCCCTCAGGGCAGGGAACCAGGTCTGCTCTTCAGGCTGATGAGAGAGGGGGAGTTGATTGGGGGAGGGGGAGGGATATGGGAGGCGGTGGCAGGGAAGAAACAGAAATCTTTAATAAATAAATAAATTTAAAAAAAAAGAAATAAGCTTAATGGAAAGAGGATACTTGCTATTATAAGACCATTATATATTTTACTTGGTAATAGTTTTGAAATGTTTCTTAATAAAAGGAACTAACTATACTCAGGCAATAGAAGAAGATGTGGGAAACAGATTCTACACTTAATGGAGACTAAGTTACTATGAACATAATAGAGGTATTCATTATGTGGGAATATGAAGTGAAAGTCCTTTAGTACAGCACAGTTTCTCCTGTGTGTACCTCCTTTAGGAACCTATTTCCACTCTGGTTCAGCCAGATACTTCAAAAAGATGTTTCATGAAGTACACACTGAAGTTGACCTAAAAGAGACAACTATGTTTTATATGGATGCATACAAGTAATGTTAAATCTAGACTCAGCATATGAGAGAAGTTTGGCTTAACAGATTTTCTTAAAAGAACTACATCTAAACTGTTCATTCTTACAAATATGATTTCATTTTTCCTTATGACTTCATAAAGCTCCATTGCATGTACATACATACACACACACACACACACACACACACACACACACACACACACACACACACAATATCTTTATTCATTCATCTGTTGATGGGCATCTAGCCTGGGTTCATTTCTTGCTACTGTGTGCCTGCTTTTGGGTCTATAACCTTGAGTGCTATATCTGGGTCATACGGAAGATCTATTTTCAGTTTTTTTTTCCTTTTGGAACCCCTATGCTGATTTCCAACACCAGTTTACATTCCCAACAGCCAGGAACTGGGTCTTTTCTTCTCCCCATCCTTTCCAGCATTTGTTGGATTCTCCATTTTATGTACTGAATTGGATAATTTTGCCTTCAGTCAACTTTTATGAATGGAGCATATGCAATGAGCATTGACACAGGCATTCCGGTTGTGGAGGCAAACTGAAGGATGAGCTTCTCTGTCCAAGGAACCAACACTTTAGGGTCAGCTCCCAATCCCTTTTTTCTGCCTCTTTGAGACCACAACCCTGCTCCACTACCATTTCTTCAGACAGACACACCGACTAGTCACTTCTGTCTGAAACCTCAGTTTGTCTGCCTTTTCTCCCTTGTCTTTGCTACTTTATTTTCTGCAGTATGGGAGAGATTTTCAGTATAAGCCCTAAGCATTGGATGCTGTTTCTTTTACATAACTGCTTGATGGGGGAGTGTCATATATCAATCTGTTGATTTCATTGGTTAAGCAATAAAGAAACTGCTTGGCCCTCATAGGTTAAAACATAGGTGGGTGGAGTAAACATAACAGAATGCTGGGAGAAAGAAGCTGAGTCAGTGAGTAGCCATGATTCTCCCACTCCAGGCAGACGCAGGTTAAGATCATTCCTGGTAAGCCAGCTCGTGGGCTACAGCAGATTATTAGAAATGGGCTAGTCCAGGTGCGAGAGTTAGCCTAGAAGAGGCTAGATAGAAATGGCCAAGCAGTGTTTAAAAGAATACAGTTTCCGTGTAATTATTTCGGGTAAAGCTAGCCATGGGAGTGGCCGGGTGCCGGGGACGCAGCCCGCTGCTCCAACTACAACAACTGCCCATCCACAGAACCATTCCAGGTTGGTCATACCTCCCAAGTGAAACTCAAGCCTAGGCATGATTGGGCATTGAGAAATATAAGCTGGAAGTTAACTTGTTTCACTTTGAGCACGCCAGTGAAGATGCTGAAGAGGAGCTTCTGTCTTAAAAGTGTGTTTATTTTTATGAATAGAAACTAATAGTGACCCTCATAATTTTGCTACAGTCTGCTTCTCTTTCATATTGTCTTCCTTGTTAAAATCAAAGAACACCATAGCTCCCTCATGAATATTTAGTGTTGTTTTTGCTCTAAAGGAAGAATAAATAACATTAAAATGAATCCTAATGTTCTCCATTATTGGAAAATGAAATTTTGAGGTATTTCGTGGTGGTGGTGGTGGTGGTGTGTGTTTGTGTGTTGTTCTATGACACCAACTTAAAATAGACTCCTAAACTCAGGAGCCCATCCTACTTAGATTTCCTAGTGTTTTAGTATATCAGTGATCCACATGTAGAGTCAAGACAAATGGAGCGAGGAGGTTTGGACCCCAAAGCAGAGGAGACAGCTTATGGGTTATGAGCCTTTTCTCAATTGTAGCATGGTTTTTGGAATCAGTTTACCTGGTACCTACAAATCCAGTATCTCTTCATACCTCCTCTACCTTCTAGGCATATTTATTAAATGGACTCATGTTGTGTTCATTAAGAAGATGCCACACTTAACCCATTCAGTGGATTTTCTATTACAGTAGAAGCAAAAATTTATTATGATAAAGAGAATCCTGCATATATATAATCTTCACAAGGTTTACAAAAACATTCCCTGACATAGTTGTTACACCAGCAAAAAGACTTATTAGAATGAAAAACTAGATTTCATGTTCATGCTTGGGTTTTAAAGGGAGGTCTGCTATAAATCAAGAACAAATTCCAGAAACAACAACATATCTTGTCTAAGTAGGACATTTATCCGCTACTGAACTGTAGCTGATGGGAGGACATTTTAATTTCTTTTTGGATCTTATTTTCACTTTTATGTCCAGCATCTATTTTTAAAAATCAGCTTGACTTGATAAAGTTAGTGAAGGCAGAAGAATATGAAAGAGGAGTCGCTACCGGAAAGGCGAATGAGTGACTGGCAGAACCCTCCCATCCATTCTTATTGTCTAATTCCAGAGCTCAGGCCTGCTTCACCTGCTTGACTGTCATGTTTGAGGCCATAGGACACGAACTAGATCTGAGGGCTGTATCGCCAGACTTTCTAATACTTCCTTAGCAGGATGCAATTCTTGACGTCTTTTATAACTGTTCAAAGTATTAATCCAGTGGAGTTAGGAATAAGAATTTTAAGAACAGAATTAGGAGTTAGATAGGTAAGTACAGTAGGTACACTGGGTTATTTGAGGTTCTTCCTCCGTGAGTCACTTTTGTGCCCCATCCGCCTACACACAGAGGCAGCTTTCCAATAGTCACCTTAATCCCTTCTGGCGAGGCCGTGAACAATGGGCCTCATCCATCCAGGTCTGGACCCTGAAATCAACTGAGCCCAAGAGTCCCTAGCTTGTCAGTTTTGAGGGGGATCAAGATATTTCAGTCTCATTCAGGGACGATAAAGAATGTTGTAAACTCTTGGACCATCTTTCCCACTATGGGAACAGAGGGCTGAGAGGGGAAAAATAAACCAACTGGGAAGATGGAAGACAAAGAGCAGGAGAGTGGAAAGCAGAGGTAGATGAGTTGTCCCAAAAGCATCGGTGGGGGTGCTGTTGTGCAGCTTTCCTGTCATTTCTCTTCTGTGAAAGGTGACTCTGTCGAGGGAGTGCCTGTCTATGCACACGCTTAATTCTCGTATTCCCTTACATGTCTATGTGTCTCCCAGCATTAACAGAAACAAGTATTTTCTTTTCCTTTCCATCTGCCTCAAGTTGATTTATAGTAGTCAAAGTCCAAAGTACTCATGGGCATATGACAAGTTAATAAATTGTATTAGTAAAACATAACTAAGTACATTCGAAGCAGCCATTCTTCAGTCAATGTCCCCTTTCCTACTCAGACTGTGCACACGGATGTGTGTCTCATGTCTCAGGCTTGTCGAGGCTGCTACTCTCTGCCTCCAAACCAATATACTCTGGAAGAAACTTAAATGTTCCAGAAAGTCATCAGAACTTTGTAGAGTCCTTTCTGACTTCCTCTTGCCTCTGCATTGAGAGGATTTCTGGTCTGAAGGTGCTGCTTTACACTTATTTAAAATTGCCTTTTTTGCTTCTACTTGTTCGGGAGAGACTGTGAGTTATTTGCCACAGAGGACATGACATTCTACTCCATGTTTTTCCAATTTTATTTATTTATTTATTTTTTTGGTTTTTCGAGACAGGGTTTCTCTGTGGCTTTGGAGCCTGTCCTGGAACTAACTCTGTAGACCAGGCTGGTCTCGAACTCACAGAGATCCGCCTGCCTCTGCCTCCCGAGTGCTGGGATTAAAGGCGTGCGCCACCATCGCCCGGCTCCAATTTTATTTTAAATAATCCTCAAACCATGTATTTCATACCTCTGCTGCGCTGCAGATATAGGGGAGCTGTCTTTAGCACATCCTAAGTGAGTCATGAAAATCCCAACTTTGTGACATGAGAAGCAAATACTTGGAAAATCCTACTCAAGTAAGAGTTGACAGTGGTGACACCTAGGAAGATGAGTATTCACCGTGGGACGTGCAACTCTGATGCATTTCCTCACCCAGATTTCCATTTCTAGGTAAGTAGTGTCCGAGTTCTAACACAAGTTCTTTTATGGGTGCCGTATCCAGGTGTGTGGCCACAGAGGCCCTTCCTTTTCAACAGAACGAAGTGAAGAGCTCTGGTAAAGTTTCGCTCCCCAACTCGACTCACCAAGAAACATGCTAGAGGATAAGCTTGGCCAGAAGAACACATGCCTGCAGAGAACACAGCCTCCCAGTTCTCCAAGGTCCCCAAAAAGAACACTCCGAAATGTATTACATTCTATTATACCATCTACTGTGAGTCATTAATAAAAGCATCCCTTTCTCAAGCTAAATCTGTTGAATGATAGGTATGTTCAAAAACATTTTAAAAGTCATTGACAACGAGGGGGCACTGTAAACCCTGCCTAAGAGACAAGTCTAGTCAACCAGATGCATGCCAGAAACAGAAACACATCTTCTCTACTGAGTCCTAGATGCATCTGCTGGCAGACCCCGAAGCTACTGGTATGAGAACATGTTCACAAATTTAAAATAAATACCTGGAGTCAGTTTGTTGCTCACAGAAAAACCGCAGTGTGTTTACATGAACACCTCTTCTCCTTGATCCCTCTGACCTGGGAACCTGAGTGAAACCCTGAGAGTTGCCAAGTTCCAGAGCTGGGAACAGACCCAGCCTGCAGGACTTTTCTTCTCCCTTAACCACCTGGACACATTACCTCCAGTAGAAATATGTTAAAAATTTACAGTTTCATTTTTGCCAATTGATAGGGATTTGGGAGACTTTGAAGGTTGCATATATAGT
This sequence comes from Microtus pennsylvanicus, assembly GCF_037038515.1. Lineage (NCBI taxonomy): Eukaryota > Metazoa > Chordata > Mammalia > Rodentia > Cricetidae > Microtus > Microtus pennsylvanicus. Next base: position 53,253,150 of record NC_134593.1, read on the forward strand.
AGGAAGGACAAGCTCTTTTAGTCATGACTTATGAACAGAGTCAACTCAGTTATTTTTTTTCTTTTTTTGCTTTTTGTTATTTTACCCATATTCCTACCTTCTTAAGTCAGACTTTCTTGGGGGGGGATTCTTATCCTGCTTATCTTTGTTACAGCCCATTTTCCCCTGTTAAATCTGTTTCTGCCTCAACTTAAAGCCTAGCAGTTATCCGGATAGGAGTCTTATCTCTGGCCATTTGTCTGGTCAAGTGACCAAAGGAACATCCAGAGAAGGGACGGGCTAGGCAGGCTAGTCAAAGAGAGGAAGGTGCACTGTCTCATAGGAAGATGGAGATGAGGAGGAGAGGCCGTGTGCACAGAGTGTCTCTCTCCAGCTGCACCTGGTCCTTCACTCATGTTGCCCTGAGAACATCTAGTCCTTTCTTGTCCTTCCTGGAGTACTCATAGAGTGCTGACCAACCTATCTCTAATTGCTCCTTCCAGTTTTACCCCGATACTCTCTGGGTTAGGAGCCTGGAAAGCACACTTACCTGCTGTCTGTTCAGAGAGTAGGGAAATATTTTTAATTAATGAAATTAGTTCTTTGACAGTTTCCTACATGTATGTAGCACATTCTGATGACTCTCACCAAAACCTTCTTTTGTCTCCCTATAACCTCTGTCAACTTGCCTTCTCCCTTTCCCACATTCATGTCTCTTTCCTTTGCTACCCACTGAGTTTTACAGGGCAATCTGTGTGATCGCAGGGATGGAACTATCCAGTGAAGCTGGGATGGGCTATTGGCAAATCCAGTCCTGAAGAGGAGGATGCAGACAACTGTTGCTAGTGGGAGCTCACGGCTGCAGTGGCTAGGTCATGCCCAAGGACAGCATCTCTCCACTCTCTCTCCTGTCTTCTGGCTCTTGCATTCTTTCTGCCACTTCTTCCACTGTATTCCCTGAGCAGTAGAGGGGGTGGTACAAATATGTAGTTTAGAGCTAAGCATCCACTCTATTGCTTGGCACTCATTCCAGAATTATAGGCTTTGTGGTTAACTACTCATCCAAAAGCTTGCCTATTCTACAGTCAAAGTTTTACACAAAGTGCCATCAAAGTTAATACAAAACCTTTTCCCATCAGCCTATCATACCCCTCAAGCTGTAGAACACAAACAAAGTCTCTCAAAGACAGTTCCTTGATGTGGGATTCCCCTCTGTATGCTGTGAATATCATTGGTTAATAAAGAAACTGCCTTGGCCTGTTAATGGGGCAGAACTTAGGTAGGCAGGGAAGACTAAGCTGAATGTTGGGAGGAAGAAGGCAGAGTTAGAGAGAAGCCATGTAGCTCCCACCGGAGACTTTACCCGGTAAGCCACAGCCACATGGCAATACACAGATTAATAGAGATGGGTTAGTTTAGGATATGAGTTAGCCAGAAATACGCTTAAGCTATTGGCCAAACAGTATTGCAAATAATATGGTTTCTGTGTGATACTTTTTCAGGGCTGAGCAGTCGGGAACCAATAAACGGCCTCCTTCCAACAATTCCTCCTGCAGAATTTGGCCTCCAAATAGTTACCACTTGACTGCTGCCTTTTCCTTTTGGCTCTTCTTATTTTAAGAGATATCATGAAACTAGCATAAAATATGTACCTTATGTATGACATACCTTTGGCTTAGAGTCACAATAAGATATCATAATTCACTTGCAAATACCATACCTTGAAATAACCTAAGCAAGAAAATATAATTTTAGTTTCTCTCTCTCTCTCTCTCTCTCTCTCTCTCTCTCTCTCTCTCTCTCTCTCTCACACACACACACACACACACACACACACACACACACACTTGTTTTTCTTGTCTGTTTTGATTTCTCTTTAGATTCATCCATATAACTAGATTATTTCACTAGAAATATTTTTCCTCATTGCCTTTGTGGTTGCCAAATTGTGTGAACGACTGACCCTTGTTTTGGTGAATGTTGGATTTTTTTAAAAGTAAAATTTGTCCTTGTAATATATTGTTGACATTATCATGCCTGTAATAACTTTTTCCCCACATGGGCCGTTCTATTCTTTGTACTGAGAAGAACTAGTTTTCAGATGGTTGGAACTCTTGGAATGTTAAGTTTTAGTCTTTTAGAAATTCAAATAACCCAACTTTTGAATGCAAACAAAATACAGAGACTTGCAAATGTTTGTACCTAGTTATAGAAATGTAACCTTTCACCCAAGGAATTTTTCAGTGTTTGCAAAGTGCTGGTGAGAGTCCAAAATGGCAAAGTCACTTTGGAAGAAGTTTAGCAGTTTCTAACAAAACGAAACATGTTCTTATCATACCATCCAGCAATTCTACTCCATAGCATTAATGCAAATAATGAAAAACTTGCCCATGTGGAAAAGCCTGCACATTATTGATAGCAGATTTATTCATTTTCACTGAAACTCGGAAGCAACTAAAGCATCTTCAATAGATGAATGGATAAACAACTCGTGGTTTCTCCACATGATGGGATATTATGAAAATGCCTAATATATGACTCTGTAAAAATTCTAGGAAAGACAAAAACTTTGGAGGTCATGAAAGATCAGCACTGCCAAGACTGATCATTAATTGTCACAAATGCCTCAAATCACAATAATGCAAATTGTAGGAGAAACTCAGTCAGGATAGGGGATAAAAGAGACTAGCAGGAATTTTTCTGTATTTTCTGTCCAACTTCCTATGAATTTTAGACTTCTATAACATGAACAATTCCTAATTTAAAACAAAATCAAACAAAAATGAACCTGTTCCTCAAATGTAATGTAAATGTAAGAAACTCTAAACAGCTTTGAAGATTACTTCTGGCTGTGGATGCAGTAGTGGCCCTGTAGATAAAACAATTGTATCACATGTTGTGATGACCTGGATTAGACCCCTTAGAACCTATGTAAAAACCTGATTGTTGGGGTACACATCTATAATCTCAGCACTAGGAAGGGAGAGAGTCAAGGGGATCCTTGGAGCTTGCTGGACAGTCAGCTTGGCTGAATCAGTGAGCTTCAGGTTCAGAGAGACTGTTATAGGGAGCAGGGCCGCTTGTTCCAGCTGTCCTACTAGCTTACACCCAAGATAATCACACAGAAACTGTACTAATTAAAACACTGTTTGGCCATTAGCTCTATCCTCCTATTGGCTAACTCTAACATCTTGATTTAACCCATTTTCATAATCTGTGTTCACCATTAGGTTGTGGCTTACCAGGAAAGATTTAGCATGTCTGACCTGGCGTCTCTATGGTGGCTCTCTCTCTGACTCTGCTTTCTTCCTCCCAGAATTTAGTTCTGTCTTCTCCACCTACCTAAGTTCTGCCACAACAGGCCAAGCAGTTTCTTTATTAATTAACCAATGAAAGCAACACACAAACAGAAGGACCTCCTACACCAAGAGACCCTGTTTCAAACAATAGGTTGAGAATGAGTGAGGAAAGACATAGAAAGGCATTGCATTTCCACCTCCACCCAAAAGAATAAAACATGGAGGAATATACATCCAGTCACTTGCTGGCACTTAAGTAGAAAGAAGGCAGGGCAAACTCCCATCCTTGACACAGCTGGGGTTCTCATTGCATTGTCTCGCTGGAACCTTATACAGTGGGTATTATATGAGGTGTTGCAGCTTAGAAAGATTAAGCAATTTGTCTCAGGCTATGGTGCCAGGAAACGGTACAGCCATGTTGCTACTGGAGAATCTGGGGTTCCCTCTTGTGTGTTCTTAGTCTAGTTAAGAAAAAAGCTGAGAAATGGACTGGAAAGAAAGCGTAAGGGCAATTTTATTAGTGTTTGAGAGGTAAGCAACTCAGTAGGTAAGCTGGAAAAGCCTAATAGCTTCCCGAGAGAGGAAGAGAAAGAAAACCACGCCTTTTAAGTTAGCGTGTACGTCACAGAAATAGCTCTCCCTGAGTGTCAGGGAAGCACACTTGGGCTTTTGAATTGTATCCAAAAGAAAAAGAAAAAGGCAAAAAAGTTGTACTCTTTTCAGAAACTCAGAAAAGTGGATAGGCTGCATGTATAAGTCTGTATAAGTGGCTGCACCAAGGGAAGGGTTTCTGGGAAGGGTATGCACATTATCTCATTAAGGTATAATTATTCCTCCCATCTCCTTTGCTTGTCTTCAGGTGAATCAGCTTTCCTGGGAAAGAGGAACTCCTGATTGACAGGCCCAGCCCCACTAACTCTGAACAGAGGGATCATCAGTAGTAAGGAATCTTAGGAGCAAATCAGATAGTCATGTCTCTATCCAGGGCCAGATATAACCCATTCCTTTGACCAGGAGGCCTATGAAGGAGCAGTTATAATGTTTTCTAGTGTTACCAGGGAGCTGGGGAGTGGAGTACAAAGCAAATCATGGGGGAGAGATGTATTTTCAATGGTCTCCAAGGCTACTAATAATACCTGCCTAGCTACCTACCAGTGCTACAACTCAAGTCTTCTCAGTGGAAGGAAAAAGAAGGAAGAGAGGCATCAGGGCTGCTGTCTACTTCTGAAGATGGTGTTTGGAACAGAAAAGTAGAGTAAGGAGTAGCTCTTCACTATGCCTCAAAGAGCCCTCCATGATTATACCTCTGTGGGTTCCCCCACTGGCGAAACCAATCACTCCCCTGACTCCACGGCAAGACTTCCCTACAAGAGCCAGGAGCTAGAATTTAGAGTCTCTCTCAGAGGTAGCTAAATCCCAACATCAGAGGGAAAAACACAGTAGAAGAATAATTGTGTGGAAAGCCTGTGTGGATGATCGACCATTAATATTCTATAATACAGAAAACGCTTGCCACACTTGCAGCGTGCTTTATGGTCCTCTCAGGATATTTTTATTACAGTTACGAGCAATAGCTCTTGGAAGATCCGCTGGCAGCTCTCAGTTTTCTCGATCACCTACCATATTCTTTACTTCTGCTCTTACATTAAAAGGCGATGGGGAGGGAGGGGGTGTTCGGAGCTCAGATATTACCTTTGCTAATTCTGAAAGAGGAAAACCTGCAGAATCAAAAGCTCAAATAGCTCACTTTAAAAGCACTTGAGAACAAGAGAAAGTTTTATGTGATTACATTAATAGCAGTGACAAATGCATGCGAAACACTTAACCATGGTGTGTGATGCAAAGAAAGCCCATTTAGGTGTCATTCATCTTTTTCACATTAGTACAATGAGTACTCTCTGCTGTACCTTTTCAGGCAGTGCTTGATGAAGATGCTGCATTTTTCAGAAGCCAGCTCCCCAACCTGTCCTCCTAGAGGTTTTACAGAAAAACGGTTAAAACCCCAAAGAGAAAACAAAATCTTTCTGAATCTCAAAATATCAAAAAGGGAAAAAAACCCTTCCAAAACTCAAAGTACAAAACAAAATCCCTCCCTCAATTCTACCTCTCCAAAACAATATTTTTGGAAACACTTTGGAAAATATCTTTGGAGGGACATGATTTTTGTTTACCAATTGGTTATCTCTAATACTTTCTCTCCAAAGGAAATAGACTGAGCAAAATGAGCTAGGCGCCCTGATAAGGCATTTCCAAGGTCAGCATCATGAAGAAGAGGAAAGAAATGTGGGATTATAAAGAAAATAGTGGCAGAGTACAGAGAAATGGGTGGTGACAAGGAGACAGAAGAATTAGAAATGATGGCTCCCGTGACTGCAGACTGAGAAAGCTCTGAAACTCCAACAGAATTTTAGCAATGTTCTTCCGAGCCTATCGTCACCACAGCTAAGTTTGCCAGGAGAGAGAATACGTATGGCATGAGAAGCAAAAAATACTGAGCGTCAGACCGGCCTATGTCTTACTGTGGTCCTGGTGATTCACTGGCCTAAGCCAGCCTCCCATTCCCACACTGGAAAGAGCTCAGGGGCCATGAAGCCCCTTTTCTCTCTGACTCTTGTCTGGAGAAGCAAGTGACACAGCCTTAGACCTAGCAGAGGCGGTTCAGAGGCCACATGGGGAGCCTCTTGAGAACCATTAAGCTTCCTTTTGTGGGATGGTATGTGACCAGGATTCATCCACCAGTGTTGGGCCCCATCTGTCTGAGCTGCCCACTTTTTTCTAATCTCTTTACACTTTGGTTTTTTGTTTTCAGTTTTCCTGGGAAGATCAAGTTAGTCTGGCTAAGACATTCCAGCACTCACAGATGCCTCGTTGTTACCATGAAAGGAGGCTAAGGAAGAACAGTGTTACTGATGGAAGAAATCAGGTAGCACTTAAGCAGAACAGACAGGCAACCAGGCAGGTAGAGGCTTTGGAGAAGAGAGGTGGCCCTTCCTCTCCTGGCCTGTCCCCCACAGTTGCTTAGAGGGTTGTCATGGACATGAGGTCCAGTGTAGAATCATCTCCTTTCTGCCCTCAAAACATGAATTTAAAGACTCCCAAAGGAATATTTCTCTGCAAACTTGAATTTCTCATGTGGAAGGAAGTGTTTCCAGATATATATATTTTAGAAAAAATATTACAAGTTTTAATATCACATAAAGGAAAAGAAAACACTTAGATTTGAAGTTTTGAAAGGATATTAAATAAGAGAATTTTGGTTATGCCAGATATGGATGCCAGTACCATAGGCAAGAACCTCATAAAACATATCTAGCCCAGGCAAAAATAAAACAGGCAAAAATAGAATATCATTTGAACCATAGCAGGTCCATAAATTCTGCTCCAAAATTTCAAGCCAACACACATACCATATTGTACAAGTGAGCCTGGAAGAAGGAAATTAGCAATAAAGAAAAAAGCTTTTAAAAGTAACAGGCTGAAGCAGAAAAAAAAAACGGCAAAGCTACAAAAGTCAGAATAAGTACTTATCTGGGAAGAAACATCAAGAAAATATGTGATTTTCCTTTTTGAAGATTCTGGATTGTGGAGCCCATCTGAGACAGAGCATGAGTCAATATGGGTGGGTAGGTTCAGCGTGTTGGACAAATAAGTTTTGCTTCTCACCAGGACATTTGGATACTACATAAATAGAAACCTTCTTTTCATCTTGAGAAGCATAAGGGAGTGCTTTCTCAGAGTGAATATTTTCCTCAAATCACTTGGAAAAGAGAGAGAACATTTATTTCCATGTTTCTCATATCTAGCAAACTCTATTGACCTCAGCTTGAACTTGCAAACATTGCTCTAATAAACATACCTCTCTTTATCATCTGCCCATGGTTGTAGAAGCACCGTCTTCCGCTTGAAACACAGTGCTTCGGTTTGGTACAGGTAAACCCCATCTGGTACAAATGCCACTTTGTTAAATGAGGCACGTGCAACCAGAGGCAGCTGCCAACCACCCAACAAAGTTCTCCATTAGTGCCTAGGTTGTCCTCATGACTGGTTATGGTGTGGACCAGCATTCGGTGTTAAAACTAAAGTCTCAACGAATCTAGTTTTACAGCTCTTGATGTTACCTTTGAGTCCAGAATAGGAAATTATTCCAAACTAATGGCTTCAAATGTTTTGCCCTAATCACACTAGAAGGTTGTGTTTATAGCTGGAAAGAAGAAATGGCTATAAGGAAAGCCGGAAGTGAGGTACAGAAACTGTCTCATTGGTTGCTGCTATCTTTGAACGTAGTTTGAACAATTGCCACTTATCATTGGTCAGCTGATTGTTACAGCCTGTTGACACATGGAGATAGATTGTAGAAGAGCACCGTCTGTTTACAGCAAGTTAGCTTGTGATGCATTATGTACAGAGAAACCATAGACCAAATTTAAAATACATGGAAGGTACCATTAGTCTAAAAAAAAACCAAACAACAAAACAAAACACAACCTCTGGGTAAGACATGCGTGGCTGCCATGAGAGCCCCATTTTAAATCCACGTTGTTTTGCTGGATGGATTCTACAGGTCACATCTAGGAACTCAAGAAAATGAGAAGTCTTTTCTCTCTTGTGTGAAGAGGTCCCGGAGCACGTGCCATTGCCATTGTTGCCAGGATGCTGTGCTTCTGGAACACTCGGCTACTCTCTTCCATTTCCAGTCCCTCTAGGACCGTGGAGCTGTGGAGACAGCTCCGGGGCACCTAGTCACTCTGTCCTGTCTCCATGGCCCCAAAACTCTGTAGAGGCTTCAGGTGACGTGCGGCTCTACAGAGTCAACTTCTTATCTACAATATTCCCTCAAAATCGAACATTTGAATTTGCCATTCACACCCAGAGCTATATTTGTTTACTTAGAAGGTGTCTGGGGGGAATGCAAAGCGTATGTATGTATTCATGCTCTAAAGAGGAAAGGGAACGGCCCCAAGTAAACTCATCAAGGGTTGCAGTTCTCAATTCATCTGTTCCTTGGCTGCCATTCTTTTTGAATTTCTCTTATTTAGTCTCCAATTCCCTGCTTGAGCTAGAATAGAGATCATGATCCCTGGAAGGAAACGGAATAATTAAAGGTCATTCAATATACCGTCATTCTTTTATGTAACCTCCAAGAAAAAGGCCCTTAGTGCTCACAGTGTTTCACAGTTCAATTTGGTAAAAGTAGAATTATAATTGTAACCCTAGAACACCATGCTTTCTGCTCCTCAGAGGCAAAGGCACTGATTGGCCTTGCAAAATGCTTGTCTGTATGCTTATCTGCCTGGGTAGGTAACAGGATGAACATTCTTAAACACTGTATTTCATTAGAAAGCTGGTGTTGGAAAATCTCAAGTATTTATACTTAATTGATAAATATACATTTATATTTAATATCCAAAGGCATATTTAAGTGCTATATATTTTTTCTTTTTTTCTTTTTTATTTTTAGAGACAGGGTTTCTCTGTGGCTTTGGAGCCTATCCTGGAACTAGCTCTTGTAGACCAGGCTGCTATATTTTATCTAATTGTTAGGTATCTTCCTCTAGCATTTTCAAAAAGTTTGGGTTGGTTTTTCTTGTGCTTTCTTTTACAATGTTTTTATATTTATTGATTGATTTAATTAATTAATTTTGAGACAGGGTCTCTGTGGCTCAAGTTGGCCTGGAGCTCACTATGTGACCAAAGAAGGTTTTGAAATTCGGATCTACCTGCCTCTGCCTTTGAAGAACAGGCCACCACAACCAACGCTGGTGTTTTCTTGCAGGTCAGATCTCAAATATAATACCATGCCATTTGAGTGTTATTTTTTATAAACTATAAGTCTATGGATATTAACAGTTCCAAGACTGTGCAATTGAACGGAGGCATGTCGTGGAGTGTGTCACGGTACCCTTCATCCCTGCCTAGAAATATGCTGGGGAAAGTATATACAATGTTTCATCTACTGGGTCATGCCTGTCTGAAGGAGCGGCAGGAGTTCTCTAGTTTGCAGCAAATATGGGACGGGCAAGGGAGAAGCTGAGGATGTAACCTCCCCTAAACAATTCAGGTGTTTTTCCCCTCCTGAGTTAGAGCATCAGAACTAGAAATGTTTGACTTTATGTTACTTGCTGCTTTGTGTTATGCTACTCAGAAAAGGAAACAAATGTATCATACGTGGATAGAGAACAGTATTTGGAGGGTAGCTTTGGGGTAGAGCAGTGTTGAGCATGTGTGAATCTGGGAATTCAATCTCAGAAGGGTGTGGACTGTTGGTAACTGAGGCATACTTGTTTGGGGGGATGTTTGTAATCTAACTGAAGCTCCCCTGGGCTATCAATGATTTTCTCAAGGGCTTGTGCCACCTATACGATCTTTCCCTCGTGGCGCACCAATTAGAATCCACACCACAGTCTGAGTGCTCTGGCTAGGGAGGCTGTAAGCAGGCAAGATTTGCATTTTCTATCTCCATCATTTTTCATTTGCCTTAATTATTGAAAAAAAAAAACCCAGAAGCATAGTCGCTGGGCTCTAAAAATGTCTTACACATGGTAATCAGAGATGTTAAAGACACGAAGTTTGCATAGCTGGGTATATTATGGCTATTTAAAGGTGTATCAAAGAAAAGTGGGTTCATTCTTTTCTCTTATGTCCGGTTACCTTATCTGTCTTCATATGATTCACAATTGCCGCCACCCCCAAATCACGCCTTTGTGAGCCCCGATAAAACATTCATTTTCAAGTAAAGCAATTCATGTTCAGCAGAGAACAAGTTTAATTCCATCTGTTTAAAAGCGTTTGTGACTATAAATCAGTCTTTATTTAATGGAAGCAATAAACCAACAGGCAAGCTTAATTTTCTCACAATCTCTCTAGGACTTCTGCTTTTGTTTATTTCATTTTTTGAGAGCAGATGTATCTAGGGAGGCCTTTTTTTTTTTCCTTTACGAAAAGAATCCTATGAGTTACCCTTTCTCATCTTCCCTAGAATTCTTCTCTTTCTGAATTGGGGGAGTGGGGTGGTGTGGGAAGAGCCAGGGGATTTAGAGTGTGTATTTTATCATGGGTAGTAGCTCAATTTTGAAAAACTGAAAACTAATTTTTATGACAAGTAGTCCTTTTAACTCTTGTTAAAGTCTCTTGAGAAGTTTAATCTGGGGCTGGGATTGTAACTCAATGGTAATATACCCGCATAGAACATTCCAGGATCTTGGTTGATTTTGAGAGGGAGATGGACAGGGAGTGAGGGAGAATGGGAAAGAGAGAGATTTACTTTTCCACTTCCTAATGTCTGAAGTCTCAGTTCATGTTTGAGAACAGAATCTGACCACAATCTCATGAAGTTGAACCAGCTCAGTTTTCTTTAGAGTGAATGCTTGCCTGCTCCTTGATGGGACCAATCCAGAGTTGGTGTCTTGAAGAAAGCTGCTCCACTCAACAGAGCACCAAATAAAGAGTCTGAAGAGCAGGGGCAGCCCGAGACTGAATAGGTGATACTAGGTTGCAGTTTCTACAAGACGGTTCCTAGGCGTCCATTCATCTGCACGGCTTTGAATTTTATCAGACGTAATTCAGAATATCCTATCCTCTCAAGTATCAGAGACATAAAGTAGGATTTATGACCACATTTAATCTGTCCCCAAGATTGTACTGTCAAGCTATACTTCCTTAGGAAGCCAGAAATACCTGATTTCACTATGTGTTGGGACTGCTTTCTCAGAAGCAAAGCTTGGGTCAATGTCAGTCTTGTGGTGTCTCTGACCCTACTCATCAAGACCCAGCCTCCAGCCGCACTGCATGTTAGAATTCCATGTGGAACTTTAAAAAAAGGCAATAGTAGGACTTTCTAGAAATGGTCCAGGTTAGCATTAGGTAGTACTTTCTCATCTGATGCCTCAAGTGTTCCAGCCGGAGCAGACTCTGAAGATCTTTGACTTGGAGAGGATGGAGAACATGGTTGTAACTGTAAGTGTTTCTTAGCCTGATCCTGAAAAGCCTTCTGACATTCAGGATCTTCGGTCACTGAGGCAAGAGTGGAGATAAGGGATTTGGGGAGATAACTTCCTTTCCAGGAAAAAAAAAATAATTAGATCCACCCCAAGCCAGTGATGGGAGGTATCTTCCTTTCTTGCCATGGGGATTCCAATTTTCCAAGTAGCTGTTGAATAACAGAGTACTGCAGTTTCTTGGTTTTTGTTTTCTTGAATAACATAACTCTAGAAGCTTCATTTAAGCTGATATCATTATGGACTTTGAAATCTCCTGCCTGCGTTTAGTTCCTTGATTTCTGAATTAAGAAGTACTTAGACGGTAATGACTTGCGTGGAGTGCCTGCCTGCAGAGCGGGGCTCTTACACCACTGCATCCAGAGGACATTTTCATCAAGTTGCAGTCAATTGTCTTAAAAAGCCGAGGCCAGAAAGAGGAATGTGAAAGCATTCAAATGATGGGAAGGAAATCAAGCTGTCCTGATTTCCAGTCCTCTCTATTAATTAAAGCAGATAATAAAACAGAGCAACCGCCCTCCCTGCAATCGTGCGATGCGCATCTTCTTTCTTTTACTAATGGTCTCTGACCATCTGTCAGGACTTTTCCTTCTGCTTCATCTGACGCAATTCTTCTTGCCGAGTTCAATCTAGCTCCTGCTTTCCCCCTGGCTTATTGAGAGCCCCAAACACATGGAAATCCCTTTTTATACATACCGATGGCATGGTCCCCACTCATCTTCCCAGTAAACAAGCCTCAGCCTAAACAAATGGTACTGCAAACAGCAGAGGCAGTATCCCTCTTGAAGTGGTTAGATCATTAGAACTGCCAGAAGAACTATATAACAACCAAAAATTCAGACAAGAAATGCCTCTGGTTTAGAGAACTACACAAGGAAGCTATCCATTTAGTTACCCAGATCCCAAGCCAAAGTCAAAGGACATCCTGTCCTGGTACTTCTCCCTAGGGTATTAATATTTATCGTTATGATGGACTGATAAAACATTGAGGTCAGATGTGACCAAGGATGGAGTCAGGTACCTTCGGTTTGGGGCTAGAAATGCCTGAAGGTGGTCAGGATAACACACTTGCACTAGATTAAACAGCAGAGCTAAACGCAAGGAGTACTTTGTGACATCTAAGTTGTAGATGGAGACTGTGGCAGAAATCATGTAGGGTGTTCCCAAACACCACACTTCAGTCCACAGAGTTAATTACTGCTTCTCTCTGCACATTCAATTTCTTTATTCTACAACCATTTCTTGAGGACTGGGCACTTACTAGACACAGTACAGGCAGCGTATGGGCAGTGCAGTATCTGGTTAGGCAAGTGTGGTGACTCTGGCAAGCGGATCAGCTTAGTCTGGTATATACTGAGTTTAACATGACTTTTTGTATACTTTTAGCTCCTTTATCGAAAATCAGGTGTTCATAGGTTTGTGGGTTAAAGTCAGGGTCTTCTATTCGATTCCATTGGTCAACTTCTCTGTTTTTATGCCAATACCAAGCTGTTTTCAATACTGTAGCTCTGTAATAGAGTTTGAAGTCAGGGATGGTAATGCCTCCAGACAATCCTTTATTGTATAAGATTTTTTTGGCTATCCTGGGTTTTTTGTTTTTCCATATAAAGTTGATTATTGTCTTCTCCAGATCTGTGAAGAATTTTGATGGGATTTTGATGGGGATTGCATTGAATCTATAGATTGTTTTTGGTAGAATTGCCATTTTTACTATGTTGATCCTCCCAATCCAAGAGCAAGGGAGGTCCTTCCATTTTCTTGTGTCCTCTTCAGTTTCTTTCTTCAAAGACTTAAAGTTCTTGTCAAATAGATCTTTCACTTCCTTGGTCAGAGTTATCCGAAGATATTTTATGCTATTTGTGGCTATCGTGAAAGGTGATGCTTCCCTCTCTGCTTCCTTATCCTTAGTGTATAGGAAGGCAACTGATTTTTTGGAGTTGATCTTGTATCCTGCCACATTACTAAAGGTGTTTATCAGCTGTAGGAGCTCTTTGGTAGAGCTTCAGTTTCCATGAGTTTGTTGGCTTTCTGTGGGTAGCATGTTGTTGCCTTCTAACTTTAATCCGTGATGATCAGATAAGACACAGGTGGACACTGATATTTTTTTGTATCTGATATTTCCTTTGTTTCTGAGTATGTGGTCAATTTTCGAGAAGGTTCCATGAGCTGCAGAGAAGAAGGTATATTCTTTCCTATTTGGGTGGAATGTTCTATAGATGTCTGTTAAGTCCATTTGCTTCATTACCTCCAATTAATTCTCTTAATTCTCTATTAGGTTTCTGTCTGATTGACCTGTCCCTTGGAGAGAGAGGTGTGTTGAAGTCTCCTACTACTAGTGTGTGTGGTTTGACATCTGCCTTGAGTTCTAGTAATATTTCTTTTACATACGTGGGTGCTTTCAGACCATGAAATAAGGTTCATTCACTCATTAACTAATTTTGTGAGAGTCCTCGAGCAAGAACATCACGTTTTTGTCACCATGTTCTATGTGGGATAATTGGCAACCACGAAGAGAGGACCTCATTTTCTGCTCATTCACAATCTCCGTCATTACTTCTAGCCTGTGACCACAGAGGGCTTCATTCTGAACTAAGACAAACGGATTTTTAGAAGTGTTGTCTATCGTCGTGTGGCTCGGGCAATTTGTGGGGCCACAGGCGGTAGGACCAGTACTTATCCCTAGTGCATGAACTGATGTTTGGAGTCCATTCCCTACAGAGGGATACCTTTGTCAGCCTAGATACGGGGGGGGGGGGTGCTGGAGAAGGGCCTTGGCCCTGCCTCAAGTGACAGATTTGGTTGCCTCCCCATGGGAGGCCTCACCCTCTCTGAGGAGAAGGTGGGAATGGGGTGGGGGGAGCAGGAGGAGGAGAGGGAGTGGGAATTGGTATATAAAAAAGTGATTGGCAAAATAAAAAGATAAAAAAAGAGATGTCTTGGTTATGCGCCCCACCCATTTCTCCACTCTGGATGGACAGTTTTCAGATATGGCTAGACTCTGTAGCTGCCAATACTGGCCCATGCGTTAGCCATGGGCTTCCCTCCCAGCGTGTGCTATTTCCACATGACTCAGTCCTTCTGGCTCACCCCTCCCCATCTGTCGGCTAGTGGCTGTGTTGCAATTTGGGACGTAGAAATTGTGGTTAAGAGTGATGTCTAGGAGCAACAGGGGACAGGAAGAAAAAGGTCCTGATGTGCCCTCAAACACCGCTGTCCCAGAACCAGGCAAGTTCCAGGGAGTGTGATGAGCAAAGGGGAGGAACTGCAGATGCGGGGAGGCTTTTGATATGAGCACCTGGGGGATCATAGTGCCAGGAGCCAAAACAAAAACTAGAAGAATCGTGTAAGAAGGAGAGAGATGCAGTTCTGAACACGTTCAGTTGGAGGTATCTGAGTGATACCGAAGCAGAGGTGGCTTGAAGTATTTGGTTATACCCATCTGAAGTTATGAAAGAGATTGGAGCTACAGATACATATTTAGTTGTCATCAGCATACAGATGGGAACCAAGCCATTTGTGGGTGTGGAGGGAATTGCTTAAGACTGATTTGCAGTGTAAGATGATAAGTGGGGCCCCGCTAGAGCCCTAAGTAACCCAGAGTTGTTCAGGGAGGGGCCGAGGAGGAAGAGCTGGTGCAGTGACGGGCCACAGAGGTAGAAGAGAAAGCAGGATAGTCCCGAGCTCACCCTTCCTGGGGCAGCCACCCTCCGTTCTCTGCACAGCAACTTACAAATGCTCCGTTTTGGTTTTTCAAAACAGGGGTTCTCTGTAGCTTTGGAGCCTGTCCTGGAACTATCTCTTGGAGATCAGGCTGGCCTCGAACTCACAGAGATCCGCCTGCCTCTGCTCCTGAGTGCTGGGATTAAAGATGTGCACCACCACCGCCTGGCACAAATGCTTCTTGAAAACAACTGGAGTGCCCAATACAAGGCAGCCCTTTTTTTTCTTTGCTGTTTGCTTTTCTTAATGTTTTACAGGTGTGTATTGTATATCAAGGATGTGTCCCCTCGTGCAAGACAAACTTTCTTGACTAATTCTTCACCTTCCAAGTGCCATCAAGATTTCTCTTCTATGCCCCAATAGTTCGGGGCAAAAGCAAAATGGCTTCTTGTCCCCTTCCCAACCATTTTCTCAGCTAGTAAAGACAACACATGACTTCAATTGAACTGAGTTTCCTGGCAACAAGCAGCACCCCAGGCCAACAAGGATTGTGTTATTATTGTTGTTATTATTAATATGATTATTTGCTTGACACAGAAAACTTTGTTCTTCATTCTGACAAGGAGATCGTCTGGTGGGACACATCACTCAGTAAAATTTCTGTGTATTTTTAAAAGAACATAGTTTGCTTTATAAAGGGATCTATTTTTTGGATATTATTGCAAGTCAATTAGTTTATTATTCACACCACACCTACTTCCACATAGAATTTGTGATAGCTTGCAATGAGTCACACGAATAATTATGTCTTAAAAATCAGCACAAAAGCATCATGCAGTGAGAAGAGATGATCACTTTGTCTGAGAGTTGCACCAAGGAAAGTTGTTGCAACTGAGTTTTAGATTGAGTTTTGTTCTTTTCCAAGGAGACAGAGAGATGATCTCCTCCATCTCCTCCTCTTGCCTTCCGACTTCTCTTCATCATCCTCACTTTCTGCTTCTCCTCTCTTATTTTTGAGAATCTTTTGGATGTCCACAGGACGTCATTATTCAGGTGTGTCCAATCTATGGTTCACAGGTCCCATGTGTTCTAGGATAGAACACGGCTTAACACATTTATGATCTCCAAAGTCATGTCACATTGTCAAAAGGATGGACATTCCTGACAGATTGATGTCCTTACACAGGCCTACTTTACATATCGGCTGTATATTACCAGGATTAATTATATTTTTCAACAATACTGTATATTTCTTTTAAAATGATCTGTGTAGTCATATATATATATAAAACAACCAAATGAAAAAACAATTATATATATATATATATATATATATATATATATATACATTTGCACACACAATATAAACTCTTGCGATAGAATAAGTAGGCCTTTGTTGCAAAGTGAGGATTATTTCCTAGGATCACAATATTTTATACTACATTATAATTTTATCTGTAATAATCTGTACATAGAGAAAAGACAATATATTTAATATCCGTCAATCTTCTTCTAGCTATTAACATATGAATGTATACTTGCAAGATGGTGCAAATACCTACATAAGCTCACTTGCTCAGTAGAAAGACATATTATGGTAGACACAGGTTTGAAATGTTCTCACAGTGGGACCAGCAACTGGGAATCTTTAGCCTAGTTTGATGGATTTTCAAAGTCATTGTTGCAGATGATATTTGTTTAATGGTAACATGTTTTAGTTTTTTACTCAAAGAATTTATGTTTCAAAGGTCAGCAAATCAGAAACCGAGATAAGTGCTGATCTACGTAACGTTAGTTTCGACATAGCTGCCTGAATATCTCTGATGGATGGCATTGCCATCTACCTAACAGTGCTAGAGTACAAAGGAGATCGTTATAATAGTTTCTTTAAAGAACTTTATGTGCTTTTTGAAAAAAATTTGTTCATCAGTTTTGTGGTGTGAGCCGAGTGAATATATGTGCACCATGTCGAGGGAGGAGCCCTGAGAGGCCAGAAAAGGGCATCAGGTACCCTGCCACAGAGATACAGACAGTGATGGTTGTGAGCTAACACGTGAGTGCTGAGACCTGAACCCGAGTCTTCTGCAAGAGCAGTAAACCATCTCTTTGGCCACTGGATCACTTTCATTTCTTAATATTGGTTAAATACAGAGAATTTGAGAATCATTATTCATTGGAAGCTTGTACACATGCTAACTGGATATCACAGTTAAAATCATATACATGAAAGAAAGATGATCTCTCCTTCATCAGCCAGCATTTCTGAATCAGCTCTGAGTATCACTGTGGGCCATCTCCCAGATCCCAGATTATCCACTTAATATTTAAGATTTGACATAGATTAGGCCCCTGAGAATTTGCCACTGACTCAGGCTCCTGGAGGGCAGAGGCTGCTTCCTGCTGATCCTTGAAGCATGTAGCACAGTTAGAGCACAGCCATATCCCAGCATAAAAGAAAATGAGGGACTCCTTGCTGTCCTCTGTAACCTTCCAACCTCACTCCCAAGCCCACCCTTGGCCAACTCTATTTCTATCATGTCTCTTCATGGAATGACCTTTTGAAAATGCTGCCATCTTTGAATGTCCATCCACTCCTTTGGTATGGCTTGACTGAACTCATCTTGTAGATCTATACGTCTCAGCTTCTTTTTTCCATATCAAATCTGGCTCAACCATTTTTTGAAATGTGGCCCCATAGCAATGGCTTTCATCAAGTGCTACTGTAACTAAGTTATAAAGGACAAGTGGCAGCCAGGACACATTGCTTTAGTCACCTGCATACCCTCAGGATTGTGGCTCCATGCCTGAGACTTAGGTATTCCATAAATCTTGGGTAAATATGCGTATGGAAGCTGTAGGAATACTCTCTCGAGCATTTTCTAGCATCTCTTCTGCAGCTGCAATGTGATTGTAGACATGGGGTACTGTTTAGGCAATTCCTTGTATTTATAAGAACAACCATTGACCTTGCTCACAAGGCTGGACATGCCCCTTGTGAATGAATACTCTCCAGTCATACAGAGGTATTCACATCATTGTGCAAAGGTGGAACCCTGGTTCCTAGCCTTTCCCAGAAGGAAGCCAAGCCAACCTTGCTCACTTCCTTTCAGTTCCCTTTCTCCATGTGCTATGCCTTCGTTGGTGGGGGTATGATCTCCTTATTTGCATTTCTTCTACCCATATCAATTAATGACGTATTGTAGCCTTGCCATTTAGCCGCCCGACAGCCAGAATTCCACTAAAGGATGCCATCATCCCTTAAACCAATAGCCAACAAATACCAAGTAGAGAATGGGTAAAGGGAAAACCCTCACACTCTGAGAATGCTTTTCAAGTTATAAATATGTATTGGCAAAATCCTTTGATCAAATCTCAATCTGTGCCATTCCTCATAGTAAGAAATCATCCCACTCTCGCTTAAAAAACAGATTGAGGCACACTTAGAGCCATCTGGAAGACGATGCGGGCTGATTAGGGTTCAATCTCGCTCCTTAGTGAACAGCTTACACAAAATTACACTGAATAGAGTTTCGGAATCAAGCCGCTTTTCCTTTTCCTCTTACAATATGTGCTTTCCAAATGCAGAGCGATCACTCTTAAGACGCTTTTCTCTTTACTTCCTAGTCCCTTTCTGACAGCAGTTCTTTTCTTTGCAGAGGAATAAGGCCTTTTCTTTCATTGCCTCTATTCCCTTGATGACATGAAATGTTCAATCACAACCAATTTGCAGTTAATGTTGTGCTAGTTTCTGGTGCGTGTTTGTCGGTTTTGTCACCTGCGCCAGATTGCCGAATGCATGCCCTAGATACGGGTGCTCCCTCCGTCAACAAGTTCCATCGTGTTTCTAAGTGGAAAGGTTCTGGTGATTTTTCTCTTGCTAACCCCCAACCATCATCTTTTTTTTTCCTTGCCTGTACCCTTGTGTGACTGGAATTAGCTTTGCTGTGTGGGGTTAGGGCCTCTGCTCTCTGGATGTTCTGATGGTAGAGGTAGCCCTGTTGTCAACTACTTATTCAATCGGTTTATAGAGTAGGTACCAAATTAATTCTGCAGATTGCTATAGGTAGGTCATCAGCTAAGAAATGCAGATAGGAAAAGAACAAGGCAGGTCAGAGAAGGTGTAGGTGCTTCGTCAGTAATGACTTTAGACCATAATACTAGCTTGGTGTAAGTTTTCAAAATGGTTCCCATTTTCCCTATAATGCAAGGAAGTGTCCAAATGCTGTGCCTTCCTACCAGGACTATCATAGAATTTTTTTTCAGACTTTTCTAGTAATAGAGCTTAGTAAGCTGTGCTTGAAAGTATAGCGCAGTCATAGATAGAATAACTTAGGTTTGGGTCAAGAGAAGGATCAGTAGAATCACATGCTAGCTGTCTTCATTGCATCAATATTGGTGACCTAAATTATCAGACTAAAAATAAATTGGAAGGTGAGAAGCCGGAGAGATGCACAAGAAAGACGTCTAACCTCTGCCTTTCTGCCCATGTATTTGTGTAGCCTTTTACCTAGAAAGTTTTCAGGTGATGGTCCTGATCATGTTCTATCTTAGTATTTAAAATTGTAATAAAAGCTTGCTTAAATTTATTCAAAATGGTCAAATTGGTTTTTCTGGATAATTTCAGGATTAACACAACAAAGGCATAATTCCCACATTCTCATTTCAATACAGTCATTCTATTGTGACAGGAATTTGGTACTGAGGACTTTTCACAAATTCTATTGTAATCAATTTTTTTTCTAAAAAAACCAAATGGTACACTTACTATTATACACTGTATACACTGCATGACCAAGTGTATTTTTGACAAAAAGACAGCTTCTAATTCTCATCACTGAGTATTGAAATTTCTTTTTGTGGTTTTACTTGCTGTCTGTCACTAAGAATTTGCTCTGGGCTAGCTTCTGGTCTGTTGTGTCTACTTCCATTTCTTTCCAGTGAGGCACAACTTGATATAATATAAACTCCAGCATGCATACCTGTATGCCTGTACATCATAGTGCCACATGACATGGGAAAATGGTCCATGGGATTATTCTTGGAAGCTAATACTATCATGAATCTGCTATGAATATAACTATACATGCTATTAGTTCAAAATCACCTGCAAAAGGACCCATTAAATCCACAATGGAAATGTCTCTGATTTAATCTTAGCTCAAGTGGAACCCCACAATACAATGGCCACTCTATGTCAAAAAACACACATAAGAAAGCATATTAAAAGCATTGGGAAGGAAAAGAGTTTCTTATACCCATTGAGATTAAATTATCTGATTTCTCAAATATTATGAAAGTCCCTACTGCACGAACACAATGCTGGGCTCCTTGAAGAATCCCAGAAGGGCTTCACACAGATGAAGGCGCATAAAGGTGAAGCCTGACTTGTGCCATGATGTATCATCCTTGATAAAAGAAAGTCTTATCCTCTGAAATGTGGGATTCTGTACTCCGCTTTTGTCAGCTTTAAGATAAACAACCAATCTGTAAAATAAACCAAACTGCAAGCTTTAATTTCCTCATCTGATATTAATAATAACTTTTGATTTTTATTGTCCCTCTCCTGTATACTCTGAAGTATAAGGTCATTATTCTACATTTTGATATGGGCTTTATCAACATTCTCTCTATCTTTTGGGTGTGTGTGCGTGTGTCAGGGTTGCATTGTATAGCTCTGGCTGACTTAGAACTTGTATGCTGTCCAGCCTGACATTGAACTCACAGGGATATGATGTGGGATTTCCCTCTGTATGCTGTGATTACCATTAATGAATAAAGAAATTGCTTTGGACCTATAGCAGGGCAGAACTTAGATAGGCAGGGAAAACTAAACTGAATGCTGGGAGGAAAGATACAGAGTCAAGGAGAAGCTATGGAGCTGCTGCCAGAGTCAGACATGCTGAAACTTTGCCAGTAAGCTACTGCCACGTGGCGATACATGGATTAATGGAGATGGGTTAAATTAATATGTAAGAGTTAGCCAGTAAGAAGCCAGAGCTAATGGGCCGAGCAGTGATTTAAATAATATAGTTTCTGTGTGGTTATTTTGGTTCTGGGCAGCTGGGATGAACAAGCAGCCCCCTGCAACAGAGCTACAACTGCATTTGCCTCCTGAGTGCTGGGATTAAAAGTGTGCACTACCATACTTAACTTAAAGTACTCCTTTAAGTTAAAGAAACCAACAACTTTCTTAGGATGTACTAATAACTACCTCATAATAGTTCTTGTTCAGTTGGTGTAAAAGTAAATGCACACATGTCTTTTTCACTTTGAAAATTTACATTACAAACAAGTCTCTACCAGCTAGAGATGTGTGAAAACTTTGGGCTCCCTAGCAACTCAGGGCACTATGAACTGCCCATTATTCTTAACAAGGCTAGTCTGCTTTCCTGTCCATCAAGACACCAGTGCAGTAGGAAGGACCATGGGCACCTGCACACAGTGGACTGCAATGCTTCCTACATTTACTCAGCATAAAAGTCACGAGGCAGGATTGGGCTCCAACATGACTTTTCCTGAGTCTTAAGTCCAGATGGGATCCAAGTCAAGGACAGAGACTCAGGGTCTGTTCTTCGTTAAGCTTTTGGGTTGGTTTTGGTGGGGGAGTTCTAGAGTTTTAGTTTAAGACCAGCAGCCCTGGCTCTTAAGGAAGAAAGCTACTTGCCAGTTTGCTATTATCTTAGGGTATTCATATCCAAACATCAACAGGAAAAGGAATGGAGGAACATGATTTTTACATGGCATAGCTGCTGGTGCTTCCAAGACTTTGATAGCCTTTGTACGTTACCGAGTGGCTTTCAGATGCTTTCTTACAAGGTCAGGTTCGGACTAAGAAAGGGGGACAGCAGGCCACTTCAGTTAAGATTTACAAGGACACTCAGGGCATGGAGCTGAGAGGATCAAGTCACCAGTTTTTCATCTTACCTATGTACTATTATGCCAGGGAGTGACCAAAGGCGACATACGACTTTATGAGGCAACTGTGGTCAGACACTGCAGGGGTTTGGTCAGCTTGGAATTCAGCTAAAGGAACAGGACGCTCTGACGTTTGTGAGCAATTATTGAGGTTTGAGCCTATAAAACAGATGAAAAGACACCAGCAGATGGAAACTTTATTTTTGGATCACTCCCAGTCGGGAATATAGATATTTCTCCCTAAATCCATTCATGTGTGTACCATGACCAGAATATCCTGAGGTGCCCCAAACCTTAAGATGTAGTTGAAATCCAAATATTTCATAATCAAAGCAAATTTAGTAAGCGCAGACCCCCTGATTCCTCTCCTTTTAAAAGAGTAAGGCGTGGTAAAATATCTTTTGTAAAGGTTCCAATATTAAAAATTTTTAGTTCTGTGAGCAATGTATTCTTCACAACTTACGAGTCCCCTCTCTGGCTTCTCCAAACAGCCACTGGAAACACATATACAAAACAGCATGGCTAGGTTTAAGCAGCACTCACATGCAGGTCAGATTAGTCCCACAGGCGTCGTTTGGCGACACCTGAACTGTCTTACCGCTGACCTAAAGTCGCTGCCCTCTCGGGTGACTATCACAATATACGGGAAACCAAGAAGTTCACAGACAGTAGAGACTTATTTCTCTTCATTTCAGAGGCTGTGAAGTTCGAGACCAAGCTATCAGCAGATTAGCCCTCCGGGAGAGCCCAATTTTAATCCGCAAAGGGTGCTTTCCAGCTGTGTTCTCGCGTGGGAGAAACGGGCAGGCAAGCCCCTCGGGATTGCTCTATAAAGCGGTCACCTAACTATGTTGCATTGGCTCTACCCTCTATTGTGGTCCGTTGGTGGTTTCAACATGAAGCGCTCACTTGATGGGTACACACTTGTGACATAGGGTTCCTGCTATGGACAGGACATGTTTTTCTTTTCAGTTTATGGATCATTTTGTGGCCTGTGAATCTCTCTCCCTGCCTCTTTTCTGTAGTACTAAAAATGGAGCTCAGCTGTCCTCGTTTGGATGCTCATTTATGCTGCAATCCTATCAAGGCACCGTTTCTAACCCCAAGAGTGCGTTGTCTTGTGTTTCCAGCATCTTTGGCACTCTCCAAGCTATTATATAACTCTTGGTTGACTCACCCTTTACAATGTGGTAAACAGGTTGTACCACCTCGTGCTGAAGGCAGCAGGAGCAGAACAGATGGGTGCTCAGTCAGTTTTTGGGGTGGGGTGGAGGGGACAGCTTGGGTTCTATATATTACTCTGAGCCAACACGTGCCAGGCCGATGCTACAGAACACTCTCGTGTGCTGTGGACTATTACTTTAACTATGTAAAGATCTGTTACATTTGTTTTTGCTGTGGAATATTCCTTTAACTATGCAAAGGTGTGTTACATTTGTTTATGGTGCGTTTGTTTAGTTAGGCAGAGATGTGTTCTATTTGTTTATGTTGCATTTGTTTGATTATGTAAAAGCATGTTGCTGTCTCACCTGCAGGCCAGAAGGCACCTGATTGGTCTAATAAAGAGATGAATGAACGGTCAATAGCTGGGCAGTGGAGGGATAGGTGGGACTGGCGGAGAGATAGGATAAACAGGAGGAGGAATCTGGACTTGAAAGAGGAGGGAAAAGAGAATGAGAGAGAAAGAGAGGGGGATGTCTGGGGCCAGCCAGCTAGGTAGCCACAAGCCAGCCAGATAAAGAGTGGGACATACAGAATGAAGGAAAGGTAAAAAGCCCCAAGATAAAACATAGATGAAATGAAGCAGGCTAATTTAAGTTAAAGGAAAGAAGCTAGTCAGAAATGAGCATAAGTTAAGGCTGACCAGTCATCATAGTAATAAGTCTCCATGTTACGATTTGGGAGCTGGTTGGTGGTCCAAAAGAGAGCCTGCTACAGTAATGTGTTAACAAATTGTCTTCAGGAATGGAGAAAGGGTGAGATGTTCATTACATTCTGAATGCCAGTGCCCCACATCCTTTGCTAATTCAAATAAGTATCGCTTTAGCGTCTCATTTTCTAAGGTTGAGAAGTCTAGGTCCATTGACCTGGTCCCTGTCCAGTCTAGGCTCAGGGTTTACTTCATTACCTTGGGATTTATAAAGACCCAACATTCGTGAACTACAAGAAGATAGAGAAGAGCACAATTCCTCAAGTCTCACTCAAAGATGGGCAACATTCAGTTCTCCTAACATTTTTAGTCTTAAATAACTTGGAGGGTCTACAAAAAGCTCCCTGTTTCACAGAACACAGTCTTCCCAGCAGTTAGGGACCACTTTGGAATGATCTCTGATTTATGTCACTTATTCAAATGGACCCTAGTTTTCTATTTAGAAAGAAATGAGTTTCCCTGGAACCTGGTTGTTTTTTCCTGTCAAATTTAAAAACACCAGCCCTGCAAATATTTTCTTTGTTATGTGATCCGGGTTAATATTCTTCTCTGGCCCAGCATGCCAAGGGTTTACATTGTCTGTCCGTGGTAATGATTCATTTTGTTTTAACTAAAGTTCATCAATCTTTGGCTGGGTAGGTCATCTCTAGTTTTCTGTCCCTGCCACGTTCTGGTTAGGATCCCACTCCAACTAGCTTCGTTCCTCATTGCTGTTTAGTCTTAGAAGGGAGACGGAATAACGACTTTTGTTTTTTCCTGAAGAGTTGATAGTGGTAAAAACTGATATGATTCCATGTTTTCACGGGCCATCTTACTGCATAAACATTAAGGTGCTATGTTGTAAAGCGTTTATGTTTTTATTTTAGCCTGTGGCTCTACGTTTGGTTCTTGGACTAGAAGTATCAGAACATTCTGGGAACTTGTTAATCACACAAATTCTCCCTCTCCTCCCTAGATCTGCTGAAATAAGAGTTTTAGTAGTAGATCCAAAAATCTGCCTTTCAAAGAGACCTCATGACCAAGTTGGAGAACCCTTGTTCTAGAACATAACATACTGTGCTTTGGATGTGGCAGCCCACCAGAGAAAAGTCTATCATTTAGGGCTCACAATTCAGATTGGTCCTTCGTCCCTTTTGTTTTCTTTCCATATGCTTCTTTGTGCTCTCTTGGAGCTCATACTCTGCCAAGGCTTTGATTGATGCCCTCTTGTGGCTGTGAGAATTTCTAAGTGGATAACGAAATCCTTTGACCTACTGTTTTCTTCCTGGCTTTTTATCACTCCATCATTCTGGGAAAACTCGGTCTTAATGATCCGACGTTATTGGAAGCACTATTCCTCATCTTGTCCTCCCCACACAAGGGTTTCTTCCCTCCACTGCTGTTTATCATCACTGATCTTAGAGCAGGAATGGATCCAGCAGAAGCTGCATGAATCACTTACCTCACAGTCAACACTGAAGGGGGGCAGCACAAATCTCAGGAACAGAATCATAACTTTAGTGAGAGTATTTTTTAGTTAAATTTTGCATAAAATGATTCATGGTGAGCTAAACAAAAATTTTCAAGTTACCACAAGAAGGCAGGGGATATGGCTCAGGGGTAACACCCTTGCATGGATGAGACCTTAAGTTCAAATCCCGGCACTGTCTCCCCACAGCACACCCCCAGACTCTAACAGCTTTGCCATGCCAGCATATGTTGTGGCTTTAGGAAAAAGAGAAAAATCATGGTACTAATATTGTAAAATTTGTCTAAAATTTTATTTTTTGTGTGTGTACTACTTGTATACATACTACTCGTATGTTTTTACTTTTAGAAATGAATCGGTCTATTGAATTTCTTTGTGTTAATTGCTGAAGTGTTGGTGCCCACGTTAATTGTGTTAATGAGGCAGTGTTCTTTTTGCCAACTCTGAAGGTTAGGGCACAAAACTTTCTCATCTGCTCCATACACCAAAACAGTGCTTCACCAGGACCCCCTCCTTCCCCTGATCTCATAAGTCTTGCTAGATACAAGCAAGAAAATCGATAGTATACAATGACTTGACAGGCATCAAGAAAGACCCGTCACCTGACCCATGAAAACCCATCTTCTTCCTCTGCATTAGCTTCTAGGCCATAATTAATAAGTTGACCAAAGAGAGAAAAAACACATCTGGGTTTCAAAGATGAAAAGTATGAATACATATATCACTCTTATATCTGCTCAGTAAAGAGATGGTACTCTAGCAGAGTAAGTTTTCCAGATAGGAGGAAGGCAGTCATGGAAAGGAGGAGCTAGGAGAAAGATGAAGGACTACAGCTTGTGGTAATCTGATCATCTGGTCTTTAGCAATAGCCTAGCACACCAGGCAATCACTCTTGCTCACATACAGCCTTGTCATTAGAGTCTGGATGAATCTCCAATTATATTATACCTTTTCATTTCAGGATCTCTCTCTCACACACACTTTCTCTTTCTCTCTCTCTCTCCCTCCCCCTTCCTCCCTCCCTTCTTTGAAGAACAAGAATTCGTCAGCCATTTTATAATCTATACTATAATTGACCTCCTTCGTCGTCTTAGTCTTTTTATTCATTTCATAATACATTTGAGATGAAACAGAACTGCGTTGTCATTGAATAAACCAAAGCAGCATTTGAAAAAGTTAGAGGCTGAGTTGTCTTTGTAGTGTGTTAATTGGCCATAATCTCAGCTCTCCAGAAGCTTCTAAGGCTGGGAGATGGATACCTCAAGTGCAGATACAAAGAACAGCACTTATAAAGCCACTTACACCACATCTATGCATCAAAACAAATTGACAGTTCAAACATGTTCTTAAGGCATAGTACTGTTTCTTTCATATATTTCCAAGCCAAATGCAGCATGCACCCGCAGCCAGACTCTCTGGTCTTTGAAGATGGGAGCACGCTGTGCACAAATTCACCTTTCATGCAAAAATTCCCAAACCCAGTCTACAAGCATGCCCTTCATAAATCACCAAACAGTCCCTTTGGTTGCAGAACTGCACGAATTAAAATTGTCAAGACTCTTTTCTTTTTAAAGCAGTTGACTTGGTCTCTTTTAAAGTCCTGAGAGCTGTCAGATTTCTAGAGTTTGAATGTCAATAAAGAAACTTATGATTTTCTTTGTATTTAAGGGTTTACAGCAGAGAACGTCAAGCTCTGACCTGTTTTGAAAGTCTCCTGAGCTGGCTGGGATTTTATTGCTGTAGTAATGTAGCAAGATAGAGGCTTTTAAGGATAATTCTTTTCTAAGATTTTTTTCCCAAGAGATTACTGTTTGCCATTTGTGACCTGAGAGAAATATCTTGTGTAAATTTATGTGTTGTGAAATTATCTACCATCGGAATGTTTAATGTTTCATTTATTGTTTTTTTTTTGCATTCTAAAATGATCTGTAAGTGCATTGAGCAGAATGAGGACAGTTAGGGACACTTTTGTGCCTGTGAAAGTTGTTTTGCTTCTGTGGAGTTTTATGTCAGTGAGTCCGTGAGTGTGCTGCCTGGGTCACCACCTGGCAGGGGGAACACTGCCCCGATGTGTGCTGACTTAATTTGTACTCAGCTGATGAGTAGCTATGCAACACAGCAACCAGTAAGGAGAGAAACTGAGGCCCACAGTAGTGCATGTTACTGCTATTAACCTTACACTCACTCTACACACAGAGTGCACAATTTCTAGGTCATTGGATAAGTGTCCCACCAAACCTCGTCCCGTGAACGCCAGGCACCATAGGAGAGGTAGGAGGCGAAGGATTCCTATTTTGATGTACCTTACAGAAAACTCAATGAAAGAGTTCTGCAGTGTCTGACCTCAGAGAGGTCCTATCACGACATTAGCACACACTCTCCAATTCTGTGGAACCCACAAACAGTTGGAAAGTTTCCTCTAATCACATTACTGTCCTGGGTAACATGAGTCTTAGGAAGAAGATGCCAAAGTCTTTCAAATCACTGTGCACCCTAACATATATAAATAAATCATGAAGCAGCTGAGATTAATGGGAAGTTAACAGGAACTTTTTATTCTAAATGTTTTAAAATGAGTTCCAAGCACTCTCCTGGCAGAGATGGGAGAGGAAGTTAATGTGTGCAGGTTTGGTTCTTGTCTTTGGTTCTTGTCGGCTCCCTGGTCCTCCTAGAGCTTGTCTGCTTCTGCGTTACTTACTGCAGGTGAGGCCATTCTCGTTCAGTCGGATACAAGTTGTGGCCCCATTATGTAGTCGAAAGGCAACCAGAAACAACCAGGTAGATTTCCCCCAGAGCTGCTGGCCCGGGCAAACCTGAAGCTTGCTTATTTTCATTTCAGTTGCCGTGATATTTCCTCAGTGACCTCACTGACCTGAATTGTTCTTCCTTAGTGTTTTTTTTTTTCTTCTTCTACTTTTCTTTTCCTCAGTGTCTGGAAGACTCAGACTTCGTCTTGTATGGGGCTACTTAAGGAAAAACCATGAATAGATCTGGACGTAGCAGTTCTCACAAATGTTAGTTGTGTACAGAATGCCCTGGAAGCTTCAGTCTATCGGAGTAGAACTGGGTGAGCCAGCTGGTCAAATAAATATTCGCTGGGTTTACTTACTTTTTCAAAAGAGGTATGCTTAGGTGGTCTCCCCATTTTACAAGTGTGGAAAAATACGTATAAATATTAAATGTGGGAGGGACACAGCACATATGATGAAGAAAAATAATGGTCTATGCACACTGCTGTGGTGCCGACGAGAAGCAAAGAGACATGCGCATCTTGTAAGGCTCTCCTCAGCTTTACAGACTGTTTAGACGTCTTCTTCCTCATGTCCATGGTAGCCAGACTGAGACTCACGGGAGTGGGCAGCTACGTTTATGGATGTACCCGGACAAGCATTAATCAAATCTGCACTATCAGCCCTTATGAAACTATTTGGTACAATATTCTATCCTTCTTGATGATAAATGGCGAAATTTTAGTAAACATTGAACAAAACACATGAACCAACCCCTGACGCATAAATAGACAAGCGACATTTAGAATGTCACAACCCAGCATACACAGTAAGAGATGAGGTGTGGCTGTTAGTAATAAGAAAAGAAATTATATAATTAGCTCTGATTGGTGGCTCCATGGCCAAGTCATTTCATACAATTAGCCTTTGGGGCAAAACCATTAATAGAAAAGCAAATGATATAAATAATTATGGAAATAATCATTTTTTACATTAAGAATGTACAGAAATAATATTTTAAATTTCCTCTTAGTATTTGATCCTACCAAGCCCTGCTATTGAATGGAGTTATTAACATGTTTCCAATGGAAATGTAGGCAAAGACAAGGGAAACCTCTGTTCATTTTTACTATGTCCAACCTCCAAAAAAAGAGTCAGGCTGGTCCTTCCCAGAAGTGGTGAGGGCACATTGTTGGACGTCAGATGGTCAGTTGTGTGGCCTCTGCTCGGCTAATATTTAGGAAAGACCACAGGTTCCTGTGGCTGGAGGATCGTGGAGCTAGCCTATTGTCTGAGCATACTGAAGCTTTCTCTGGGAAATCTTGGCAACGGGAAGCACATTTGCATATTTATTTATAACAACTGTCATACTTTTTTTTTTTTGCTTTAAAGAAAATAAGTCTTTAATTTTCTATTGAACTTGTTCGGTTGACAGAAAATTTCTTATGCAGCAGCCTCATGTTTAAAACATGATGCGGGAACAAGCTACCAGCACTATATGGAAATCGTTTGGAAGCAAGCTCCTTTTGGGTTTGAGTCATTTACATTGGAAACACAAACATGATCGCATTGAAAGAAGGGCCGTACGAACTGGGTGACTTAAATGATTTTTAAGCTTCCCCTCTTTGGAGTCCAGAGAATGCGGTAGGAAATTGAAATAGGCACATGGTGATAACGTGTTTTGCAAACGGGTTTGCAACCCAGTTGTGACAGTATTTTTTTTCGTAACATCTTCTAATGTGGTCTATATTCTAATACTGGAGAATACTAGAAGGGTTGTCTTAGTGCAGTTCGGTCTACATTATCCGCATGACTTTAGTAGCTTGTATGCACATACTTATATATACATATATGCCTGTGTCTGTGTGCATTTGAATTCTGCTCTCTCTTTTTCCACCATTAGTATTTGAAACTTTAGAATCCATTAGGCCAGAAAGCTCACAGCGACACCAACAAGTCCTCTTTCCCAATTCTTTTTTGAGGAAATTCGAATGCTTCTTATCTTTCTTGTGCCTGTTGTGTTGAGCCAATAGAGAAACTTGGTATTTTTTAAGTAGCCTGAAAAAAAAATCACATTTCAAAAGTGAGCTGGTATCTTTATTTAAAACAATATCCCCCCTAAATGGACTTAATGTTTGTGATATGTCCTGGTAGAACTCTCTGGAAGAAGAAGTTAAAGAAAAAAAATGCTTTGCTATTAATTTGTGCCCTGGTAGCAGAGGGGGATTTTCCATTTCCGTGTGCTTTTCCTCTGCCACGTGCTGAACTGGCCTAAGGTCATTTCATAGACAGTATAGCGAATGCATTATGTGTAAATGCCCTTTTCCTTCTGAATCAATCAAGTGTCTTTTATTGAGTAGCTTCTGTTGCTAAGCACTGTGTAAAGTACTCGGGGTTATACAAAGAGGTCCAGGATTTGATGCTCCATTTCAGCTCACAATACAGTTAACAAGACTGAATTAATGGAAGCTTAAAAAGCAATGCATTGAACTCTTACGTTTTTGTGAACCTAGCCTTTAACAGCTGAGCCATGGATCTAATCTACATGGGAAGTAGAAAAAGATAGGATCTCCTGAGTAAATTGGGAATGTGGGGAGCATGGGAGATGGTAGAAGGGGAGGGGGGAGGAAGAGAGGGAAAGAGAGAAAAATATATAGCTCAATAAAAAAACAAACAAAGAAAGACTCAAACAAACAACAGACGAAAAGCAATGAATTGCTTAGCAAGATGTGAACTGTTGGAATAACAAGAAGATTGTAAGGACTGAGTTAAGGAAGCACCCATCAGTGAATGAAGTAACGGGGCTGCCTGCTGAAGGACACTCTGAACAGGCAATGATTGAAGGACAGATTTCTTTAAGGAGACAATAGCCTTTGACCAAGGCACCACAAACTGAGAAGTAGTGAGAAGCCTATTTCACTGTTATTCCGTATTTGTAAACACTTCACTCTAGATTAAATGTGCTAGCCATGCAATTTTCTTCCAAGGCAATGTATTATTCTGGATATAAAACCGATCACTAAAAAATCAATCTTTTCCTCAGCTTCTCATTTATTTTCCAAAATGCAAGTGCTTTTTTTTTAATGATAAGGAAGTTGGTATGTTAATTGTATTAAACTTGGTGTTGTAGTTCATCTTGACTTCAAATTCACTATAGAGCCTAAGCTAGCCTTGAACTCTTGATGCTCCTGCTTCAGCTTCCCAAGTGCTGGGGTTACAGAGGGGCCAGCGAACACCACCCCCACCTTCTAAATGGTTTTTAATGCCATTAAGCAGAGTGAGAATTCCAGTGTGTAATTGTAGCTAAACAGATTAACTAAACAAAACAGACTTGATATTTGGAAATTCACAGCACCAAAAATTTAATGCCACGATGAAAAAGGAAATATACATATTGTTAATTGTGTCAGAATAAACTACTTTAAAGAGTATCTTAAGCTTCTCAGGCCTCTACAGATACAGGCAGGGACTTACGATGCAGCTGAAAGGTAGCGTCATGAGATCATCGTGTACCCACATGCCTATGTCTTAGCACTGCCTGGGTTTAGTAAAACCACAGCAATTTTCCTTTGGCCAGAAACCAGACTTTTATGTAGGAACTACTCCTACACAAGTAAAAAATCTTGGCTCCCTGGAACTTTATTAGGATTGTAATTTCCATGAAATGTCACCAAGACTATCGTATTGTCACACAGTTATGTAGAGCGTGAGAACTGCAGAGATCATCACCCAACCCTGTCCCATTACAGCGAGGACTCTAAGGAGTGGCTCTGCTTCCCTGAATCCTCTGACTCCATTGGGTCTCTCTCTGACCCTCTTGTCTGTAGATATCCTCAGGTCCTCACGCTTGTCATGATTTGGGGTCCTACCAAGGTCGAGGGACTTGGGGATTGGAGCTTTCTGTGACTCTGAAGGTAAGGACACTGACTTCCTACAGCCCCTGGAGCTCCCAGGAGGTCAGCTCATGAGGGAGCTGCTTAAACAAATGGATGAATGAAAAGTGACCATGGCCAATGGGAACCAGATTAAGGACCATCTTCATTCTATTTTCATGAGAAGTTCAATCCTTTGATTAAAATTGAGGTTTTGAAAAGTTCTTAGTAAATGCCGATATAGGTAAGCCTTATAAGAAAGTTGCAAGCCACCATTCTCCCTTTAGAGACAGAGGCTAGTATTCATAGAGCAGACTGCATGAAATCCCACAATAAGTGAGTTTTCCATACAAAATAAAGCACACGAGTTCTTCTTAGTTCTTAAGCATAGGCCTAAACACAGTGAAGTAAATTAGACTCAGATGTTTCAAACTAAAAGAGAAGTTTTCTGCTTGTTGATGAAGATAGAGTACGTGTTTCAGCGATCGAGGCCAGCATTTCTTTCCCTTATGTCAAATCAGACTCTTTTACTGGGTTTATTATTGAGTAGCCCTGGAGAGCGATTTTTCAAACCATCCCTCAAGGAAAGCTATAGTTATTTCTGGGTAGAGTTGGTTATCATCTGATCCTAGAGGGAAGGATAAATTTGGTCATGTTCAAGTAGGGTCGAGAGATTGCTGTCTGCTCACAATGAATAGCTAGATTTGGAGAAAGTCGCTAAAGTTGGCTTGTCATCTGTGAGTCAGGCTCAGGCCAGACCGCACCTCTAAAGGTAGATATTGTGGTTTCTCGTAAAAGCAGTGGATCAGCCACTGTCCATCTTCCCAGAAAGAGGTGGATCTTGGAACTGCAAGTAAGAACCTGCTTGGTTCTCCACTCTGGAAAAGGATGATGTCTCCTGTATCAGACACCTCCCGGCGTCCAAGGGAAGATGCTCTAGTGGACACACCTGCTGAGCAGATTGACTGAGTGTCTTCCAAAGATGGCATCAGGCCAGGAAGAAGACAGAAAGTACCATTTAGCGACACCTTCAAGGATGTTGTCCTGGCCTTAGGGCTGAGGACTCTATGGTGTAACTTGTAATTTTTTTTTCCTGTCAAGTTCCCCTTTGTTTCCAGAAATTGCCAATCAATAGGGTAAGAAACCACCACCTGCAATTCCTCTGGAAAAAAGAGATGCGCCTATTCCGAGACCAAGGTCTGGGTTGTTCTGGGAGCCACCAGTGGAGAAGAGCTGTGCTGTGTCCAGCGCTCACCTCCCTGAAGTCATCAGCAGAGATGCGGCAGTGTGCCAAGGAGAGGCACCCATGCATGAAGCAGAAAAAGAGCAGCCCGAGCCCAGGTGTGAAAGCTCCTTTGTCTCACCTCAGAAATTTCCTGAAGACACTCTGAAGTTGACTGATTGGTGTAGAGTACGTAGGTCGGACTCAGGGTGTTATTTCCAGAACTTTAAAGGTAGAAGTGACCTTATTTTACAGTCATGTGTATCTGAGGCTTGAACATTTAATTACATATTTTTGTAAGAAGTACCAGTTCATTTCATACTGGTGAGCATAGGACATTATCGCTTGACAGATCATGTTCCAGAATATCCTGAATGAGTTCCTCACACAAGGGCAAGGGGAGTACCTCCCAGCAGACCTTGCATGCAGGTCTTTGTGATCTGATGAGTTTGTATGGGAAACCTAGACACTTTGGAGAGAAGAAGATTCTAGTTGCTGCTTACTTCTTTGGATGGGCTTTGATGAGTAGATTAAAGTTTGCAAGAAAGACATCAAAGGTTTGCGAAAGCAATGCAGCAGGAGGATCGTGATGGGAGCTGATTCTCGGACGGTACCACACGGAGGCTGCGGTTGCTGAAGAAGAATTGCCTACATTAGATTTCCCTTTGGGTCCAGCTACTCCGCTTCGTGCCTGAGTTTGGGAGCAAGGCATGGACATAGTTCACTCTGGTTGAGTACAAGGGGCTCATTTAAGGATGGCTATGGTTTTGTGAGATGGTGTAGGACTGTTTTCTATAATCACATTGTGTGAGGGCAAAGAGCAGAGAGGAATTTCAAGACCAAGTTTCTTCTCCCAAGGGACTCAGTAAGCCTTTAGCTTTTGAAACTTAACATTTCAACAAAGAGTCTGGATGTGTGGGAGGAGGATGTTTTCCAGGGTCCCCAGAGTGAGATACTGGACTTTCCACTAACAAGTCATTTGGATGCTTGTTGGAAACAGAAAAGCGTATAGCCACTTTGTACTTCTGGGTTGGTGAATCAGGGCACAAAACCTTCAAGCTGTAAACCTAAAGGGAAATCATAATGCTCCATTGTATAGGACAACCTCTAAACATGTGACTAGTTCTTCCTTATGGTTATTAATTTAAATAAGAGGTTCAGGGAGCCTCAGACAAGCAGAAACCCTGGAACCTTTAAAAAAAAGGGAGGGGCACATTTCTTGGGGTTCTATGAAATTCTTGCGCTACTTGGTGGAGACTAACTCCTAAATCTTTCCTATGAGATATTTTTAAGGGAAATCTTTAAAAAAATCTGGTTAATTTGTAAATTTGTAACTTCTTATTTTATACTTAATTCAACATATTTGGTAAATTCGATGTCTTCATAAATCATAAGGCACTGTCATGGGTGCTGTTATTCACGCCTCACAACACTGGTGGGTAGCACTTGATGGACAGCCCTTGAACACCTGACCTATTTAATATATGAGAACACCAATAGTCATAGCAATGAAATGCTATCACTATATAAATGGTTATATGATGGATTAAATGTAAATAGCAGATATTTAAAATGGTAACTTTCCAGTGAGGAAAACTGCCAAACACTATGCTAAACAAGTGACGAAGGTCGACATCACCAATGAGGAAACAGATAAACGTTATGGACCTCCTGATACTATGCAATAAAGGACACATATCTGTTCTGTGGATTGTAGCCAAAAACACATGGCCCTAATTAAAGGGTATTCTATTAAAGATTGTCTAGAAATACACAGACTATCAAGGCCGTATAAAATAAAAATACCAAAGGACTCTCACAATTGCCACAGAGTTGGCTCAGCAGTTAACAGTAAGTTTTGCTCTTACAGGGATGTAACAGTAAGTTTTGCTCTTACAGGGTATCCTGCGTCTTTTTCTGGTCTCTGAAGGCATCTATACACACAATGTATATAAGTATACAAACACATACATATGTAAATATAAATAAATCCTAAGAGCAAAAAGAAACTGTCAGGTAGAAGAAAACAAAGAAATCATGGCGGTTAAACTCAGTTTGAGAACCAAATTCTGTCCTCTGTAAGGACATTGGCAAGACATGTAATGAAGTGCTGTTTAGTTTTAGACAACTTGGTACAAGCTAGGACCATCTGGGGAGAGGGAAGCCAATGACTCTGTCAGACTGGCCTGATATGGTGAGCCAACGACAAATTGAGTTGGTTGTTGATGATGTGGGAGGGTCCAGCCCATTTTGGACAGTGGCACCACCCCTGGGCAGGTGGTCCAGGTTTGTATAAGTCAGCAAGATGAGCAAGTTACAAAAAACAAGCCAGCGAGCAGGGTTCCTCTGTGTCCTTGCCTTCAGTTTCTGTGTCCAGGTTCCCGTGGCCCTGATTTGCCTTCCCAACGGCCTGCGATGGGAATGTGTAAGACAAAAGCTTTCCTCCTAATGTTGCGTTGGGTGATGGTGTTTCATCACAGTCATAGAAAGCAAACTAGAAGGATCAGGCAAGGGTGTTAGCACCGTCAGATGCTGACATTTGGCGAAATTGAGAAAGATGCACCGGGGAGAACAAATGTTCTTGTGCTACATTTTTGCACGAATGATCACACTTAAAAATGAGAGGCAAAATAAATAATACCTTTTCTTCTAACAAAGACAGCTTTTATCCCCAATTGCAGTTTATATACACTTCAAGACTGAGTGATTAACCTGCAGAAATAAGGCATTATTTATTTAGATAAAAGATCCATTAATCATAATTGTCCTGATGCTCCTTCTGGCCTCTTCTGTGTCCTCCTGGAGGACTTCAGGGAGGGAAGGAATTTGGAGAGATCAGATTTTGAATCTCAGGTCTTCCATTTTCCAGCTAGATTCTCTCCTTCTCTGAAATAGTGACAACTGAGGGCATGTGGTCGTTGTGGGATGGACAGCGTCAATGAGAACTAAGCCCTCAGCACAAGGCTAGGTCTGGGTTTCAGGTTCCTACCTATCGTCCACCCCAACTGGAAATGAGGGAGCCAGTGAGATGGCTCAGTGAGTCATAGGCCTGGTGACCCGCGTTGAGTCCCCAGAACCCACATAAAAGTGGATAAAGAGAACAGACCCAGCAAAGGTTTCTTCTGACCTCTGCCCGCATGCGGGAGCATGAGCACCCTGCCCCCACCCCCCAGTATACATAGACATACAGTTACAAATTTTTAAAAGAAAACATTTAAAAGTGAGGTGAGAAAAGTACCCCCGTGGACAAGCTCACCCTTTCCTCAAACGGCAGTTGGACAGATATTACAAGCAATTTAAGTGGACACATCCACTCAGAAACTGCTTAGAAGATGCACATTATTGGTTCATCAGGGAAAGAACACTATTTACACAAATTCTCCAGGAGTATTTGGAAGATGGCAAGGACTTACAGTTATACACTTGCCATGGAAAACATCTCAGCTGTTACCACCACATCTGGAGTCAGTTGTGTTCTGTCCCCTAAAGAAGGAGAGAGAGAGGAGGGCTAAAGAGGCTCGGTCCAAAGCAGCACCACCCCCATAGCAGGGGGCAGAAAGGAAAGCAGGATTGCAAGAAGGGTCCAGGGAGGCCTGCCCTGAGTGGGAGGAGAAGGCTTTAAATACTTGGAAAGTCTCTTCAAAGAACAATTAAAAACAAGCTCCCGTGGTGGGAGGTGAGACTGCTGGGCAGCTCCTGCTTGCTTTCCCCAGGGTGAGATTTCCAGGCTTCTGGGTCTGCTGGAGCACCCTTGGCAGTACACACTACTCAGACCGTTCCTTTTCCCTTTGCGGGGACTCAGAATCCTGCTTGGGAGCACCCGGGGTGAAGAATAGCTGGCCTTCCTGAAGCTGCAAAGAATTTCAAGTCAGCAGGTGGGGGTTGGAGGTTTGTGAAAATAGCCGGCTGAAGTTCATTTCGTGGACAGACCTTGGCCATGGTGGCTCTTCATTTCCAGTGTTCTACTGCTGAGCTCCCGAGGGCTTGTTGCAGATGACTTAATAAACAAACACATGCTAAGTTGCGTCCTGGGGATAAATGATGAGGCTGCGTGACTCTGGAGTCGGGTGTCAGAGGTAAGAAGCGAGCTGCAGCTGAGGACTTAGAAGAATAAACTAAATTCCAGGATACTCCCGTTCTTGGCCAGAAGATCGAAGACAAATCCACGAACCAGGCACAAGTTTTCAGGCATCAAATTAATAATTGTAAAGAACTGTTGTGAACCAAGGACCACAAACAATCTTACAGCAATGTTCTTTAGGATGATGTGAAAAGACAGAATGAATATTTTGGAGATCTGGTATGATCTATAAAATGACTTCAACATGTTTTAATAGTTCAATAATAAAATCCCAAATAACCATTTATTTGATCATCTCCCATACATGTTTTATGTGCTTACTATGAGCCAGAACTATACACAAGCCAGGATTTAAGTAGTTTATGGTAAGTGTTCTTCATGACTTCATAGTTTTCCCTTTGTAAGAAAGCTTCTTACCAATATGAGCACCAAGAGAATTCTTTCCCAATCGAAGAGCCAATCCTTAAATATTATTTGTGTGACAATCCTGAGCACATATGGACTGGATCTTCGTGAGGTGTAGGGGTAGCGACCCATTCCACGAATGTGTGAGTCATCAAGAGTGGGTTCTCACAGCAGCTTCGCCTGCACTGAGCAGAAGAAATGGAGGCTGCACAGCCACATCACACACATGAAACACAAGGATGCTAACATCCCTCCGTGAGGTCAATCCCTGGTGAGAACCTGGGAGGAGAAGGTAGCATCAGAGAGCAGGGACCAGACCATGATGATTTAATTCAATTGGTTAACATACAAGTCCAAGTTGACTGATGAAAAGCGTGTCCTAGCTCAGAGAAGCTATAACTGGAAGAGAAGAATGAGGAAAATGATAGTTGAGAAAGACAAATTAGAGGTTGAAAGTCAGGAGAAAATGTAAATGTTATGGAAGGCAGATGAAGCCCCCTCCTTTTCCTACATTACTCATCCAAGTGTGACTTGGTGATGTTTGTGGTATAAACTGACCTCTTTTGGGGATCACACCCTCTAATTCCTGAGCCCAGCATACATAGCTTCAGTTCTTAAGTAACAGTCTCTGTCTCTCTCTGTATCTCTGTGTGTGTGTGTGTGCGTGTGTATGCACATGTTTGTGTATGTTGTAGGCACATGAGTGCATACAGAGTCCAGATAAAGACACTTCATGTGTTTTTCTTCAATTCTGTCCCTAGCCCCACCTTGAGACCAGGTCTCTTACTGATCCAGAAGCTTGCCCTTTTGGCTGTGCTGTCTGGCCAGGGTGATCTCTAGGTCAGCTCCATCTACCACGACGGTGATCCCTGTGATATACGCTGTACAGCACTGTTACATACTGCTAGGGATTTGAACTCAGGTCATCATGCTTGCAGAGAAAGAGTTCTTACCCACCAAGTCATTTTTCCAGCCCCAGTACTTGTTTCTCATGACGTCTCTGGGAGGCATTTCCCATTATTCTTCCCTAAACTTACCTGTCTGGATTTTCAGCTTCTCACAGTAGTTTTCCACACCACACCACACTTCATTGTCACTGCTGAGGGCCTGATATTACCTTGCCCTGCTCACTGTACCCTCACAGAGATGCCTCCCTCCTCCTTGCCCTCATCTAACCCACAGATGTGCCCAGCTCTTTCTAATGTCCTCCAGGTCAGTTTCTGCTCCACAGTGAGGAAAGCTGGACATAGTTGAAAATGAGCCCTTCTTTTCCCTCCCAAATACAAATCCTGCTCTCACGTTCCTTATCCTGGTGACTAGCTCACTGAAGGCACCACCCAGTAACTCAGGCTGAGTCCTGGGCTTGGTACACTCCCACTTCCCTCTCTTTCGCTGATCGCAGCCGAACTTTAATATCCCCCAAACATCAGTTTTCAGCTCCACCTTCTCTTGTGTCTCAGTTTAGATCCTGCTTATTGCCTTGGTTTGGAATTTTAAACAATAGTTGCCCGTGTAACTTTTCGGCCATGATTCTTACACGCTGATAATTGATTATCCACATGTCAGCCAGGGTGACTATTTAAAAATTCAAATCTAGTCTAATTACTTCTATACTTAAAGGCCCCGCATCGCTGGTAACTCATTGTTTAATGAGTTTGTGTGCTGCAGCACACCTGATGTGACTCACATTCTACAGGAATGCTATCCTCTCCTCCACCTGCTGCCGCAACCATGGCCTAGGTAAAAGCTCACATACTGGAGGAGCAGTTCAAGTATAAGACCATACAGGCTTTCACCATGGCTCAGAAGATAGCCTCAGATGGCCATGAGTAATTAGGTTTCATGTTTCATTTTCCATCATCAGCATACAACTTGATTTATACATTGGGCAGAGTGTTGCCATCATTGGCTGTTCTTTTGATAGCCTATCTTATTTGTACCAGCTGTTGAGGTTCCGTGTGTTGATCTCATATCACATCTGATGCTTGCTCCCAGGAGCAAAGAGGCCTGCCTTATGTTCTAACAAAATGGAAGAGGTTAGCATCACAGCTCTAGGATGTGAGGGTCTCTAGCGATAGCACATGTCAGGAATCCCAGCCTTTGATGATGGAAGAAGTATGGAAATTTTTCATCTCCTTCTCCTTTGCAGGCTTTATAACTCTGCCAAGTTTGAGGCTCGCTGGGATATTTACAAGCTAAACTTTGAGCTGGAGAGGAAAATAAATGCTCACATCTTCAGTTGGGAGTTTATCAAGAGCATTCAAATATGGCAGAGTGGAGAGGAAGACAAAACACTGTATCCCCCTTCAAGCTTTTCCAGGAGCAAGGAGTATATTCCTACATCTACCTGGGACCCAATTTCCTCATCTGTTCAACAAGATCCTTGGCTGATGACTAAACATCCTTACAACACAAAAGCAAATAGACACAAACGATTATTTTACAGCTGGGTGACCATAGAACGCTTCCTTTTTATGTCAGACTTGAAGCCAAAGCAGCTTTTTTGTACTTTTTTAAATGAAGAAATTTTAGTTTGTTGCCCACAAGAGAAGTTATGGACATTTAAAAATAGATACTGAAAAAAAAAAGGATAAGGATTCTTACTTTTCTTGCTAATGGATCTTGCTGATTAATCCCATTTCCCAAGTCCGGACCATCTACCAAAGAGATGAAGGGGGAGCCTTCTCTTCTGCCTGCTTCAAACAGATTTTAGCAGGAGAAAAAGAATGTGAAGTTACTTACGACTCTGAAGTTTGTGTTCCAGAATTAGCAGTTTGAATTTTATAATCAACTTGTGTCTGGTCCCTAGGTAGACAGACTTTGGGGCAGCTTGAGACGGAGAAAGGACAGGTGCATGGCAGGTGACCTAGAGTGGTGATTTTTTTCTCTAAAGAATGTTTTCAAGTCATTGCAATATCCCCAGTCCCTCCACACTTCTCAGAAGAATGTGGACGCTTTCTCTTTCCTTCCAGAAACATAGCAGATGTATAAAGTTTGGACTTGGATCAAGCAAGCCAATATTCCAGTCTCATCCAAATAGGAAATCATGATATTCTCTGGGTAACTGTGTTTTCTGAGTAAACCACACCTTGTGAATTGAGGATGGAAATATGTATGAATAAAAACCTCGATGTGGAAACAAGTACACAGAACCTATACGGGTGTACATATGGAAAAGGCACATTAGAAAACGGAAATGAAAAGAGAAAGTCCATCCGCCAATATTTGTGGGAAGCATCCAAAGCAGCAAAGGAAGTTTCAACATTAAATGTTATGCTTGAATAAAAGTTAATGAGTTGGATGTTTAACTCAAGAAGTGATGTGTAAAACACAGCATAAAGCAAGGCAAGAAGAAACAAAAGAACAGAAATTATTGAAAATATATTTCTGCCTTAGAGAAAAAAATACCTGATCAACAGATTATTCTTGAAAAGCTAATAAAATAGATAAATCTTTGGTCAGATTTCTCAAGGAACAAAAATATTAGAAATACAAGAGAGGGGCCGTATCTCCTGATGCAGCCTAGAGAGAAATAATAATAAGAGACTGAGTAATTTTGTGTTCATAAATCTGCATACTTGAGTGAATAGGCAATTTCCTGGAGAAAATGGTTTATCAAAACTAACTTGTAAAAAAATATAATACAGCTGAGTTGTACACACACACACACACACACACACAACCAGGCACTGACCAGACTATTTTATAAATTCTCCCACATATCCCATGAGCTGGATCATCCTTTTCATATCTAACTGCTGCACTCAAAGCAAGACAACTCCTTAATGTTAAATTAGGATACATGTAAAACTTGAGACACCTGAGGTAGAGGAATATGACACCAGAAAGAGCAAATGTACTTGAATATCCTTTGCCCCCAGAAATATAAACTTCCCCTAAAAGCCAAGCCTAGCAAAGGATTTACTTCACTGTAGTTCCACATTCTAGATTTAAAAAAAAAAAGCCATGTGATGATCCTAATGTTTATAGGACAAAAAGGGGGACAGACTTTAGTTGCTTCTGAGATGGTGAACAGTCTTGGAAAACCAGAAATGAGACAAATGTTAGTTGTCACAATAACAAATATTTTCAAATAACTCAGAACTGATACCACACAATTATGGAAAAAGCTTAAACTATGCCCTTAAAATATGGAAATATGAAGCATTCAACAGTTGCCCATGAACCCCTCAAGATGGAGTCTCTTTCACCACAACATAGGGCAGTGAATAAAAAAGGGGAAACTGTCATCATTATGGATGGCAGGACTGAAAGAGAATCAGCAGAAAACTGGAACAAATGAGCAGTTCAGAGAGTGTTGACATATGAATATGATTTAAAACTCAGAAGGTACAATTCAAATAACATTAGTAACAAAAATATAAGCCATCCAGAAACAAATGTAACAAAATTATATAGAGCCCTTTCAGAAATAATTGCAACATCATAGAAAGATATTAAGGACATTATATTTCCTACAGAATATGTGTCTAGGATGAGAAAGATAATTCAAAAAATAATGTGAATTCTCATGCTGTAGTCACAACAATCCACGGAAAGCTTGACACAGGATGTTATTGCAAACAAGCACTGGAACAAATGCTTGCTTTGTTATCTCTTCCGCTTAAAATAGTATTCACAAGAGCCAAACTGAATTGTGTTTACTTTTTGATAAATATTTGTATTCATTCTTTGTAAATTTTATGGAGTATATTTGATAATACACACTCCTAATTCCTCTTGAATTTTTCTAAATTATTCCCCACTTCCTTTCTCTCCAATTTCTGTTCTCTCTTGTTCAATATTTTTTTAATTCCAATTTGTACTGGTTATAGCCTAATGGGTATGGGTCCATCTATTGGAGCAGGTCAACCTATCAGGAGCCATTCCCTTAAAAAATCTGATTCTCCCCCAGAAATCATCAACTGTCCACAGTTCCAAAATTAGGGGTGTGGGAGGGTTCATGAACGCTTTCCCACCCCATGGTAGAGTGTTGACTGGCTTGAGCTTGTGGAGGTCTTGTGCCAGCAGCCACGGCTGCTGTGAGGTCATTAGTACACGAGCCCCATCATGACCAGAAGTCATTGTTCCAACCCTTCCTATCCTCTGATTATCACAACCTTTTTGTTTCTCTCTCTCTCTCTAATGTTCCCTGAGGTTTGAGGATGGAATATTATGGAGATGTCCCATAAGCAGCTGTTGACTCCAATAACATCCATGTCACTATTGCATCCATGACATTTCTTGCTAGGCTGGACATTATCATAGCTCACAGGCTTTACAGCTGGATAGGAACATTGGTGCAAAAGCACTCAATAAAATACTAGCAAATTCAATCCAAGAACATGTCAGAAAAACCATCAACCGTGACCAATTAGGCTAAATCCCAGAAATGCAGGGATGGTTTAACATGAGAAAATTGGTTAATGTAATCCACCATGTAAGTAAACTGGAAAAAAACAACA
Source organism: Microtus pennsylvanicus (assembly GCF_037038515.1). NCBI lineage: Eukaryota > Metazoa > Chordata > Mammalia > Rodentia > Cricetidae > Microtus > Microtus pennsylvanicus. Next base: position 53,296,169 of record NC_134593.1, read on the forward strand.
CATGATCATCTCATTAGAAGCTGAAAAAGTCTTTGACAAAATACAACATCCCTTCATGATAAAGATTTTGGAGATAGCAGGGATACAAGGAACATACCTAAACATAATAAAGGCAATATACAGCAAGCCAATAGCCAACATCAAACTAAATGGAAAGAAACTCAAAGTGATCCCACTGAAATCAGGAACAAAATAAGGTTGTCCACTCTCTCCATAGCTATTCAATATAGTCTTCCATTTTTAAACATGACTCATTTTCCCTTACTTCCCTTTGTCTCACTGGCATCAGTACAACACTTTTTTTCTGCTCATTATTCCCTTTTGCTCAGTTCTTTATCCTCACTCCATTTGTTAATTGTCCATAGTCTGCTACCTCTTCTACCCTATTCTTCCCAGTTTCTCAGTATACTCTTTGTCTCTTTCAGCTTCCCTAGTTTTTCCTCTAGAAAATCATTCTAAAATTCACCTTTCTACATCTTTCCCACTTCTCACCATATGACATCACCCAAACCATCATTCTTACAAAGAAATAGCCAAGCTCCCGGGGCAGCAGATGAACACAACAAGAAAAAAACCATCATCAGAATGCAGGGCTGTGCTTCTGCAATCTCCCAGCTTCCTCCTCTCTTGGCAAATGCATTTCTTTTATTTTTTGTGTGTGTGTAGGCAGATAACATTTCAGATAACACTCCAGAGATTAATTATCATGAATTAGCCCAATTCAGTTTTTACTGCTATGTTTTTTATTATTTTAGAGTTAAATATTGGCTTAGTTACAAATCCATAAACTCTCACCAGAATTCTGTATAAAACTTCCAGGAAGACTGGTATACAGATAATTAGGTCCTCATGGGTACTTAAGAAAATTCTCATTATCTCTCTGTGCCTGAAAAAAAAAATCTAATGGTCAAGGACTCCAAACTGATCAGTCAGGACTGTTTGGAGAACAGTCTTTATCTTTGTGTATTTAGTGCCTAACGTGGTTCCTCATGGCAGTCACTTTAGACTCAAATATTAGTTTCCATTCAAAATATCTTTTGGGGTCTGCAAATCTCTTACCTAGAGTGGAGTATATACATATGCCTACCTATTTCCATAACTACAACAGAGTATAAGTCTTGCATATAAAATATTAGCATGACTAAATTATTTCTTGGTATTTGCAAGCCACTTGGAATGTTGATTTTTCTGTTCTTGCTATTCATATTAAAAACTCTCTGGGAAAAATAACTTAATGAATATATTGGTGGAAAACCCAAGGATAAGGATATAAATCCTCCCAAATTTTCTGGAGCTTTTCAAACAAATTGGAAGAGGTAAAGAAAAATGATCTATTATACCATATAGTATGAATTTATCTTTTCTAACATGAACAAATGATATGAGCAGAAAAAAATTATTGGAGTGGCTTCCAGAGCCTTCTATATTTGTATGATTCACTTAGCCAACCAGCTGGCTCGGAGTTCCCTACTAGATACAAGTAGACATATCTTTCTAGCTATGTCTTCCCTAAAGACACAGCAACTTAGCAGTAAAGTTCACTGGAGACTCACTCACCCATTGTTAACTGCTGGAGTCAGCAGCAAATCAGAAACACAACAATTATTGTCTTAACTTGATTTTTTTTTTAGTCAAAAACATACCTTAAGAATCAGGGAAAAATACATTTTATGCTATAGTTTAGGACTTTTAAACAATTCAGAATTACACACAGCAGGGCTTGTGGTAATGATGCCAGATCTCTAAAAGCTCACCCCAGGCAGGATCCGCTTACAAAGCTTGACAATTTGTTTTGGTTCCTTTCTAAAGAATTTACTGAAAACTTTGTGCACAGACTCATACAAGGAGAAAAGAGAACAGGTGAGGTACCCATGAAGAGGGCATTTATAGCAGCCGAAAGTATTCATTTGACCCTCTGAATAATACACATGATCATTATAGCACAATTAAGAGAATGAAACACAGACAGTATGAAATGGTGGATTCCAAAGCCAACCTTGTCCATAATTATACCTGAGACCATTCCAGACCCTTGGCGCTCTTCCCCTCACATTGCCATTACAGTTTGGAGCTCACAGGTTAGTCGCCAGGTCTAGGTGTAGCTTTCTCAGTGACACAGATGGGTCAAGAGCAAGAGATAAGTGACACAAAGAACCATGCATGGCCTTTGGTGTCAGGCAGACTTCGATGAAAACAACTTTTTTTTTTGACATCTTTAGTCCTGAAATAGAGGTAAGAATACCCATTTTATAGACTTTTGAGATTAAGGAAATCAAACACATGAAGAACTAGAAAACTGGGTCTTAGCATTGTGAGTATTGTCCAGTGTGCCACCAGTAAGTTCACAGTTCAGTCACCTGGCTAAGATATCCATTTATTCAAACAGTATTCACTGAGCACTGCTGGGGTCTCAACATGAAATGTCATCCATAGGCCTATGCATTTGAAGAGTTGGTGCTGTTGCTTCAAAACGTTACAGAAATTTCTGGAAGTAGGTCACAGGGGGGGCAGGTGGGGAGTGGATGGGACTCCCTGTTTTATAGCTCAGCCCCACTTCCTAGACATTCTTTGCTTCCTGTGTGTGGATGCAATGTGTCCAGCTGTCTGGAGCTCCTGCTGCTTTACCTTCCCTGCCATGGCAGACTATATGCTTTCAAACTGTAAGCCAACACTCAGCTCTTTGTCCCCTCTAGCACCTCTTGTCAGGTAACAGTAATAAGAAAAGTCACCCCTGTTGGCAACTGCCAGAAGCCACCCAGAGTATTCAGTGCTAAAATCGGTTTCAGAATGTTCCTAAGGTGGAAGAAAATAAGAATAAAGGAAATATATTATTTTGTTTGATGAAAGAAGTTTGCCTTTATTAAAATAGAAGGGGGGTTAAGCATATATTTAATGATGAATGTTAAGGGAAAACAGAAAGGGGCATGAGCGCGTAGGATTCTCAAGAGATTCAGGAAGGTATGAAATTGACTAAGAAGTTAATTCCATAGCAGACACAGTCAACGACTCCTGTTTCCTTAGAAAGAATGAAAAAAAAAATGCAGTCTGCAATGGGAAGGAACAAGCAATAGGCTTTCCATTCTACACAAGAGCAAAGGATTACCAACCTCTTCCCAGCCATTTAAGTGCTAATGCAGGCCTTTGATTAGGTTGCTCAGACCCCAATGCTACACAAAGAGACCAGAAAGGAATGAAAGCAAAGGGCTGTGGCCATGTCCCTCCCTTGTGGTACAGGAAAGTACTTTAGTTTTATTTTTTTTAACCTTTTCATCTCCACTATAGAATTTCTTAAAAGACAAAACTTTAATTTAAATCCAAATGTGTGTGTCTACCCAAACATATCCAGAAATCCCACTTGTTAAATGTTTCTTTAGCGTGTGTGTGTGTTCACGAATGTGTAGGTACATGCATGTGTGAATGTGGAGGCTAGAGGGACACATGACGTGTCTGCCTCTATCACAAACCACCTTGTTTCCTTGAGACAAGGTCTGTTACTAAACTGGAAGTCACCATTCACCTAGACTGGCTGATCAACTCTGCTGGATGTGATGGTCTCTGTCCCCAAGGTTACCGATGTGTACAGCCGTGCCTGGCTCTGAGTCCTGACTGTCTCTGTCCTCAGGGTTACAGATGTGTACACCTATGCCTGACTCCTAGACCTGACTGTCTCTGTCCTCAGGGTTACAGATGTGTACACCTATGCCTGACTCCTAGACCTGGCTGTCTCTGTCCCCAGGGTTACAGATGTGTACACCTATGCCTGACTCCCAGACCTGACTGTCTCTGTCCTCAGGGTTACAGATGTGTACACCTATGCCTGACTCCTAGACCTGGCTGTCTCTGTCCCCAGGGTTACAGATGTGTACAGCCATGCCTGATTGTTCTCACAGGTGCTAGAATCTGAACAAAGGTTCTCCTCCTTATCCAGTAAGCCATCTCCAAAGTCCAAAGTTTCCTGTTTAAGAGCTATGATCCAATGCTACAATTAACTATAAACTGTATTAGCCAATGCATCTTTACTGTGATTTGACACATTGTGTTCTTCATACTTCTTTTAGCCAGTATCTAAGAGGAAAGATTTCTTTAGAGGGAATAGGCTTTATTTTCTATGGAAACATAAAAAAGCTAAAGCTCTAGAACCTCAAGGCAGAATAAGAGCCTTCAAAGGCATCCACACTCCAATCCTAAGGACCCGTGAATAAGCTACTTCACATGGCAAAACAACTTTTGCAGACACGGTTTTGAGAATGGGGAGGTTTTCCTAAGTTATATAAGTTATTCTAGGGTTACATGAATCCTTAAAAATGGAGAACCTTTTTCGACTGTGACCAGAAAAAGAAAAGCAGCTGTTGGGTAGGGGCCAGGACGTACAGTATCACTGGGCTTAGAGACTGTGGAAGAAGGCTATGAGCTAAAATATGCATCACTCTCTAGAAGCTGGGAAAGGCAAGAAGATGGATTCTTCCTACAGCCTTAGAAGGGATGTAGTTACGTCTTGACTATATGCCCGCAAATCATTATTAAAATAAATAAGTAAATAAAAATTGTCAAAATTAATTGGATAATAAATAGAAAACTCAGGCACCAGAGGATATTAGGCAGGGAGAGAGATGAGTCCACGCAGAGCAGTGGGAAGATGACCAGTTCAAAGGCCCAGATTGGTCCCGAGGCTCCACATCATGAGGACCATGATGCTGATAGTGGGAAACAGCAGAAGCTAGGATTGTGACACTAGGGATCATGTATGTTTGTTTGCCCAGTTAAAAAGAGCAAAACAAAGTTAGGTTTCCCACTCTGGGTGTTTCTTCTCTAACCCTGTCATCATCACATTAATGTTTATCAATATCACCCTCCGACTTCCGGTGCATGGGGTCTCACCACGCTTGTCATTCTTTAGTCCACGTGAGAGCTGCAGTTCCTATTCCAGGTTGGAATGTGAGGTCTGAGAACAAAGGACCCACAGATGCTCATACATCACTGCTTCCTTGGTCTCACTGTAGAAATAACAGGGCCCTTTTCCAACTGCCTGCTCAGCCTGCATCTCTCGAGGCTCTACTGTCTTACCTGTATGCCTACAGGTGTGACCCACAATGCAGCTGTGCTGTGGAGGCAGGTACTGTGTTGTGCAGTCCTTTGTAGTCAAAGAATTGATTTTTTTTATGGTAGCTACATGATTTATTAAAGTTCATTTGGTTTTGTTCATTGGGTTAACCTTAGTTTTCAGATATGTGCCCCAGAGAGACTTGACTTTGAACAAGATTATGGAACAAGTTTGAGAGTCACCATAGAAGGATAAGAAAAATATCTGGTTTTATTCAATGAATCTGTCTGATATACAAAGACCTGAAAATTATAAGAAAATTGGTCCTAAGGGGAGCCAAAGGCCAATGGACTGGTCCAGCCAAAGGTCATTTATAAAAAGAATGGGTGGAGATGGACGACACACTGGGATTAATGACTTTAAGTTGAAAAGTTTTGGGGTTTCGATTTTTCCTTTTTGTTTTCCTTAGGCACCTTCCTTCCCCAGCAGGCTCATCTGAAAGCGGATGGGATCTTGACAAATCCTCTTAAGTTTCATGTGTTTCAATATCTCTCCTTCTCTCCTCCCAAGACATAGCTTTACACTGATGAAATCAGGCAGAGAGATTTATGAGCCTGAGTGAGTTCTTCTACGTGCCAGCTGATCCAGGGGGGGCATAAAGACTTCCTCCTTCATCTGTTTCCTCCTTTGTCTACCTGGAGCACGATGTCTGTCTCTCCTAGCGTGATGCAGGAAGTCCCCCATAGGCCATTAAAACATGTCCACGAGAGTCAGATGTGTATGTGAGACATGTTTATTGCCCTTTCGTTCTCCATCCTTTTTCTCCATTTTCTCTGTCTTCTGATTGGTGTCTCCTATTTGCCCTTGGACTGTGGATCTGACACCTCCCTTAATTCACTTCTTGGCCTGCGTCTCTTCTAATACCCAGAGGCTGAGAGGCTGACCGGGACTTCCGAAACTGCTCCTCCCCTCGCTTCCTAGACAGGACTTGACAATCATTGCTGGCTTCCCAGCCGAGGAGCCGCCTGTCTCGAGTTTCAGTCTCATTTACTCTGCCTGTGACCGGCTGCGTGTGCCACGATGCCTCCGCTTCTGTCTGTTTTAACCTTCTGCGGTAATGAAGGGTGGAGTGCTCATCACTGAAAGTCCATCTTCTTTCTTTTTAAGAAACTTTCTCCTTATAACGAGAATATCAAAGGGCAGTGGCCAACGGCCGGGTACAGAGTGCAGAAAGCTATTGTTTAGCCGGGATAGCATCTGAGAACTCCAGGATGATGTCCCCAACGATGTGGCTGCACCTCACACAACTGCACTTTGGGCCTAGCCACGGTGAAACTGGTTCTAAAGAATTATGTTTTGCATCCTTTATTTACTTGCTTGTTTTTAAGGTCACCGAGGGTGTGTACCATATGAGGAGAAATCACATTGCCAGATCAACCAGTGGAATGGACATGCTCCATTCCATCGTTCTTCTCCAAAAACCATTTAAGTTTTGTTTTTATCCTTGGACTGAGGACACAACACATGATAAATTGATAAGAACAAATAATACACTTGATCACAGCCAAAAGGCCAAGAAGTCAAGCATGCACTTCATTTTCCCCAAAGGAAGCTCCAGCCCTTGTTCTCTCCTGGGTCCTGCTCTGTTTGCCACTTTGGGGGTTAAGTTGGTTGCTAAGCTTACCGGTACTTCTTCATTTTAACTCTCTCAGAAATAAACGCTACCACTTGGATGTGGTGGTATATGCCTTTAATCCCAGCACTTGACAGAGGCAGGCAAATCTCTGATTTCAAGGCAACCTGGTCTACAGAGTGTGTTCCAAGAAAGCCACGACTACACAAAGGAACTCTGTCTCAAAAACAAAATTGAACAGAAAAGAAAGGGAAAAGAAAGAAAATGCTACCATTACACCCATGTTTGGGTAGCTGGGATTAAGATTTTCTACCTCAGAAGTCTCATCCAGCCCTTTGGAGATTCATATACCATGAGCATTTGATGCACATCAACTAAACACTGCTGAACACTTGCAGAAATCCAAAGATGAATCATACATAAAGCATTTCTTCTTGAAGTTTATACTTCTAAATAATAACAACAGATGAGCCATTTACTAAGGCCCTTCATGCTAGGAAGTGTACTGTTACATACGTATTATTTATCTCATTGACTTAACAGTTGGATAACGTAAGTCATTTTTCTCTAGCCTTTGGCAGTGATATATACTTATTTGGAAAGCAAGCTTGGGATTAAGGTCGACTAAAAATGGGACTGGTGTCTGCAGAGGCTTTTGTGCCAAACAGAGCACCGAGGAATGCTGCACACGAGGGCCTGTCTTCATTTTAAAGATAAGGAATCTGAGGATCAGCCAGGTTTAAAGAATTTACAGAGACAACTTAGCTAATAAGACACAGAGACAGTATTGTTGTGAGGGACCTAATGTCACTGAATGGTACACTTAAATTGAGCAACTGATAAATTTTATGTTAGGAATATTCTATTATGATGAAAAACTTAAAAAATTATTTAAACTATTTCTCAAAAGCTTTAGATTCTCATTTTATAAATGCAGAAGCACTTAACACGAAGGCCGCCAGCCTCAGATGACTCCCGGGCCCTCAAAATACACTGGTGTTAATCAAAATGTCCTATGCATGCAAAATATATATTGGGTTTTGAAAGTTTACTAGTGAGTGTGTAAAATATTTCATTAGTGATGTTTTATATTGGTAAGAGTCAAAAGTGATAGCATTTGGGATATGCTAAGCCAATAAAATACATCATTATTTTTTAATAAAGGAAAAGGCAGAGAAAAGAGGCAGGGAAGAGGTTGAGATTGAGGGTTGGAGTGGGGATGGGAGAAGAGATCAAACTAGGCAGTCCATACAGTCCCCAAATTGTCAGGCCCTTGATATTTCTCTAGGTTGGATTTCAAGATCCACTGGGCAGACAACAATAAGATTTTGGAAACAAAAAAAATTACAAGGCCAAAAGTTATGCTTTGGTGTCCTCACCTAGACAAAGTCTATAAAATGAACTGGGGAGGTCAGGAAAGTGGACGGACAGATGGGCTAACTTCACCCTTTTCTCCCTAGTTCTACCTCCTTTCATGCCAACATTTGTCTTGACATTGGAAATGTCCTCAAGAAAATCTAGCACTCTGTGGCATACTTGCCTGGCGCTCTCTGTTTTTAAATAATTTAAATATGATATTATTTTACCTTTCTCCCCTAATAGTCTGTAGGCTTAGAACACAATTTGAAGCTCATTTTCCAGAGAGGAATCCAATTTGGCTCTTCTTATTTCTTTTCAGATATTATATGATTTTATTTTTTATTGCAACTCTTTAGAATGGTTCACAGATGTTGCTGCTAAAATAGATCCTTCTGGAACTATTTGGTTTGAGAAAAATTTCTGTTGCCATGGATTAAACTAATAGGAGACCTCGTGTTTAAAATTCAAGGCTGCATTCATATTAGGAGACTAACAGAATTTTCTTGAATTTATATAACACAGTCATGGGGAGTTGTGGTCTGTGCATACTAAAGGCCATCTCTCCTCAAATTAACCAAGCTAACGCTTTCATAAACAAAGACATTAATGCCTTTTCATGGTTAACTTTGTGGGGAAAATGCAACCACCAGGAAAATATGATTTAAATTTTACACACAAATATGCTAAAATTTAACAAAACATTATTGGAAATAATGTAACAAACTATTGTTAGATTTAAGTTTCTTCTGAGTTTTGTACAAAGTGCTGATGTGTGGAGGTACATACAAAAGTGCCCCTGGTTTCCCTTCCCAGTCTCTTCTCTTTTAATAATCCCAGCATAACCACCAAGCTCATCTTCACTGTCCCACATATGATGCCTGGGCCGCCAGGATACTTGCACCTCTAACTATGATCCATCTCTTAAGACTCCATCCGCATCACTCTGTTTCCCACCTTCCAACCTGGAACCTGCGGTTCTAGCTGCTTAAACCAAACTGCCTGCTTTAGCCACAGCACCGTTGTTCCAGATGTAGTGTCCAAAGTAGGATGTGTCCACCACCAGCTTCCTGAATCCACAGAACCATGAGTTATAAAATGGACTTGTGATCTGGGAAATTTTACCTACCATATCGTATTTTGTTGGATACTTGCAATAGAAACCTTTAATGGTTCATGTACTCACTTTCAGTGGAGGACCTGATCATTGATTATTTTGTTTAACTCTGTGTTTTATTGATGTTAACCCCCATCTTGCATCATTTAACACTCTGAAAAACTTGCTTGCCAAGCCACCTTCCTAATGACGACTATGGGGGATCACTCCCTCTTCTTATGCCCTAGCTGCTCCACAAGATGGATAGGCTCCTTGAGTAACAATACCCGAGAGAGTATCTTGAGGCAGGCCTCCAGGCCTCACCGCCTCTCTGCACTTCGGTTGAAGATCACAGCAAGCACCAACGTGTCTCCTTGGTTCTCTGAGTTTTTGTAAGATTTGTAAGTTTGCTTTTCCTTAAAGAATTGTCAGAATGAAACGAAGTACTATATCCAAAGCACTTCCCATACTAATACCCAGGAGAAATTAGCCTTCCAAGAGGTGTTTACTGTTGAGTATAAGACATCTCTCAAACATTCGCTGTTTCCTGCTGCCATGAAACCTTGCAGGGTCAGGTACACACCATTCCATTTTTCTCTTCACAACAGTAATCAGGAATTTGTACTCAGTAGCTTAGTTATTTGTAAATCTGCTCAGTGTTCTCTTGCCCATTATCCAATTTGCCCAGTAAGTACTTCATTTACTCTGTTCGCATGGTCTCCGCTCTGCAATTCATTCACCACACTGCCATTTAATTATTTTTAAACACAGATCTAATGATGCCATTCCCATGCTCAAGGACAGTTAATGATCTCCCATTATCCATGTAATAGAGGGAAGTAACTCCTCACCATGGTAGACACACCCGAGTTCACACTTCCCATGATACAGTTTTATAATTTAGGTACCCTGCAATACTCTTCAAATGTATAAAATGCAATGAGTTTTAAGAGCCCTGGGTTTTATCGATACGAATTTTTTGATGTTATTGTTTTGGCATTTGCTTTCCTTTGAAAACTCTTTCTTGCCCCTTTCACTTGCTTAGAAAATAATTAATCCCTTTTTTAGGTCCATTCCATATTTTATCTGCTACATGAAACATGTTTCCAGTTTCAGACAGATAACAGTTTTCTCTTGATCTTAGTTTTAGAAATATATGTTGTATATATTTAGTATTATGCTATATTTTAAAGAATAACTTACATAGAGACAATTGCCTGCATTGAATAGTCAGCCCCATGAAAGAAGATATTTTACTGGGTCATTTATGCTGTGCAAACAAAATACAAAATCTTGCATACAGTATGAATTCACATAGCTATTTATTAACTGCGTTTACCTGTATAGAAGGCTTTTTAGTACCGTTAACTCCTTAAGCAAATAGTACACCTTAAAAGTCAGTTGATTGCTAATATTCTCCTTGTCAAAGATCCTGCTCATTACCAAAGAATTCACAAGAGGCCTCTTTAAAAAAAAGAACATATTCTATATCTAAATAAAAACACTATCACAACACTATCACATGGAAATCTTGCAACACACGCCTACAACACACACCTGGATGCACAGACTTTCCCAGGAGTCCGTCTTGTACATCTATGCTCCTATAGTTACTATGTTTTTAGTGGGACCCCTTAAACTAAACATGCAGGCCAAGTAGTATCCTGGCCCTAGAAGAACATAGTATCTTCACTTTCCCGATGGAGATTTCCTGGTTGGTTCTCAGTGGGGTGTACTCACGCTCCCTAATCTAAGTTCACTTGTAGGTCAGTTTGCTTCTGATTCAATGACCTCACCTCCTTCATGGGAGCTACCTTCCCTTCAAAGAGCTGCTCTCGGAAAATCACACAGGGGACATACCCACGGCAGAGCATATTTTCCAGACCCAAAGGGCAGCATCTCCACTGCGCATTGTTCTCAACACCTCCTGTCCTGGCTGGGGACCAGTCTTAGAAACACTGGCTAGTAGAAGTAGGAATAACTCCTCCGCAGAATGCCTACTTTCCTACATCTAATTAATCAGTTTTCCGAAACTTAAGTGTTTATGCTTGAGGCAGGATTCTTTTTCTTTTTATACTTGGTGAGTCTCACAAGACTTGTCAGATATAAGTTAGCGAGGTCTCTGTGGCGTGATAATTTCAGCACAGCACCATCCAGCATTCCCTTTCCTCATCCTAATTTTCTTGATTCATAGGAGTTCTGCTCAATCCGATGCTTGGGACCTCTTTAGCTGGTCCTAATTTCCATGACTTGGATAGACTGATTCTATTTTGTCAGTTAATAATAAACTATTATCTACCCCTGCTACACCTCGGCCAAGAGCTTTTTCCAGAAACTACTTTATAGTTATTATCTAATCTTTATAAAACCATGAAGGAAGTGTTTCCATCTAACAGATGGTAAATGATTAAGGAACCGAGAGTTACGGAACCTGCTCAAGGTGACAGGGCAGTTCAGTGATGAAATAATACCAACAGTTCATTTTCTGGGGGTCAATCAGCAAGCCTCATGGCATTGTCTGACTGTACATTTGTTCCACTCTTCTCACAAACAATTCAACGGCTCAATAACACCAAAGTGTATATTTGTACGCAACAGAGTTAAAGAGTTTTCTGTAGAGAATTAGCTGCAGATACTACTTTTTAATCAATCTCATCATTATACACAAATTCGTGAGACCATTGATAAATTATGAAGGTAATATTCATGAGTATAATTATATACAGAGACATTAGGATTTTTATCTATGTATGAATTGCCAAAATAACTTTTAAAGGTTTATTTTTAACATTTTCAGTTAATTAAAAAATATTTCACTACAATGTGTTCATAGTCATTTTATTGATATATGTTACTCTATATTAAGTATAATTTATTATTAGTAGAAACTAGGTAGAAGAGACTGCACATTTTTACAATATTTTCAAATTTCATGTAACTCTTTTGTTGGTCATATTAATACTATGTGTATGTTATAAACAAATAATAAATACTAAATTTTTTGCTTTTCTTTCTATACATTGAATTTTAATAAGATTCAATATACGCCCTTTTCCTAGAAGAATAAAATATTTATAGTAATTAGGTTCCTTTCTATTCTGCCAGTACTTAATAAAGTGTGGTCACTCAGATAGATATTGGAGCCAAACAGAATATAAGTTTCACAACAAAATTTAGCCTCCAAGAAATCAGTAGGTATTACATAAATGTTTGATCCAAAGGAAGGCAAGGATACTATATGTACAGTTCTTTGGTGATAACCTATGTGCATCTGACTTTACAATTCAAGACATACACGATGAGGATATAGAATTTTTAATTGTTGTCAGATGCATTTTTATACTCTCTAAATTTGTTACTGCTACACTCCCTATTCACCCTAGAATGTTGCTTTGATAAAGTAAGGTCATTGCTCAGCTTTGATTGTCTAAGGAGATTTGAAACACACAAAGAGTCACAGGCAGAGACGCGGGTCATCCTTGAAACAGGAATGCCCCCCCTTATTTGTGTACCAGAACTGCTTTTATAGAGATCCTTAACTGATAGCCACGCACCAGCCAAACACACCAGAAACCACTCCCCTGGCATCAGGAACTTCTGAAGGTCTCCCACTCAGAGCAGCTGCAGACTGTCTCAGAGCAGAGGTAAAGAAGTTGTTTTCAGGATCTGGAGAGTTCACGGCTCCCAACAACAATGGAAAACATCATTTTGACTGAGGTAACTTAGACCCAGAAAGACAGTCATCACATGTACTCACTCATAAGTGGTTTTTAAACATAAAGCAAAGAAAACCAGCCTACAAATCACAACCCCAGAGAACTTAGACAACAATGAGGACCCTAAGAGAGACATACATAGTTCTAATTTACATGGGAAGTAGAAAAAGCCAAGATCTCCTGAGTAAATTGGGAGTATTGGGACCTTGGGAGATGGTTGAAAGGGAGGGGAGAGGCAGGGAGGGGAGCAGAAAAAAATGTAGAGCTTAATAGAAATCAATAAAAAAAGAAAGGAAAAGTTATTGTGAAACAAAAGAACTTGAAACACTCAGTCCAAGACTAATAGACTTTTGCTCTTTTTTACCCTCTTCGTATTCTATGTCCAGTGACCTGGTTGATTTCAAAGTGTGTGGTGGTTATGCTTTCTCTCTCTCTGTCTTGGACCCACCAAAAGACTGCATTACAACCCTCTTTGATGGCATATGTGATTACTATAGCTGAATTCGAGGCAACAGAAAGTAAGTCGAAGTACTATGTACCATTTTCAGGACAAATTCTACAACATTTCATATAGCTTTCTCGTCTCAGGCATTTGGGATTAAACAAAGTACAGCTGTGCAGCACGAATAATAAAAACTCAGAGAGAGAAATTGGGGCTCAACCTGAAGATCCAAAAAGAAAAACAGCCAGTTACTGGCTCTTACCTTGAACTCAGTCTGAAATGGCGATCCTGCCTCCAAGAATATCAAAATGAAATTGTGCTTGAGAGCTGTTTCTTTCCATTCTAAAATCCTCTCTAGTGCTGGGATTAAAGGTGCGCACCACTGGGGTTAAAGGCATGCACTGCCTGGTTTCTACGGCAACTAGGTGGCTACTGGGATTAAAGGTGTGTGTCACCACTGCCTGGTCTATAAGGCTGACCAGTGGGGCTGTTTTACTCTGATCTTCAAGTAAGCTTTATTTATTAAAATACGAATGAAATGCCACTACACAGGTGGACCTTGGAAACTATTTTCTAAAAATAGCAAAAACAAAAAAAAAAGTTAGACCATGTTATGGAATTACTGTATATAGCAGAAGGCGGATTATCTTCCAAAGCAGCCGCCATCATTTCCTTCCTTGCTTATAGGAAAATGCTGCTCCTCAGCAAGATAAGGGACCTATCTCCCCCCACCCATGTTAAATCTGGATCGACCTGGTTGACCTGATTGTTCAACAGTTTTAAGTGCCATTCTGAAACTTCTTAGAGCTGTTATCTAGGCTTCCTAGAACTCTGCCACACTGCGGTATTAGGAATTCTCAGGCGTGGTGTTGAGTGAACCCCGAAGGCCATATCCATTTATCAGATCTACATGTCAACTATTCTAGAAGAATGTCACCCAGCCACATATGAACTGCCCAGGTTCTGTCATGTAAAGGAGAGAGCTGCCCAACAGAACCTTCCCCAAGTTCCAAATAAAAAAACTCCTGAACTATATTGAAATTAAGTATTAGTCTAAATTACCAAGTTTTGGTCTAACTTATTAGGCACCAATATCCTACATTATTTCTATCTAAATGCCATACTGAAATGCATATATGTTAGAAATAAGTTGATTTGTCTTGAGCTGACTTGTTTAAATTTAATCTTCATTATTGGAAAGGGGAGAACTATGCCTTTAATTTTCAGTACAAGTGTTAGAAGAGGAAAATGAAGAGAAAAACAGACTGATAAACCAATTACTGTGATCGTCCATCTCTGTATTAGAGTTCAAGGGTAAGGAAAGGCTCTGAAGCCAGACTGAAGTCAGAAGGGCTCTGCCTGCTGCCCATTAGAATCTCGGGATCATTAGACTCTTCCCTTGCAGGGCTGATCTCAGAATCTCTGAGCAAAGCACAGCACCATGTGCAGGGGTCGGGAACACACAAACAAGGCAGACTCAAGTCAAGAATGGAACGGCAAAGCCCTTAAGTTTCTCTGTGTTCTAGGAACAGGTATGGTGCACATCAGAGTGAAGACACAGACATTTTATTGGAATGTCCATTTGCTATGGTTTGGAAAGAAGTCTTCCCCCAAAACTCAACCGTTGGAGGCTTGGTTTACAATGCAGTAGTACTCAGTGATGATGGACAGAGTCATAGCTCTCGGGCTATGGTGGAAACCTGTGGGGAGGAATTAGCTTGCTGTAGGTGCAAGTTTAAGGTGTGTGTCTTGTTCTTGGCCTCCTCGGCTCTCTCTTTCCATGCTTTGTAGCTATCATGCCATGCATGCACACTCAGGATGTTCTGCCTCATCCCAGACCCAGAAACAGCAGGGTCACATGACCATAAGCTGAAACCACGGAAATGGTGAGCCCAAATAAAACTTTCCTGATTTAAAGTTGTTATCCATGAAGCCACAATGCAAAGAATTGGCTGGCATAGATTTGGAGCCACAACCATACTGTAAAACAAGTGAGAACAACCATGTATTAAGATAGTACAGTTAGGGGCTGGAGAGATGGCTTAGTGGTTAAGAGCATTGCCTGCTCTTCCTAAGGTCCTGAGTTCAATTCCTGGCAATAACATGGTAGCTCACAACCATCTGTAATGAAGTCTGGTGCCCTCTTCTAGCCTGCAGACATACACACAGACAGAATATTGTATACATAATAAATAAATATTTATTTATATTTTATTTATATTTATAGTACAGCTAGGCTCCATCAAATTGAGAACCCAGTCTATAAACTATCTAAGCATTAATGCTTGACAGCAAAAATCCAGGCTTTTCAGGGATACCAAACTAGAATCAACCAGTAATATGTCTGTTTTCAATATGTAAGCTAAGCCAGTGGAGGACTAAATCAGATCCGGTCTCCACTTTGAGACCACGAAATCACTTGGGCCTTACATGGCTGTTTCCTGAAACTACCCTTAAGGAAGCAAATGAGAGGCTAGAAAAAGGAGATTTTCTGCACTTTATCCAAATGGTATAGAGAATTTGTCTAAAAAGACTGTAAATTGTTTGATAAAAAAACACTCTCTTGGTCTAGAAATATCATGTCACTGTCTAGCGTTGAGACGATTTAGGATGAAGATCAGATTAGTCCAAGTAAACAACACAGATTTCTAAGCATTGGAGTGTACAGTGGGAACACACCACCAGTGAATGCATAGATATGTATTAGAATCATTTTTAGTTTCTAGATAAGCAAGCCAGATTATTAAAGTGAGAAGTTTCTCCAAGACACAGCGGACACTAACATCTTTTCAAGCTAAAGGTGGTTTTGTTTGTTTGTTCGTTTCTGTGCTCTGTTGCCTCCTGTTCCCATGGTCTGTGTTTATCATTCCGATCAGGATAGATCTGAGATATAAATGCTAAGCCTGGTTTTGAGCTCTAAATGGAACCATTGTGGGGGAGGGAGTGGAGGGAGAGCAAATGGTATTGCCAAAGGATTTTTCAGAACACACACACACACACACACACCTGTACAGCAAATACATTCTTATGTATTTACACATATGGGCAAACACTGCAGAGTATCTGTGTGTGCACAGCATTTTGTCATAATCTATAAAGAATTTATTTCGCATACCTATCCTGTAGAAATATGGACACCTGATGATTTTCATTGGACTCAAAAGTACTTCTTGTTCTTGTACCTTCTGGAAGAATGTTGATGTGAACTATGGCTTGTTTGTCCAATACTTTAGACAAGTGAGGCCACCACTTCTAGGTGGAAGTGAAGAGCTCTTGTCTTCTTCTTGGTGAAGCACATTAAGGCAGTTTAAAGGTTCAGTAAGAGCTGAAAGAGAGGATCTAGGACCTACCTCTGGGAATCATAGCATCAAACAGCTGTTAAAACTCATATGAAGAGATGGCTCAGAGGTTAGGAGCATTGACTGCTCTTCAAAAGGTCCTAAGTTCAATTCCCAGCAACCATATATAGTGAACAATAGAATAGATATAGAGGTCCTGAGATGGGTAAAGCTTGGCACATTTCAACAGAAGTTCAGAGTAAAACAGATAAGAGACAATATAGAAGTTAGGTATAAAGGTTCACTGAATGCTACATCCTAAGGGTTTTGCATTTTGCAGAGTTGGGAATTGCACTTAGGACTCCACATGTGCTTGACAATTGCTCTATCAGTTAAGTAAAATATTCCCAACCTTCAAGAAGAGTCTTATAGGTTGCTCCTCAAGAAGGGGCTTATAGGTCATGTGTCCCAATTATCTATTTACATATAATAAGCTGTCATTGAACCTAATGGCCTAAAACACTAAGTTTATTTTGATTTCATGATTGTTTTTTTTAACAGTTTGTAGAAATAATGTCTGTTTACTCTACAAGTCAGGGGGAGTTTAACCAGGAGCTGGAATATCCACTTAGCTGAAGCTTCATCACACGACTTCCATATAATCTGGGACATCATCTAGAACTCTGAGACACAAGTCAAATTTCTTCTCCTTATAATCTTTCTATATGGTCTTGGGTTCCCAAGTGTGATCTTTCCAAGAGCATAAAGAGGAAACACATGGGAGCTATGTAACTAACCTTGGAAGTCTCAGTATTGTGTCCTCTCCTGATTGCCGGGATGAGCATCACACAGAGAAAAGAAACACAAGCTCTAGTTCTTGGTTGTAGAATGACAAAGGTCTAAAAAAAAAAATATGTATGCGGCAGGAGGAGACATTCTGTGGCTCTCTTCGGAAAATACAATCTGCATTCCAAAATAAAGGCTTTGGAATTTTCTTCAGGTGCAATGAATGAGAGTGATAGTGTTCTGTGCAAGAAGTCACTTAAATTTCCAATAGCTCATTCGGTTTCTTTTTTATGTTGAAAGTAAACTGCGAGAACAAAAATCAAAATGGGACCAAATGTTGAGTCTCTTTCTGTAACAGAGTGGAAAGTGAAGGTAATTTGTACCATATTTGCTGCAGAGGAGCTGATGCAGACTAGGGAGAATTCGAATATATTTTGAAGGTCAAGCCAAAAGTAGATTAGTAGTTGGGTATAGAAATTTACAATGTATCTCCTTCCTGATGTAAATGATTATTTTTATACCAAATGAATGCTCTTCAAAAACTAACTTGAAAATTGAGCAAAGCACAAATATAATACCTCTACGAAGGCAGAGGAAAGTTCCAATACTGCTACGAGCTGAGAATCCAAGTTGTTAAAAAATATAGGAAAGTAAACCAGTAACTTCATGTTTCCTTTTCCTTGGAGACATTTTCTGGTTTATAAATAAGGCATAGCTTAGAGCTAAGAAGCTGAGCAGAAACATGAGTTTAAATGGCAAAGGAGCCGCATGACGTTTTTTAGCAATTTCCAGGGACTAATGAGACCAGAGTTGGAGTTCAAGGCTATGTGAGTAGCCAAGATTAGACAGAACAAGATCTCAAAGGATGAAAGTGCAGTTCTTTTTTTAAGAGATCTGATGTTTGACGTTGACTCCCTTTCAGGAACGCTTCCAAAAAACCTATATACTAATAAGACAGGCTAAAAATTCAGATAAACTCTCAATAGTGTCGCTCTTTGGATAGGCGTAATTTGAGGTCCGGAGGTTAACAGGGATGGGAAAGCTTGCCAACCACAATGATTTAGAGCAAGGGCCTGGAAGGTCTATACCCCAGTCTTAAAGGAAGACTGAGCTGGAGCCTTCACAAAGAAGGCACTCACCAGAGAATGCCAATATGAATGAGCGAGATCTGATTCTATCCTTTTGCCTGCTAGAGGGAAAAAACACACCCTCCAAACACCCTATAAACAGCATTACAGTTTCGCATAAACACATCCCCAGTTGTGCCAGCTCCCTTGGGATATTGTGACCAATAGAAATGGTTTATGTGAGGAATATTTATTTTGGCTCAGGATTTCAGAGGAATCTCAGCCCTTTGTGGCAGGAAAGACCTGGAGACTTCATGCTACGGGAACTTCTTACAGAGACTCCTTCCATTACAGAGGACCAGGAAGCAGAGAGGGAAGGGTAGGTAGGACCAGAGATAAGCACAGTTCCTAAAGGCCCACCGCTAGAGACCTACTTGTGCCAGCCAAAAGCCACTGAAATGGCAACTCAGCTGAAACAAAATAACTATTAACCTAGAATTCTATGTCTTAAGCAAATGTTCCCTTAAGAGAGGGACTGGCACAACAGTTATGAACTGCTCTTTCTAGTTTCTGGTTATTACAAATAATGCTTCTATAAACATAGTTGAAAAAAATGTCCTTCTTGTATGATTGAGCATCTTTTGATGCCCCTTAACTGAAGAATGGATAAAGAAAATGTGGCACATTTACACATTGGAGTATTACTCAGTGGTTAAAAAAGAAAAACAATTACATCTTGAAATTTTCAAGCAAATGGATGGAACTAGAACAAAAAACCATCCTGAGTGAAGTAACCGAGGCCCAGAAAAATGAACATGGTATGTACTCACTCATAAGTGGATACTAGCTGTAAAACAAAAGATATTGAGACTATAGTTCATGATCCTAGAGAAGCTAAGTAACAAGGTGAATCCTCAAAAAAAAAACATACATAGATCCACCTAGAAAGGGGAAAGATTGCTTGACAAAATTAGGAGCATGGAGGTGGGGGAGAAGGGAAGGTAGAAGGAGAAGAAAAGGAGAGAAAGGGAGAGGGGAGGAGAACTTGAGGGAATGGAAGGAAGGAGAGAGATGAGAGCAAGGAAAGAGATATTTTGATTGATGAAGCCATTATTGGGCTATCAAGAAATCTGGCTCTAGAGAAATTCCCAAAATTCCACAAGGATGACCCCAGCTAAGACTCTAAGCAATAGAGGAGAGGATGCCCGAACTGGCCTTGCCGTATAGTCAGATTGATGACTATCTTAAATGTTACCATAGAACCTTCATCCAACAACAGATGGAAACAGAGGCAGAGATCCACATTTGAGCACTGGCCTGAGCTCCCAAGGTCCAGTTGAAGAGTGAGAGGAGTGAGAATATGAGCAAAGAGGTCAAGACCATGATGGGGACACCCACTGGAACAGTTTACCTGAGCTAATGGGAACTCACCAACTCCAGCCAGACAGGAAAGCAACCAGCCTAGGACTAAACTAGACCCTCTGAATGTGGGTGACAGTTATACAGCTGGGGCAGACTGCAGGACCACTGACAGCGGCACCAGGATTTATCCCTACTGCTTCTACTGGCTTTAGAACCCATTCTCCTTGGATGGATACCTTGCTCAGCCTAGATATAGTAGAGAGGGCCTTGGTCCGTCTGCAAAGCAATGTGCCTTATCCTCTCTGAGAGTGGATGGAGGTAGAGTGGGGGGTATTTGGAGGAAATGAGAGGAGGGGAGGGAGTGGGAACTTGGATTGGTATGTATAATGAAAACAGATAGTTTGTTTTTTAAAAATAAAATAAAATATTAAAAAAAACCTGCTCTTTCGTGGAAGCTGCATTCAGCTCCTGGCATCCACAGTGGGCAGCTATGTTCTAGCTCCTCTCTCCACCCCTGTAACACTGGTCACAACTCTTATATATATAATTTTTTATATGATTCTTGGGGATCTGAACACAAGTCTTCATGCTGTAAGACAAGCAATTTACTACTTAGGCTGTTTCCTGTCCCCAACTGTATTCTATGACCTCTACTAGAACTAGGACTTAAGATTCCATACAAAACTGGGGACATGATCACATATTAAAATTTGTTCATCATGTTAAGCACGGTAATGCTTCTTAAGAAAACATCTCCTTTCAAACGTAATCATATCTTCAGTGGGGTTCAAGAGGGTAAATGAAGAAGAAAAAGGCAAGTTTTGAGTGTTTGTGTGTGTGTGTATGCTGATCTTTCCAACTCACTAAAGAGTCTTCCACAACACACATTTGAATGACTGCTCAGTTCCCTGAAACTTATGTTTGCCCCAAAATCTTTGCTGATGAGCACTTGACTAAAGTATTTTCTATTGAATAATGCTTTAACAAATACATCCACAACAGCAAGAAGACAGACTTTAAAAGCACTTGCTGCCAAGTCTGATGGCCTAGGTCAGTCCCTGAGACTCACATGGTGGAAAGAAAAATCAGTTCTTACAAGTGTCCTTTGACTACCAAAGCACACAGCCATAGTCACACATGTATCCTTGGGCCTCTACAAAGGTATCTCCATATCAAGAAAATGCCTCTTTATGAATTCTAATCCTAGCCACTAGACCACCAGGGAAATACATGCTTTTGGAGTCCAGAAAAACCCTCAGACAAGGGGTCTTTATGCACATTTCTCCGAGTGGTGAGTGGGTGCTTGCCATTTGGCGTCTACCAATGCCTGTTTCACGTTCTGCTCTTTGCTAATTCAGATTTTTTTTCACCAAATTTAAAGTTCTTCAAATTACAGTATGGAGTTTTCATATTTCATTCATTCTTTTCAAATAACCCTACACCTGGACAATCTTAGGTGCTCGCCACGTTATATTGGCTACACCGTGGCATGTTTGGAAGCGTGGGCGCTCACTAGGCAGTTGTCTTTGGATCTGGCTCTATTCTTGAGCTCAGCTTCGCAGTAGACTTCCTTTCCATTGGTTCAGCTACTTCTACACACTGCCTCATAGGTTGCATAAGTAATGTGACAAACTTTCATTGTGTTATTTTCGTTGAACAGTCCCCCAGAATAATTTTATTGCAAATATAGTAAGCATGATTAAATAAACATTTCAGTTTATTTTTTTACCATCCACATAACAACATTTGCCTCAATTTGTGATAAACATAGTTCGTCACGCTATGCAAGCACCATTCTCTTTAGTTTGCTGACCCATTTTCAATTAAAAAATGATTCGTTTCATCAAAGGCATTTTAGCATTTGTATAGCAAATATGCTTCTCCTTCCTTCATCATCGCAATGTGGGAAATTCTAAACACACACATAATAACAATAATAACTATAGAATAGGGGTTGTAAATCTGAGAAGAGTTAAAGGGAGGAGATGAAGAATTATCGATATACAGTATTCATACATTAAATTATCAAAAATAATGAGGTTTTGAAAGTTCCTAATGTTGAGCCCTCACTGAACTTCTAAAATAAATACTTTTTAAAAACCCTAGTCTACCTTTTAATGCTCTAGTGAATTTGCTAACTTTTACTTATGATTTTGTATTCTTGAGTTCCGGTTCCACTCCCTGTCTTCATCAAGTTAGTACACTATGCAAGTCACAAGTAATGGATGAACTACCAAGTCCATAGCTTTAGGTAATCTATAATAGTTTGAATACTAAAAACATAATTTATTATAAAAATATTTTTCTAATTCGTTACCACAGGGCCTCTGGGAGGAATGGAAGGTGAAATAATTATTTGGCCACTTTGTTGATTCCTTTCGTGGATATTTGTACTTTTGTTGTAGTGGTTTTAACTTTTCCCTGTTCCCACTTTTTCAGTTTATATATTTCTTAGTAAAATTATATACTTTACCAAATATTAAATAGATTAGCAGAGAATTATTACAGTATTGCTTTCTCATTTGTATGTAGTTTCAGGACTCAAGCTAGACTTTCATAGATTCCAGGCAGTCTATAGTTACTTCATGTTTTTATTTATGATGTCAAACATTTTGATTTCTAATATTTGTTGTTGTTGTTGATTAGACAGGCAGACTTTGCTATGTGGTGGTGGCACACACCTTTAATTCTAGCACTTGGGAGGCGGAGGAAGGCATATCTCTGTGAGTAACAACAGAACGAGTTCCATGACAGGTTCCAAAGCAACCAAAAAACAAAAAACCAACAACAATGATTTAAAAAAAAACCCTAAAGAACAGGCTGGTATCCTTTCCATCAATCTTTATTTACAAGTACTTATTCACTGGCTATATGCACCTGGATTTGGCTCTCTAACTTCCCTTTGATTTTACTTGGTGGCAAGTTTGTTTTTTCAGCTTCTTGAATCTCAAATTATATTCATTTAATTTTTTTTGTTTTTTAAGAATCATTTTGTTTTTATTATCATGTATGTGTACATGCACCTGTGCCTTTTTAATTTTAAATTTATTTAATGGTGTTAGGAATTAACTCAGGGCCTTGTGTATGTGTGTGTGTGTATGTGTGTGTGTGTGTGGTGTGTGTGTGTGTTTGTGAGAGAGAGAGAGAGAGAGAGAGAGAGAGAGAGAGAGAGAGAGTTAAGTTAGGCACATGCTCTGTTACTGAACTTCAACCCCACTTTATTTTTTATCATCTTTATCAATTCAAGTATTTAAATCTAAATATGTATATATTGGTTATGGCCTACATGTATCCGACTTTTTTGAGAACTTATATACAAATAAGTTCAAATATCAATTTTTGATAAATGCCTCAAGAAGTTCATATTCAGAAACTGTGACCATACAACAACTTGGGAACAGGGCGACAGGATGAGATGAGGGATGGACCCAGAGAGTTGGCTTCTTGCAATTTTATTTTTAAAGGAGTGCTCTTTCACAGAAGATATACACAAAAGTAAAAGATATCCAACAGATTACATGGGTTTTTGCATACTGATTCTTTTTCTTACAAAAGGGATGGTTTTACTCCTTTCATTTTACAGCTCCAGACACATTTCATCGTTTACAGACATTAGGAGAGAAGGTCATGGAGAAAGCACGGAGGTGGGCTGCTTGCTGTCTTGTTCTGCTTCCTGTACAGTTAGCTTTTCTATACAACATCTACTTATAGATGCTCCTGCCCACAGTGCAATCAGCCCTCCACCATCAGCCGTTAATTAAGACATGGCCAAAACTACCATTAATTAAGCCACTAATTAAGACATGGCTACAGCTTCCACTCAGCGCCAGGAGGGTGCTCTGTAGCAGATCTGGATTGGGACCTGACAGACCTTTTTTTGCTGGTGACGCTGCTTACATATTGGTGTGTAATTACCATGCTCGTTCAGTATTTTGTAGAGGTCACTAACATTGAAAAAGACTTCCAGATCCATGGCAAGATCATTTAATGATGGGACTGGAAAGGTGGTTCTGCAGTTTAGCGGGCAGGCTGTGGCTATTCAGGAAGATCCAGATTTGATTTCCAGTACCCACTTGGTGGCTCACAACTCTCTATAACACCAGTTCCAGAGGATCCAACATCCTCCTCAGGCCTCTATGGGCACCAGTACACAATGTGGTATACTTGGAAATGTAGGCAAAACAGCCATATATATTGAAAAACTAAAAATAATGAAAACGAAATTTTAAAGTTACATTAATTTTAGTTTAGTATGTTTAGAAATGCCAGTGTATATCTACACAAGGACTGGAGTAACTTGCAAGGATTTTTTTTGTCAGAAATTTCCATTTTATTCTTACTAAGGTAGAAAAAATTTTATTTTCGGGGTATTGCTAGAAATTTGGGAGCATCACAGCAGAGTCTCTGTATGTTACTGTGGAAATTAGAGTATCCTGCAAGGTTTCTTTTGTCTTATAATTATAATTTTTCTTAAAATAATTTAAGAATGGACTCACAAGGAAGCTAGGGGATGATTCATAACAAACAAACATACAACAAAAACAAAGAAAGCAAAGCGATAAATCTTGGCGGTTGTCCAGAAGAGGAAGAGAACGAGCAATGATGTCTGAGCTCAGGCAACATGGGGGTCAGTCACGTGGCAGACAAGAAGTCTTATGATGGACATTTAGAGAAAGAATAAAGAAAACCCAAAATCCCCGAGAAAGCACACATAGGTTCTGGCTAACATCCAAATGGAAAAGAGAAAAGAAGACAAAGGAAATGTTACTACTTTTGGAGTAAGGATTGAGAAAGGAAGGCAGACCCAACACAATCTCCTGATGGCCCTGGAGTAACTACAGTAAGGGTAGAGATTCTGGGGAGGAAAAATACCCTATCTCATTTAAATAAATAATTATTTCTGTCATCTCTTTAGCATGACTTAAAGTGCATCAGTCACCTGGAAGGGTCATCATTTGGCTAAGTTATTGACTAGACCAATTGAATTAACTTTTTTATTATTTTTTAATTTTTATATTTTTTATTGAGCTAATTTTTTCTGCTCCCCTCCTTCACTCTACCTTCCCCTTCTACTCTCTCCTATGGTCCCCATGCTCCCCAATTTACTCAGGATATCTTGCCTTTTTCTACTTCCCATACAGATTAGATTCATGTATGTCTCTCTTAGGCTTCTCTTTGTTGTCCAAGGTCTCTGGAATTGTGAACTAAAGGATTTTTTTTTTGCTTTATCTTTAAAAGCTACTTATGAGTGAGGACATATTGTATTTGTCTTTCTGGGTTTGGATTACCTCACTCAATATGATGTTTTCTAGATCCATCCATTTGCCCACAAGTTTCAAGATTCCATTTTGTTTTTTTCTGTTGTGAAGTACTTTATTGTGTAAATGTATCACATCTTCTTCATCCATTCTTTGGTCAAGGGGCATTTAGGTTTTTTCCAGGTTCTATGACAAATCATGCTGCTATGAACATAGTTGAGTACATGTCATACCTTGTGGTATGATTGAGCCCAAACGTGGTATTGTTGGGTTTTGAGGAAGGCTGATTCCTAATTTTCTGAGTAATCACCACACTGATATCCAAAGCAGCTGTTCCAGCTTGCACTCCCACCAGCAATGCAGGAGTGTTCCCTTTACTCCACATCCTCTCCAGCATAAGTTGTCATCAGTGTTTTTGATCTTGGCCATTCTTACAGGTATAAGATGGAATCTCAGAGTTGTTTTGATTTATATTTCTCTGATGGCTAAGGATGTTGAGCATTTCCTTAAATGTCTTGCTACTACAGAGCAACAGTACTGGAAACAGCCTGGTACTGGCATAAAAACAGACAGGAGGACCAATGGAACTGAATCAAAAGCTAGGATATTAATACACACACCTATGAATAACCTGATTTTTGACAAAGAAGCAAAAAATATATAATGAAAAAAGGAAAGCATATTCAACAAATGATACTAGCATAACTGGATATCAAATGTTTAAGAATGAAAATAGAACCTTATCTATTGCCATGCACAAAACTCAAGTCCAAATGGATCAAAGACCTCAACATAAAGCCAATCACACCGAATCTTATAGAAGAGAAAGTGGGAAGTACACCTGAATGCATTGGCACAGAAGACCACTTCCTAACCCCTGGTGGCACAGACACTGAGAGAAACAATTAATAAATGTTCTCCTGAAACTGAGAAGCTTCTGTAAAGCAAAAGACATGGTCAACAAGACAAAATGTCAGCATACAGAATAGGAAAACATCTTCATTAACCCCACATCAGACAGAGGTCTGATCTCCAAAATGTACAAAGAACTCAGGAAATTGGTCATCAAAAGAACAACAAAAAATGGGGTACAGACTTAAACAGAGAACTCTCAACAGATGAATCTAAAATGGTTGAATTAATTCTTAAGAAAGGAGACAATGAACTGTCTCCACCCACAGGTAGACTCCATTCTTTATTGTAATATGAGCATTTAAATTAAACCAGTTGTACAGTATGTACCACATATAAATACAAACAAATGCCTACATCGACTGAGTACATAGTATTCTACTACTTTTTGCATATTCTCATCTTTCAGAAAAATAGGATGAGAAAGGCAATAATGAGAAGACAGAGTCATGTTGGTTAAGTCATAGAACAGTGAGTAGAAAAGTCAGAACTGAAGCTCCGGATGTTCTAGAGCCTTATTTTTAATTTCTTTTACACTACCTACCAAAGGATTTAAAACTGTGAAGCCACAAAACCATGAAAAAAATATGTGCTGGCCCAGAGAAGTCTGGATAACTTGATCCAACAGTACTTTCAGTGCTACATCACCATCAGATGTAAGAAAGTGGTCCTCCCACCCCAAAACCCCAGGCAGATGCTCTGGGCACATTCTCTACAACCCCAGGAGGAATTATGTCCATTGTCATACTAACATCAGTATGAAAACTAGTCATGTATTTTCTCGCAAGTTGTGTATCAATTTTCCTATTCAAAACAATCTAATTTTAAAGAATCTGTTAGTTGTTTTTCTCACTGCAGCAACAAGGAAAGGCACTCAAGGAAGAAAACGTTTATTTTTGTCCACAGTGGGAGAGGAGACAGTTTATTGCAGAGGGAATACATGGTGACAGGAACTCCACATTGGCAGGAGTGTACTGCATGACACACCTTCTTACATCTTGGTGCATCAGGTTGTGTCTTTAGAGAGGACAGTAAGTAGATCTAGGCTCTAAACCCTAATGGCCCGAGCATGTGACCAGCTTCTTCCACATCCTAAAATTCCATAACGTTCCAAAACAGCCCCACAGCTGGAGTCTGTGTGTAAACACACACAGTGGTGTGGGGTGTTTCCCACTCAAACCACAACAGAGCCCTTCCTTCAGAAGTACCCACACTTGAAAAAGAAGTGTGTGATGTCATTTGCCTGTGCTCTCAGTGTTGGCAAACAGGTGGACAGTCCCCAACAGGTTACAGGGTGTGCCCTCTACAGATGCCACCCCCAAAGGGTGTTTTCTTCATCTTCTAGAAGTTCCTTCCAACTTGGCATGAAGTAGGAACTTGAGTTCTGCTCTTGGAGCATGCTTTGTTTCTTAACCATTACTCGTTTCTTCATTTTCTTTGTCAAAAAATAAATAAGTAAAAGAATAGAAATAATAATAACACTTGGCACTAACAATGAGAACCTAGGGAAAGATTAAAAGTGACACCAATTAAGTCACTCCATTGAACGACTGCACACAAAAGAGACACTAAGAAAATTCACTCAAAACCAATCTGTCCAGAACCTCAAACTTTCCAGGTTTCATTCCTCCCTTTATTTCCCCTTTTAAGTTCATCATGCTTTTTTAAGAATTGGACAACAGAGATTCTTGTTTCACCTCTCATTCTGGATGGTTGATCAGGTACTTTGAACGATATGGCTTTTTCTTTGCAGGAACCAAGCGTGTGGTATTTTCTCTCCTGCTTTCCCCCTCCCTGACCAGCACTTGTGGATTTCTCTTAGTTCTTGTGCTTGCGTGGTCACACAGTGCCTTCTTTAAAAGGGAAAAATAAAAGAGCTCAAGTAAAACAAACAGTTGATATTGATCTAAGCTCACTACAAAGGAGAGTCATTAAAGGATGGATCATTATTTCTCTGATGTAATTTTCAATCGCCCCCACAATAAGTTCTCCACCCTGATTATGTAGCTGAATTCAGAGATTTAGGTTATTGTGTTGGAGTTTTCATGCTCTATAGCTCAATTGAATCACCTCATGAATGTGGTTAAACCAGGTTTATCTGAGTCTTGTTTTAATAAGTACTATCTTAGCCATAAGCTGGGTTTTATTTTTTTGCTGTTGTTGTTTTTTTTTTTTTGTTGTTTTTTGCCTTTTGCTTTTTGAGATCCTGGACAAATAACTTGAATAAGAAGAATGAGTTTATAGAAATGTAGCTGTGACAACAAGAAAGAAGTTTCCATTGGCTTCGTCCAACTGGATCACGTGTTTACGCCATTCAATTATAATAAAAGAGAACAAAGCCTTCAGCTGGAAGGGGCAGCTTATGGAGATTTTCTGCATTCTCTGTGTGTTTATCTGGTGTCTAGTGTCTATCCAGTAATGGTGCATCATCCACACCACAGGCGAATGAAGTGAATAGTTCCAGTTGTGTTGAAAATAAATTAATTCTGTTTTATAGAGACAAGTCTTCAGAGCACATTCCTCAGTTAAGAAAAATGGGGAAAACATAGCAATTATAATTTTGTTGAATTGATTTGACCTTTACTGAATTCTATTGAAAATATTGATCAACTCATGTTTTGATATTTGATACAGGATGTAGTTCTTTGGATGTTCTGTCATTCTTCCATACACAAATTTTGCGCCTCTCTCTCTCTCTCTCTCTCTCTCTCTCTCTTTCTCTCTCTCTCTCTCTCTCTCTCTCTCTCTCTCTCTCTCTCCCTCCTTCCTCCTTTTCTTCCTTTATCCTTTGCTCCTCCTTCCTCCTCTCTCTTTCCTTCCTTTATCTTTTGCTCTTTCTTTTCTTCCTTCTTTTTTCTCTATCTTATTTTATTCCTTTCCTAAATACATGTCATATCATCTATTTTTTTTGATGCTTTGTCTCCTCGAATAGACTGTAAGTTCCCTGCAGAGACAGAGTGCACTTCTCCCGTTTTGCATTTTTCCCCTTTAGCTCAGTCTTGTGAACTCAGTGGGTGGGTAAGAAATGTTTGTCACTAACATTTGGAATCTGCACAATGAAAGTTTAAGTGGAAAATATTAACATACTACATGCAAAGTATTATTACAATAAAATATCAATTTAAGAAGTCTGTGTGATTAATGAAGACCCTATGTGTGTACTGTATAACGTTACCAATAAGGGACGTGTTTATTAGTTCTGCTCTTCCTCTGTTAAGCTGGAGACTCTGTACATAGACTTCCTATATACATAGTGACCTTGTTTCAAACAAAAATATAAATTATACATACATACATACATATGATAGCTAGATAAATAGATGATAGATAAACAAACAATACAGAGGAGACGGAATTCCCAACAGACTTTGGTAGTTTGGTGGGGGTGTGGGGATAATGGCGGTACAGAACTAATGTGGCTCAGTGGCAAATACTTGCATTGAATGCACAGTGCCCTGGATTTGATCCATAGAACTCCTTTCCCACTGCATACACTGTTACACATTTATAATAAATATTGCTTGACTCCTCCTAGGAGTCAAAAGATTGGGAAGTTAGAAGGAGATTTTTTTATTTAATATACACTATATTTTATGGTCATATAAATGTTTTATAAGACGTTTCTTTAAAAAAGAAGAGGCAAATAATACTGTCAGTTTCTTAAGAATCTCCTGAAGTTGGAACTTGAGCAATGTGTCTAATAACACTAGCAATCAAAAAGTAAGGTCTTACGTTTATCAGAAATCATATTTTGTTGCTTGGTGGTAGTGACACACTTTTAACCCCATTACTCAGGGGTCAGAGTCACATAGATCTTAGTGAGTTAGGGGCCAGCAAGTTCTTCGAAGTGAGTTCCAGGACAACCAGAGCTACACAGTAAAAGCCTGTACTGAAAAAACAACCCCATCAAACAAACAAACAACAGCAAAAGAGAGAAAATGAAAAAGAAATCATAATTTATAAAGTATTTAGCACATGTCATATAATTTAATCAAAATTTTGCAATGATTTCCCCTTCGTTTAAAGGTCTATTTATAGACAAAGAAATTTAAATTAAAGTTTTACCTAGGTCACAAAAATAATAGCTGGCCTGCTATGTTTTGACCCTAAATTCAATGTTTTGACCATCTAAAAAATAAAAGGGATAAATAGTCCATAAAAAATAAAGAAGAACATCTCTAGGTTGTTAGAATAAGGTAGAACAGATAAAACCCATGTCAAAAGAAAACTAACAATATTTCAAAAGATTGCTGATTCATATGTATTCAGAATAAGAAAAAAACCATTCCACAGATCCATCTGTTTGAAACACTATCGAGAGGCAAAATACTTGGTCATGTTCAAATTTGCCTTTATCATCTCTGTCAACCTGGTTGACTAGAAAGAAGAAACACATTTAGGAAGAAGAACTGAAGCCCGAGATTAATTAGGAGACAAAAAGAGCGTATGCAATTACTGTAATGAGCGTGAATCTCATTACCTGTACAGATCACATCCAGGATATGAAAAGAGCGTATGCTCATCCTTTGGACACAGAGCTGCTGGGAGGGGGAGCATATGTACATATCCAATCTTCAAAGGACTACAGAAAACATATCTCGGGAGCCACTGGCTATAAATGGAGTTTGATGGCTGTTCCAAACATAAATCTAGACAAGAGAAACAAAGTAATGGCTTAGAACGCTTAAAACTGTCTTAGTCAGAGAGTGAAGCTCGTTTTCAAATGTTAGGCTTATTAGGGCTTTCCATATGCACATATCACCAACTGGGTGGCTTAAGCAATAAGAATCCATTTTTAATGGAGACCAAAGTATGGAACAAAGCAAAGGCAACAGAAGAGTTAATTTTTCCAGAGGCCTCTTCTCTCTGCTTAGAAATACCCATCTTGCCATGTCTTCGCATAGACTACCTGTCACAATTTGCTTAAATTTCCTCTTGTTATGTGGACACTAGTCAGTTGGATCAGCCTACACTTTATGAAATTATACTATCACCAAAGGCACATTTTGAAGTCAGAAGGGTTAGGCACAACTTTAATATAGAAATTTGAAATGATACAGTGAAGCCCATAACTAACTAAGCTAGGTTTCTTCCTTCCTTCCCTCCCTCCCTCCTTCCCTCCCTCTTTCCTCCCTCCTCCCTCCCTCCCTCCCTCCCTCCCTTCCTTCCTTCCTTCCTTCCTTCCTTCCTTCCTTCCTTCCTTCCTTTTCTTCTTTGTGATGTCAAATATTTTTTTCATCCATATTTCTTTAGACTCAGACTCTGCCTCTTAGCATGTCCTCGATGCCACATAGTTGTGATCTCGGGTGACCTCTCCAACCAGCTCTCTTGATCCATTGCCATTCAGTTTTTTTCTTGCACCTATTGAGATTGTCCTTGCTAATATTATTTCTCTGGCTCTATTTTTTTCACTAGACAATTGCATCTAAACATACAGCCCAACCAGTAACTAGTTACTAATACTTCTCAATTACCTCCATCAAAGAAGTTATTGTTCCTGAACTTCAAACAAGATTTTCCAGCTATGTACTTCACATGGACATCCAGAAGCATTTTGGATCTGACATATATAAAATGGAATTAGTTACCTGACTCTTAGTTTCCCGCTTGCTCTTCTCTCTGCTTAGTGTTAGATAATAGAAATGGCTCCCGATTTCCATTCACCTGCAGATTGTTGTGAATGTTCTCTATTGTATACTCATAGTCAGTCACAAAGTTCTGTCATTTCTAAACCATCTGTTGAACCTGTCTACATTTGCTACACCTTTGTTAATTATGGTCGTATCTTGCCTTTTGATAAGAACTTTCCGCACTGAAGTATTTTATCAGTTCAATCTCTATACTACAGTCCCAGAGATCTTTCAAAAACATGTTGTGAGCCCGGCGATGGTGGCGCATGCCTTTAATCCCAGCACTCGGGAGGCAGAAGCAGGTGGATCTCTGTGAGTTCGAGACCAGCCTGGTCTACAGAGCTAGTTCCAGGACAGGCTCCAAAGCCACAGAGAAACCCTGTCTCGAAAAACCAAAACCAAAAAAAAAAAAAAAAAAAACAGACCATGTTGTGTGCTGTCACTACCCATGATGGTCACTCACCCTAGCCCTAGTGTTAACAAGCAAAATCTATGCAAGCTTCTGAAATAAGCCAACCTGGTTACGTTGTCGCACATCTGTCCTTCCGAAACTGCACATTGTCCACAGGTCACCGTGCTGTGGTCAGTCTTATCTTCTCTCTCTCTCTCTACAATGCCTCCTTTCTCATGTCCCATATTTTGATTTTTTTTAAGAGGTCACTTCTTTTTTTACACTCTTCAGAGCTATCTCTTCCTCCTAAAGGGGTGCCCCTTCGTTGTCCCATGATACTCTACATAAAACTTCCTATTTGTAATGATTATTCTATATTCTTCATGTCAATACAATGGCCATTATCTTTCAAAGATCAAAAGTTTCACAGACCAATTTTCTCTATGCTGCAGCAACTATAATGCTGAAAATGAGTGACCCTCTCAAACTGTAGCCCTGGGAGACCCCCTGGCCCATTGTCGCCATCCTGGTTATAGTCAATGTGCTTGGTTGATAATCTTGCATATCCCAGCCTCTACCCTTGTTGGTATCAATAAGTTTTAATGAGGAGAATTTCAAAAGCAGAGATGGGGACAAGACTATATAAAGAGGAATCCCATAAGTCTCATCTCCAGTTCTGTAGCAGGAAACCTACTATGATCTCCCTTTCCAGCCTGACTCCATCCTCAGGAGGAATCACAATGCCCTCCTCTTCTAATCTTCCCTCCCCCAACTCATCTCAGTATCCCTGTGTCCATCACATCAAGTATTCTCTGGGAATACACCAGTTGAGTGGGCTAGGAAAACAGGCAACACACCACCACCAGACTCCTCTAAAATCCAGACAAGAAATAGAAACTAAAGAAAAAACACCCTCAAAGATAAATCCAGAAATCAGCACCTAAACAGTCAGTCATTCCAAAGCCACATGCCTACATACCAGTGCAAAAACACAACAATAGCCAGAGCAATATGTCCCCACTAGAGCCTAGCTATCTGAGCACAACATTGAATATTCCAATATAACCGAAGCACAAGATGAGAAAAAGACATAAAAATCAACTATATGGAGATGATAAAAATCATCAAAGAATAAATGAACAAATACTTTATAGAAATACAGGAAATCATAAACAAAAAAATGGAGGAAATGGAAAAATTCCCTAAAGAAATCCAAGAAAACAGAAATAATTGAAGGAAATGAATAGAAGTGATCAAAATCTGAATGGAAAGAGAATCAATAAAGTAAATAGAAATTGATGGAACTCTGGAAATAAAAAAATTAGGAATTCAAACAGGAACCACAAAGGAAACTTTCATCAACAGACTACAAGAGATGGAAGAGAGAATTTCATGCACTAAAGATAGATAGAAGAAATGGTTACACCAGTTAAAGAAGATGTTAAATCTAAAAAACTCCTGTTACAAAATATCCATGAAAAATGGGACACTCTGAAAAGATCAAACCTATGAATAGTAGGAACAGAGGGAGGTGAAGAATCCCAGCTCAAAGGCCCAGAAAATATTTTTAACAAATTCATAGAAGAAAATTTTCCTAACATAAAGGAGTTACCTATCAAGGTATAAGAAGCATATAGAACACCAAATTTACTGGACCAAAAAAGAAAGTCCCCTTACCACATAATAATCAAAACATACAGAACAAAGAAATAATATTCAAAATTGCAAGGGAAAAAGACCAAGTGACACATAAAGGCAGACATAATTGAATTAAACCTGACTTCTCAATGGAGATTCCAAAAGCCAAAAGAGTCTGGAGAGATGTGCTACAGGCCCTAGGAAACCACAAATGCCAGGCCAGACTACTATACTCAGTAAAATTTTCAATCATCATATATGAAGAAAAGAAAATATTTCACAATAATATAAAACTTAAACCTGTCTACAAATACACCCAATGTATTAAAAGGGGAATTCCAACTTAAGGAAGTTAACTACACCCATAAAAAACACAGAAAATAATCTCACACCAGCAAAACCAAAAGAAGGGACACACACACACACACACACACACACACACACACCACTGCCAGCATCAAAGTAATTATAAACAATAATCATTGGTCATTGATAGCTCTCAATATGAATAATCTCAAATTTCCAGTATAAAAGGTCTCAGACTAACAGAATGGATCCAAAAATAGGATCCATCTTTCTACTGTATCCAAGAAACACACTCAACTTCAGGGATAGACATTATCTCAGGGTAAAGGGTTGGAACAGATATTCTAAGCAAATGGACCTAAGAAGCAAACTAATGTATATAAACAGAGACTGCTTCTTTTATTTTCTGGCCACCCAGACCCAAATAATCACACAAAACTATATTAATTACAACAATGTTTAACTGATGGCTCAGGCATAATTCTAGTTAGCTCTTATATCTTAAATAATTCATTTTATTATTTTATATTTTACCATGACACTCATGGTTTACTGCTAGGATTTTGGAGTCTTTCTCCTTTGGCAGCTACATAGTGTCTCTATAATTCTGTCTACTCTCTCTATCTCTGTTTGGCTTTCCTGTCTGGTTGTGTTCTGCCTTGCCATAGGCCAAAGCAGATTCTTTACTAACCAATAGTAATAAAACATATCCACAACATAGAGAGGGGAACACCACATCAGATGTAGCTGTTGTAATATGTAGCAAAATAGATTTCAAACCAAAATTAATCAAAAGAGATAGGAAAGTACACTACATATTTAATCATCAAAGGAAAAATATACCAAGATGACATCTCTGTTCTTAACATCTAGTCCCCAAACACAAGGGCACCCAAGTCTGTAAAAGAAACACAATTACAGCTTAAATCACATACTGACCCTCATAGATCATAGTGTAAAACTTCAATATACCCCTCTTATGAATGGACAGGTAATTCAGACAAAAATTAAGCAGAGAAATACTTGAACTAACAGATATTATAAACCAAATGGAATTAACAGATATATACAGAATATTTAGTGCAAACAAACAAACAAAAAACTACACATTTTTTTTCTCTGTACTTCATGAAACTTTCTCCAAAACTGACTACATACTTGGACACAAAGCAAATCTCAACATACAGAAGAAAATTGAAGAAACTTCCTGCATCCTATCAGACCACTATGGAAACAACAGAAAGCTTACAAATTCATGGAAGCCTAACAACTCGCAACTGAATGAAAAGGGGGTGGGGAGTCAAGAAAGAAATAAAGAAATTAAAGACATTCTAGAATTCAATAAAAATGAATACATGCATACCCAAACTTATGGAATACAATGAAAACAGTACTAAGAGGAGAATCCATAACACTAAGTGCCTATATTTTTAGAATCCACATCTTATCAATGACTAATATCCAAAATATATTTTTTAAAAACTAAAGAAACTAGATATCAACAGAGCAAATAAACCAATTAAAAATGGGGTACACTTGTAAACAGAGATTTATCAACAGAGAAACTCAAATGGCTAAAAAATATTTAAAGTAATGTTCAACATCCTTAGCCATCAGGGAGATAACAAATTAAAACTCTTTTGAGATTCTATTTATATCTTTCCGATGACTAAGATCAATGACACAAGTGACAGCTCGTTGGCAACTGTGTGAAGCAAGAAGAACACTCCTGCATTGCTGCTGGGATACAAACTTGTACCCCACTGTGCAAATCAATATGATGCTTCCTTGGGGAGTTAGGAACTGATCTACCTCAAGAACCAGTTATATCTCTCAGGCATATATTCAAGAGCAGCAGGGTTCCATTCAACCATAAAAACACTCGCTCAGCCATTCATTAAGGCTTTTTTCATAATAGCCAGAAACTAGAAACAACCTAAATGTTCCTTAACATTAGAATAGATAAAGAAAATGTGGCACACTTACACAGTGGAGTATTAGCCTGCTATTTAAAAAAAAATGACATCATGAAATTTGCAGGCAAATGGATGGAACTAGAAAAAAAAAATCATTCAGAGTGAAATAACCAAACCACAAAAAGATAAATATGGTATGTATTCACTTATAAGTGGATATTAGTCATTAAGTAAATGATAACCAAGCTATAGTTCATAGATCCAGAAAGGTTCAGAAAAGAGGAGGGTTCAGTGTGAAGGGGACACACATGGCTCTCCCTGGAGGGAGAAATAGAATAGATTTTTGTGAGCAGACAAGGGGTAGGTGGGGTGGGAGTTGGGAGCTGAGACGGTGGGGAGACAGGGTGGAAGAAGAGAATGTGGGGAAAGACTCCTGGAATTTGGGGCCTTTGGGGGAGTAGCATGGAGACCTATGCAGTGCACACCTTCTGCAATCTATGAAGGCTAAAGAGGACTCATAGTGATGGGGGATATGGAGTCTCAACAGCACATCTCTTGTCACCAAGCAAGGCTTCCAGAGGCAGGACTGAGTTGCATTCAACTGAGTAGCTGGCCAAGAGAACCCTATGGAAATCCCCAAAGAACCCAGGTTGTTGCTAAGACAAAGGGTTGGTTGTTCTCCATAAATTGACAGTGGGGTCCTATTGTGAGGAACAACACCCCACAACCCATCGAACATGAAGCAGTGGAGCTGGTAGCTAATGGAGCCCTCACCTCTATGTCTCTTTGATGAGGGAATGTAGTCTCTGAAGGATAGTGAAAAGGAAACATGGAAACCAGATACACTGGAAACCAACCTGGGAACAAAAGCTGCTGACCTACAATCTATCCTGCCTATAAAATATGTTAGGGCAATTGTGGCATAGAACTTGTGGGACTGGCCAAGTAATGTCTGACTTAATTTAAAAGTCCACTCTGTTAAAAGTAACCCATATGCAACACAAATAGGTAGCCCAAATACCTAGAATAAAATCAAACAGTGTTGGTCTAAAAAATTCCGTAACATTCTGCTATACTTATAGTCATCATCAGAGATTTCCTCCAGCAGCACAGGAGAGCAGATGCAAAAACGAACAGCCAGACATTATGCAGAGAGAGAGAGAGACAGACAGAGAGAGAGAGAGAGAGAGAGAGAGAGAGAGAGAGAGAGAGTCTAAATGAGAGTTCTCCATCCAACTCCTCCCCTCAGAGCTCAGTGAATCCCGCAGAAGAGGGCGAGGAAAGACTGCAAGAGTCAGGGTGTAAAGAAGACACCAGGAGAATAAGGTCATCTGCATCAACTAAGTAAGCAACATAGGAGCTCACAGAGACTGAAAGAGCAAGCAAGCACAGGCCTACAGGGGTCTGCCTCAGACTGTCTGCATATATAGTACAGAAATCACTTAGTATTTTTATGGGACTCTTAATGGTGTGAATAGGTGGGTTTCTGACTCCTGTGCTTGCGCTTTGAACTCATGTCCTCCTGGTGCACTGCCATGTCCAACTTTGATATGATTTGCTTCATCTTCTATTTGATTCTGTTATGTTTGGTTGTTGCCTCTTGTAAGCCTATTCTTATCAAATGAGAGACAGAAAGGGAGTGGATTCTGCAGGGAGGGGAGGTGGAAAGGAGCTTGGAGGAAGAGAGGGAGAGGAAAGTATAAATCAGGATATATTTCATGAGAAAAGAATCTACTCTCAATAAAAGGAAAAAAGTTCTAAAAGAAAAAGAAAAAAATTGCTAAGCAGGTCCCAGGGTAGGAGGACACCAGCAGAGAAGCAGCAGGAACCAGTTTATGTCCTAGCAAGCCAGGTGCATGACCACAGAGGACACAGTGTACCACACTGGCAGCTGGAATACCAGGGCCTGTGAGATCAAGTCAGTCCACATGCTAGTTTTCAATCCCCTGTGAGTGAAAAGGATTTTGTACTTTTCAAATATTGTAAAACAATAACAGGAATATAAGCTTGCACTCGAAACCATAAAACATTTACTCTCCTCCCCTTTACAGACCTTCTCTGTGCAGCCAAACCTGTTCCTCCGACATTTAGAGTCATGCACAGAAGAGACCCCACTGGGATGCCGATGCTCTTATGGCAGGATGATGGACCTTTCAATGTTAAGGATAACAATGTAAACTTATTGTGCTGCTTCTGAGATGGTATTTACAGAATATCTCTGCATCACAGTGGGAAAAAGCATAGTGTAAAGACTCAAAGGATTTGATTCCCAGGGGCAACATCAGGACCAGCTGAGGATTCAGGCTGCTCCTATAGCCTCAGTGCAACCTAACATCCTAATCTGCAGAGCAAGGAGAACACCTTCCTGTCATTCATGGTTGTTGTGAGGATCCAGTGAGATGACCTCAGAGTTGAAAGTGAGATACACATAGAGCTATTATTATACATGATGACATCATCAGCCCTTAATTATGGCTGCTTTGGGGGAGGATGAAAGACATGGATGAATTAAGTCATTAGTGGGGCTTTCTATGCATTTAAAAAATATCTTTCCTTATTAAATCCTTAATGATACTGACAAGTGTCCAGATGGGTGCAAGTCAAGGCTTTTAATCTCTTAATTCCATAAGTTTACGTATTTGTTGACAGTACAGTTTGTGTCTAGTACCTTTGGGAGGGGAAGTCAGCAATGAAGAAAGGAGAAACGAAAACCAAGCCCTAGAATCTTTACACATGGACACAAGGCACTCAATGCCACTAGGAAAACTTCTTATTAAAAGTTTTTTCATTTTTATTTTTCATATTTATTTTATGTTTTTCAATTTTGACACAAGTTCTATTAACTGGGTTGACTTAGAACTGGGCCACCTGAGCAAGCCATAAATTTCCAACCCTCCTACTTCAGCTGCTGAAGTTGATGGGATCACAGACCTGCATCATCAGGCCTATGAAGCCTACTTCTTTAAAAGCTGGTTCAAATAGTTTTTCATTAAGACCAAAATTAAGAATGACCTCACTAGCCAGACCACAAACTCAAATATGGTCTTTGCATTCTTTTCCAATCATAAACAATGCTAGGGATTTTTGTTGTTGTTGTTGTTGTCTTTTGCCACAGCACACAGAAAGACAACATTCCGCAGCATCCCTGACCATTACATTGGAACACATGACATCTTTCTGACCAATGAATTTAAGCAAAGTGACGAGTCACGTCTGGGACAAAAGGGTAAGAAAACAGAGGGAGTTTTCTGTCTCCTTTGCTGCACTTATGGAGGCTTCATGTCAAGATGGTAGAATTAGAAATGGAAGCAGCAGGGCTCTCTGGGCTGGATTTGGAAGGAGGTGCTCGGAGAAATAGTGTCTCTTCTGAACGAAGATGAGTTTGCATTGTTTTATCTTCTTTTTACAACCAACTACTGAGATTTTAAGTTTGTTAAGGCCCCTTCTCTACCCTATCTAAGTTATGATCCCTCCCAGCTGGGTATAGCAATCGGTGTTATTCTCGTAGCTATTACTGCAGTCATAAGCAGAATTATTCCTCTGCATTTGTATTCCTGTGTACTTTGTTTCTCTGTCTCCACTGTAACCCTTCAAGCTAGACTCAGTGAATCACAGGCATTCGTGGGCAGTGCAATGTTTACTGATCACATCTATGTTTCCCTTGCTTTAGATCTTTACTTTTCTTCTGCTAAGTGTTCCTCCTCCCAATGTCTCTGCATGGCTGCCTCTCTTATCTTCTTGACCTCTCTGGTTAATCCTCATCCTTTCAGTGCATACTACTCTGATTATTCTAGATTGTAACCTACTTATACCTAGACACACACTTCAAATCTCTCCTGCCTTACTCTGAATTTACATTGTTTTTGTTTTGTTTTGTTTGTTTGTTTGTTTTGCAATTCTACCCTCTAAGAAACTACACAATAATTAAAAATATTATTCCATTTAATATATGTACAGGTCAAAATGATCTCAGAGTACAATATATTGCTGATTTTTAGAGTTGATTTGTCATATAGAAGACTCATCTCCTAACAGCAAGGGCTATAAACATAGAGATCTTTGCTCAAAGACACCAGGAGGATGTAACTTTTGTGTGTCTCATTTCTCCCAGGCTGGTAAACCTCAGGAAGAAGCTTCAATTTGAGAAGTACCTTGTCAGTTAGGGCAATTCAACCTAACCTGGATGTCTTCAATGGCGTCCATCCTTCCTGGCTATGCTGGATGAATGAAAGGATGTTGGTAATGAGGCTAATGACTGTAGATGGGTCAGTACAAGTGCTGGAGTATTTGCTGCACGCTCTGACCTGGTTGGCACTGTTTTGAGTTGATTTCTGGATTCCAGGTAGAACTCACTGATGAATCTTCAGAAGATAAACTCAAATGTACACACTTAACTAGTGTCAAAGTCATGTAGTTCCCACTTCAGCTCTAAATGACTAGACATACTTCAGTAACTCTTACCTAGAGTCCCTGAAGAGCCAGTAATCAGTCTGTCACCAACTTACTTTTACCCCAGAAAAACAAGATTGGATTCCTTCCTTTCCAAGAAAGTCCAAAACATATGACTTATCTGGGAGGGGGCTGTTGTGAGACAGGATCTCAATATGTAGCCATGGCTGACCTGGAACTCATTGTGTAGACATGCTAAGAATCAAACTCTTAGAGATCTACCTGCTTCTGCCTCCCATATGTTGGGATTAAAGGTGCATACCACCAAGCCCACTCATCTATGCTTCTTTTAAAACAAATAACAAAATAATAATATAATGAAATAATGTAGGTGTGTATTTATGTACATGATGTACACACATATAGGTGCATGATGTATATGAATGTCAGCATATGTGTGGGCATGTGTATGTAACAGTTAGTGAGCAATCCCAGGCATCATAGCTGAGCTGCAGTTCAATCTTTTGTTAACACAAGGTATCCCACTGGACTAAAGCTTGACTAGTAGGCTCAGCTAACTGGTCAACCAGCTTTAAGAATTCATTTGTTCCTGTTTTCTCCAGTGATTGGACTCAATACCATGCTGGGGTTATTATTTACTTTTCTTTTTAAAAACACATTTATTGAATTGTTTGAATGTTTGCGCATTTTAAAAATGTTTCCTGGAATATTGTATGTATGTATACAGGGATGGAACTCAGCCCTTATGATTTCTACCAACTATGCTATCTCCCCATCCTCTGATACAGGTTCTTTCTCCTTCAGGAACTGGATTGAAGTTGGATATTTTCCAACCTCACTGTACATACAGTTCATGTGATATTTTGTTAAAATTTAGATTCTGATTATCAGTGGGCATAGGTTGGAGTGTGAGTTCTCGAAGTTTCCTGGGTGATATGGATGCCACTGACCCAGTAATAATGCTTAAGGTGGAGAACTTCAGAAAGCTGAGTATCTGGAGCATCATAGACTCAAGCACTGAAACACACACAGGACCTGGCATCAGCATCTTTTCTTCCTCCAGTATGGCAATGCCAGACTCATACTGGCCCAGGTTAGAAGCTGCTAATAGTTCAGATGAAGGCAGGACTGACTGTTTTTTTCTGCTGTAACAATGAGAAGAAAAAGCTCTTGTGTCCTAAAGTATTTCTTTTTATCTAATTCATTTGTTTTCATATTCATTATTCTTCATTATCTTATTTCTGGTTAATCAAGTCCCACAAGTTATAGTAGGCCATATTATGGTTGTGTTATTTAAGAATCAGAGTCTATTTTTTGTATTTTTTGCCTTTGTGCCTGGACTTACTCTGGGCTACTGGTGGTTGGTGGTTGAGACAAACTTGGACAGTGTTTTCTGTGCTCCTGTAGGTTGACAGTTCCTACAATGTCTGCAGATATCAGTGTAGTTTCATACCCAGCACAATTAGCTCTTTCTACCTTCCCAAGCAAGTAGAATGAACTGCCTTCTAGCAGTAGATATTCATTGCTTTCTTTTCTTGCCCACATCTGATAGAATTTCATCCCTACTTTTTGGTCAATTTTTGTTTTCACCACATCATTGTTAAGGAAATGATTTAACAACTGAAATGGTTTTAACACTGACTGATCAGAAAAAATGCCCATCCCTTTGAAAATAGTTATGTAATCCCCTAACCATTTTTGTATCAGTTTAAAGATGCTTTTATTATGATACAAACCATACTCACAACATAATTAATCTATAGTCTCAGTTTCCTTATTTTGTATTTGAAAACTAATAGTCACTTATTAAACAAGGAATGCAGTATTTCACATTTGAAAGAATCTTGTTCCCATTATTTTAGAATAGCTCACCTAACCTTATCTAATTGTATATTTTATATTCTACAATAGCAAATCTTGATAAGTACTCAATCCATTTTTTACAGCATCAACTTTCTTATCACTCATATTTATACTTTGTGGGTTTATAGAGTATTGACTTAGGCTAAATTGATATCAGGAAACTTCCAGAGGCAGTTTTTTTATCCCTAAACATGGTATTGCTTAGAGATATGTGGTTAGTAACAAATAAACAAAGTAATTTCTTGAGAAAGTGGGTCATAGCAAAGAGAGAGTTTAGTAGTTCAAATGCCCTCTCTGCAAAAACCAGTTGACGTTTGGATGTCACATAACAAAGGGTCATTTGCATAGTACAGGCTTTCTCACATGTGTGTTCTGTTACATGAAGTTTTACATACAACTTTGTGCTTCACATGTCACATTAGCCTTTTAAATCTCTTCTTGGGGGTGTGCCTTTTACAATAGTGAGCATAGGTCCCCTTCAGACACCAGAGTGCCTCTGCACCTACCTGCTGGTGACCAGATTTAGTAGCATTAGAGAAGTGACCCCCCAGCTTTCCTCTTTGCCACTGGTTTCTTTCACATGTGCACTTAGTAGGTTGCTCAAGCCTTCCCTAGGCCCCACTCTCTGCCTTGCTCTCCTGTCTCAATATTATGATGAGGAACAGCTCAGCTACCATCAAACATTTGAAAGAAAAACAGTTCACCATGATGAACATGCTCCAGTTGATAGGGGAGAGTATTATAGTTGTCTAAGATCCATAGGTTATTAGCCTCAAGGATTTAATTCATGAGGGGTGTTGATATGAAGTTGAAAAACCTGAAAATTCTGGCATGCCATGATTTTTTGACCCACAACATCGGCACGTTAATCCTTAATATGGTTGAACAAGCATATTTCATAGAATGATGAGAAGTTGGCCTGGTAGTCAAGTGTAGATCAGCTTTACTGGTTGAGGGTTTTATTC
The DNA here is from genome assembly GCF_037038515.1 of Microtus pennsylvanicus. Classification (NCBI taxonomy): domain Eukaryota; kingdom Metazoa; phylum Chordata; class Mammalia; order Rodentia; family Cricetidae; genus Microtus; species Microtus pennsylvanicus. Next base: position 53,339,235 of record NC_134593.1, read on the forward strand.
TTTTTTATTTATTTATTTATTTTGTCAAAACTTGACATATGATAGAGTGATCTGAGAAAATAAACCTAAACAGAGAAAACTCCTCTACTCGGATTATCTGTCAGTGAGACTACAGGGCATTTTCTTGCTTAATGGTTGATGTAAGAATGCATACATAGCTCATTGTGGAGAGGGTGACCCCTGAGTAGGTGGTTCTGGGTATATCAGATTAAAGGTACACTCGTTAAGGGATCAAGCCAGTAAACAATGTTCCTCCAGGGCCTCTGCTTGAGTCCTTATGTTCAAGTTCTTGCTTTGAGTTCCTGTCCTGACTTCCTTGGGTGATGGGCTATGATATGGAGATATAAGTCAAATAAACTTGTTCTTCTCCAATTTGCTTTTGATAATTGTGTTTTATTATAGCAGTAGAAAAGTTAAAACAGCTTCTATAAACTACCCAAACAATGGAGGCATTTTCCAACACTGTACTTTCTCTTTATGGTTTAAGAACTGTGTTGAGCAGTTTCACTATTTTTACATTAAGCGTTTTCTAAAAACATCTTTCTTCTCATTTCAAATGGTCTCGCCCCTCCAAATGCTCTTTGCATGAGTAATTTGGAAAACACCATACACCATACCAATCAGGGGGGACTCAAAACATTCATTAGCATAACAAAGGCTCTGAGAAGTCCCTTAGCAAAAGCCTTTGTTTAACTTTGTTTACCTTCAGGTTTCATAAATTTAGTTGACAAAAGTAACATCTAATCCCAAAGAGCTAATGTTTAATGAAACGAGAACACCTTGGCAAACACTACCTGAGCAGCATTAAGGAAAGTCTAGGCTGTCTTCTGAGTAGATTAAACAAACACCATGTTAATAACTGTTAGAAAGAGCACAATTTGTGCAGGTGTCCCAGAACACTATACAAATTTCATCCAGTGGCGAAATAACAAATAGGGAAGCCATAGGACAAAGAAGCACTCTGTCGCTTGCCAGAATACACACAAGACCGAGACATTCTGGAACCGAAGCCCACAAGTCCGGACAATGATTGCTAAGCTGTGTTTACAAACAGAACTGAACTGCAAACAGTTGTCAGGGGCCATTCCGAAGTGGACCATCTGCTTCAGAACTAAGGGTAAAGGTATCCTCTTGGAACCAGAAATAAAGGACCAGGATTTGGAGCTTGGGGAGAAAGTAACACTGTGCTGTCATGGCAGGTTATTGCCACCAATAATCGAGAAGAACGCTCTGAAAATCTCCAGTGACAATGGCCATTCAAAGTCCTGCAGTCTCAGCTCAAAATCGCATGTAAAGGAAGGAGACACAAGGGCACAGCATTCTGTGCACGAGATTCTGCCCTTGAGACAATGACTCTCGGTTGGGTCTAAGGTTAAACAGATTTATGTATTCTGAAGCTTGGCAGGGTAATGGGTGTTTCCCAGCACTTTGGAGTTGCATTCTCCATGACGTGCTAACAACTTTCAGAGGTTACCTGTGTACCCTCTGCCAGGGGTGGCAGGCAGAAAGCGGTGATGTGAGGCTTAAGAGTCAGATATATGGACTTCCTTGCTCCATCAGCGCTATCTTTGAATATGTTCCCAGTGCAGGGCCTCGATGCTTCTGTCACAAACAATATCTGTTATTGCAGAACACTGCAAAGCTTACCTCAAGGCCAAGTGAGAGTTGTCAAATAAAGATGAAGAGCCTTTGGCAAAAAGAGTGCTCTTAAAATGTTTACCTTCTCATACCTAATGGTTTTAGATCATATCTTATTAGCCTAGGAGACCATTACATAAAGTACAATTAAGATCTCCTTGACATTTCTAGGCATTCCAATTCGGCTCTGCTAATAGCTATAACTTTATTGCTTTTTTTCCCTTTCTTTTCTTTATTTTTTTTAAATGTAATGCCACACAATGTTGGAAATGCAGTTTACGATAATGGGGACTACCCAGGGTGCACTTCAGCAATTAGACAGAAAGTCAACTGCCTCTCAAGCAGTCATGTGTTGATTGCTTTTAGGTGACACTCTCATTTGGGCAGGGTGTGGAAATGACACCTCTCCCTGCAGGCTTCTGCTTGTCTCCAGGACTGTTCAAAAAGTATCCTTTAAATTTTAGATTTGATCTCTTCAACTGGTCTAAAATCCCCCACTATTGAAAGGAATTAGAGCTAAGTTCAAGAATAGGATCCCAGTTATACACATGCTACTATACTGTCAACAATTGTTGGTTAAGAAATACTTACTCTTGATTCATCTCTGTTTTAGGCAATGAGGACACAAAACTTAGCAAGTCTGTTTGCTGTGTTTTTTGTACATTGAAATAGAATTAGGGCATCTTTCTGCCCAAAGGAGAATTTCTACACAGAAAAGAATTGAACCTTATGCTTCTATCCCATAGCCTTGTTCCCTTTTAATTTTTCCCCTGTGAGCTTCTGCTTTCCAGACTGCCCATCATCAAGAGTCTTTACAGGATTCACAATTTGATAAATGAATATTACCTAAAATTTATATAGTGTCTACTCTACCAAGCTCTATAACAGCCTAGTATATGCATGAACGTATTCAATCCTCACTATGAAATGACATAGTCTCTATTCTTATCTTCATGTTGTATGTGAGGAAACTGAGGCATAGAGCAATTGGCTCATGGCTAATAAGCTAAGATTATGAAGTTTTAACCATAGTCATTTACAGTCACAGACCTAATATTGCTCTGTCCTTGGAGGGGAAATCCTCACAAAAGATGGTGGTAAATAAAGTCAAACACTATAGAACACAAAACAAAACAGCCAGGGTACGTTGTAAAACCAGGAGGGCTCAAAAGAAAGGGGGTCTGGGAAGGAAAAAAAAAGTAAAAACAGACATTTCTCTTAATTATTTTTTCCAAGAATCATGGGAGTTAAAACAAGAACATCCTATGCGTGATCTGGAATTAGCTTTAAAACATACAACACTCATGCTTAGGTTACTTGCCTAGTGTACCTGCGTTGATATCACAAAAGGTGAACCATCAGTTGAACTAATTAATTTGTTCTGTCTCTAAATACTTTTCATTGTTACTAGAGACCGAACAGGTAAGTTGCCTACACTGTCACCAGATCACAGTGAAGGAAGCAGAAGACTAGGAAGCTAGCATTTGTCACCACATCTGGATGAACCAGGCTCCTCCATTTAGTGCACATGACATATTATTTTGATAGTTATTAAAAGGAGGAAGCTGAAAGAGAGCCTCACCACATCACACCCTTGGTAGACTGGATAAAGGGCACATCCCTTGTAAAAGCATCTGCCAGTAGTTGTGTGCTAGGTACCAGATAGGGGATCTGGAAAGACGCAGTTAGCAAGCAAGAAAGTTCGTAGCTCTTGGTCACAGTGGATCTCAGAAAGTGCTGCTAGGTAAACACTGGGGGGAAGGAGTGTTCAAAATCATTGCTCAGAGAGTGGTTTTCTTGCTGTCTAAGGAGCACAGCCATTCTCAAAGGTGACACTGCCAAGAGTGGGTTTCCTAAGATGAAAGACTGGAAAAAACAATAGCGTTTATTTGGATGCATCCCACTTCCATTCTCATTGTCTCTGAAGAAAATGAATTGCATGTCATTTATGTTCTTCTCAGACTACTTACTCACCCCCTTTTGTTTCAAGTTCAAATCCACCTGAGATCACCAAAAGAAGATCCAACTTCCTTCCTTCCTATGTCTATCTATCTATCTATCTATCTATCTATCTATCTATCTATCTATCTATCTATCTATCTATCTATCATCTATCTATCTCTATCTATCTATCATCTATTCGTCCATCCACCCACCTATCTATCTATCTATCTATCTATCTATCTATCTATCTATCTATCTATCTATCTATCTACATTTATAGATATATATTATCTATATTTATAGCCAATACTGGTCTGAAACTGGAAATCTTCCTGCCTCAGTCTCTCACAGACTTGAGCCAGAAGTTAAGATTTTTCTGGGGAATCACTTTAAACATTGTCAGAGTGCAGGTTCTTGGTTATACAAGTTTCATACATTTCTGCAATTGTGTTGGCTCACAAACTACATGTTTTATCACTGTCTTGAAAAGACTTACTAAAAACAGAGAGAGGACTTGAGCAAATACAACACTTTCATCAAGACTTTCATGATAAAAGTCTTGGAGGGATCAGGAATACAAAGAACATACCTAAATATAATAAAACAATATACAGCAACCAACAACCAACAGCAAATTAACTGCGGGGAGAAACTCTAAGCAATTTTACTAAGACAAGGCTGTCCAGTCTCTCCATATCTATTCAATATAGTGCTTGAAGTCCTAGCTAGAGCAAAAAGAGAAGAAAAGGAGATCAAGGAGGATACAAATAGGAAAAGAAGTCAAAGTATCTTTGTTTGCAGATGACATAATAGTATACATAAGCAACCCCAAAAATTCTACCAGAGAACTCTTACAGCTGAAAAACACCTTCAGCAAAGTGGCTGAACACAAGATTAACTGAAAAAAATTAGTAGTCCTCTCATATACTAATGATAAAAGAGCTGAGAAAAAAAATCAGGGGAAAAATACACTTCACAATAGCCATAAACAATATAAAATATCTTGAGGGTAACTCTAACCAAGCTAATGAAAAACCTGTATGATAAGAACTTCAAGTCTTTGAAGAAAGAAACTGGAGAATATGTCAGAAGATGTAAAGATCTTCCATGCCCATTGATCAATCAGTAGAATATACATTGTAAAAATGCCCATTTTACCAAAAGCAATCTACAGATTCAACACAATTCCCATAAAAATTCTAACATAGTTCTTTATAGAATTTGAAAGAACAACTCAACTTCACATAGAAAAACAAAATATCCTAGGATAGTTAAAACAATTTTGTACAAAAAAAAAAAAAAAACAACCCTGTCATTCCTACGTGGCACAGGGTAGCAAATAAGCATCAATAGGTACACAACAACCATGACACCTCTGAGATTAGAAAACCTACCTTTTGTGATGGACACCAAGTCTGTTCCTACCGTGCAGAATTTCTATTGGTCCTTTAGACATCCCAAAGAAATCATCTCGGTTGTTCCACAGAGAGTTCCAGAAGTCTTGAATCTGAAGTGCAAATATCACAGTTTATTTTTACAAGGGTAGCTAGTTACTTCTATTGGGGAAGCCAGAAACATTCCAAATAGTCTTGTTTCTTGTGTGTTTGGACAGTAACAGCAGCTATTATTAAATTATAGCCTACTGTATGCTCAAGTATATAACTCTCTCAAATAAGTAACAGACCTCATCTGATTTGACATTCTCCATAGGCTTCCGTGGGAGCTTTCTTTGATGTCCCCATTTGACTAATGAAGAAAACTAATGCTCCATGAAAAGAAATATCCACCAAAGAACACACACTGAGTACCTAAGCTGGGTTACACGCCCCAGCTGCTGGCTTTCAAAGCTTGCCATGCAACACAGCCTCCTGTCCACCATCAGAAAGATGGGCATCATCATGTCTGTCCATGAAGTCTACACGAGGATTGCTTACATTATTGACTTTTCAGATAACTTTTAAAGTTGACATCACTGTGCCCAAGTCTATTCTATTCTGGACTCAGTTCAACCTTGCTTCATATCTTATGTTCTTCCATAGAGCAAACTTTTGTCAAAGAAAAAGATTCATTAATGGATGTAGTGAGGCCTGTCTGTAATCCTAGGATTTGGGAGGTGAAGGCAGAAGGACCTGAAGCTCAAGGCTAGCCATGGCTACAAAGTCAACTTGAAGCCAGCCTGGGCTACATAAGACTCTTTTTAATAGAGGAAGGAAGAAAGAGAGGGAGAGAGAAAGGGTGGAGGAGGGAGGAAAAAGGAAGAGGAAGAGGAAAAGGACAAGGAGGAAATGTTACGGGTCAGGGAGTGGGTACATGAAAGAGGCGAGACTGACAGATTAGAAGGTAGGATGGAAAGACACCTAACAAAATATTGCAGGGGACTACTTGTTGGTTCCCGATCACTTAGTTCTGAAATAATTACACAGAAACTGTACTAATTAAATCACTGCTTAGCCCATTAGCTCTAGCTTCTTATTTACTAACTCATACATATTAATTTAACCCATCTCTATTAATCTGTGTATCACCACGTGGCTGTGGCTTACAGGCTAAAGTTCTGGTGTCTGTCCCTGGCAGAGCTCCATGACTTCTCTCTGACTCCGCCCTTCTTTCTCCCAGCATTCCCTTTACTCTTCCTCGTCTACCTCTGTTCCCTGCACACGTCCAAGACAGTTTCTTTATTCATTAACCAATAAAAGCAATACATAGACAGAAGGACCTCCCACACCAACAAAAGTTGCATAAGGCCATCCCTACAGTAAAACTAAGAGGCAATCTTTCTGGGTGTTTAGATCCAACTTGCACCCATTGCCATTAAATATGCTGGAAATGCTTTTGTAGCTAGAAGGAACCTGCCTTAAAAAATCAGCTAAAGTTTGAGTGACATTACTTCTCTTTAGGTTAGAAAATCCAGGCCAGTCAGAAATTGTCCCACTCTGGAGCCCTGTGGGAGAAACTCCACAATGTCAACTCAAAGGTGCCTGCTGCTGCTTTCTTAGCCTGAGGCAGAAGGGCAAAGCACACCACACGGTCAGGTCGAAAAACTTGGCCTTTTGTGTGTGGAGGGGTGTTGATCATTCACCTCCAGGATTTCTTAAGAACTATTTATTCCCAAAATGGAGAGGTGGAAGTCAGCCAGTACTGCTGCGTCATGAGTCCATCTCCAGTAACTTTCCCACACCGGTAAATCTGATCAATGGTACTGTTGTTGAACTCACACCAGTGAACCAAATATAAAATGGAATTTCCCCAAGCCCCCTCCCTCATCTTTTTATACACTTTGGAACCTGAGAGACATTTCCACGAGGAACCAAGCCTTTCCTTGTAAGCTCCAGAGTGATATATGGAGAAACTCAGACACAGGAGTCCTTTAGAGCAGCGGTTCTCCGCCTGTGGGTTGTGACCCCTTTGGATGGGTCACATGTCAGACATCTGCATATCAAATATTTACATTTATGATTCATAAGAGTAGCAAAATTAGAGCAATGAAGTAGCAATAAAATAAGTTTTTGGGGTTCGCAGCATAAGGAACTGTATTAAAGAGTTGCAGCATTAAGAAGGTTGAGAATCACTGCTATAGAGGTTAAGAAAGAACAAAACTCGAGTCTGCCCCAGTGCAGAGGAGGAAGTGTGGGCCTGCTCAGGACTGTTATGGACTAAGCAGAACAAGGAGAGCCACACACAAGCCCAGAGCACTTCTTCCCAGGCACCAAGGAGGAAATACAGGCTCACTATTATGGTGAGCAAATGTACGGTATGGTATGGTATGGTATGGTATGGAATGGCATGGATTGTCACAGGAGAGGGAGAGGAGGTTCATTTCCTGTGGACAGAGGCAAAAGCAGTGAGTGTCACACTGAGGTGGGGTGGCTTGATTGCCACTCAGGGCCATGGTGATGTCTGGGCCTGAGCTGTCGCTAGGGCCCACATCTAGGTTCATGGCCCTGTTGCAGCCAAGGCCTGCGTTGGTACCTCTAGCTCCTCCTACCACTGAAGGCAGAGAGGAAAGGGTGGCAGAGTTGGCCCTGCCCCTTATGGGCTGCTCCACTAGGGAGAACTCCTCCTCCCCCTCACTGACTGCCCTGCTAGGGAGAGTGGTTCCTACATCTCACCTGGGCAGCATAATAGAGCCGACCCTTTTTGTTGGGACATGGATGAGAAAGCCCAGAGGTCATGAGAATGGGCGGGAGCGTGTCCAACCTCCCTTGGTTGCCATGAAATGTTGAAAGTGAGGAAAGGATGCCCCCTTTCCTCTTGCTCCTTGATTCCTGCAACAGGCAGGGGTGGGAGTCTGGGGAGAGCTGACCCAACCCCTCCCCAGCTGCAGAACTAGAGAGAAAGAGCCTTGCACCTTGCCTGGGCAGCACCGTAGAGCTGGCTTTGCTGACAGGGTATGCATTAGCTTACACTGAGAACATTAGTATGGGAGATCTGGTACTGCATCTCGTCTGCCATAGGGTGGGCAGGGCAAGGGGAAGATGCCCTCACCTGGGCCTTGCCGCCTGCCGTGGGTGGGAGATCTGGTTCTGCCCCTAAGGAACTGCAGCACTCAGGAGAGGAGGCCCTGAGACTCACCTGGGCAGCACAGTCGAGCCAACCATGTTGATGAACACGATGGTGAACTGGCCCTGAATGTGTGGGCTGTGCTACTTGTCTGTCATGTGGTTGTGTGGCCAAGGGAGAAAAGCACCCCGTTGCCCCTCACCCTTCGCTGCCAGCAGCAGGCAAGGGAGCTGATTCTCCCCTTATCAGCTGCAGCTCTCAGGAAGGCGAGCCCTGTGCCTCACCTGGGCGGCAGAATAGAGCTGGCCCTGTTGTCAGGGGTGCCGGGAGCTGGCCCTGAGGGCATAAGAGTGGGACAGCTGCCTGTGCCCCCGTTACCACCCCCTTGGTGGTGAGGGTGAGGGAAAGATGCCCTCCCTTTCCCACGCCACCTGCTCCCAGCAAGAGAGCTGACCCTCCGCCTTATCAGCTGCAGCACTCGGGAAAGTGGACCCAGCACCTCTTCTGAGAAGCACAGTAGAGCTGACTCTGACGACAGGGGTGTAGGTGAGCTGCCCCAGAACAGGAGCTAGGAACATCTGGCCCCGCCCTCATTTGGTGGTGTGGGTGAGGAAGAGACGCCCCACCCCCACCCCACCAGCTGCAGCACTTGTGAGTGTGGCCCCTGCATCTTGCCTGCATCAGCAACGCAGTAGAGCTGATCCTGATGCTGTAGGAGTGAGTGAGCCAACACGGTGGACATGAAAGCAGGACAGCAAGCCCCGAATTTGCCCACTGCTTCATAGGATTAACCATCCAAGGCAATGCTGGAGAGCACACCCTAGTGGTGAGCACGGGGAAGAGCTGGCAGGCTAACCAGTCCTGAAACTACACAAGCACTGAACCAGGATTGTGAGTTGGCCCACCTCAACATTTATCCCACCTACGATCTGCTGGAGCAAGTGAAGGGGCCAGTTCTGCAGATCCAAAACTGATGGATCTTCACAACACAAGAATATCCAGGGGGAATCCCAGTGAGAGTCCAGGATCGATGGCGGAGCAGAAACCCTACCTCAATCCAGACCAATGAACTTTTGCGAGAAAAGGCATTTGAACAAAAGGGTGTGTGTGTGACTCACTGTGTCACATTACATATTCCATGATTAGATATTTGGGTTTTTTTTTCTCCTCTTAAATTTTATTTCATTTTACTGGGAGAGGAAGCAGATTGCAAGTGCAGAGGGTGGATATGAAAAGATGGGGAGATGAATGGGATCAGGATGCATGATGTGAAATACACAAAGAAAAAGAAAGACATGAAGGAAGGAAGAGAGGAGGGAATGAAGGAAGGAAGGAAGAGAGAAAGAGGGAGAAGAAAGGATAAAAGGAAGGAAAAGAGAGAGAGAAAGAAAGAGAAGGAACAAAGGAAGAAAAAGAAAGAGAGAAAGAGGAGGGAGGAAGGAAGAAAGGAAGGAAGGAAGGAAGGAAGGAAGAAAGGAAAGAAAGAAAGAAAGAAAGAAAGAAAGAAAGAAAGAAAGAAAGGAGGGAGGGTGGGAGGAAGGGAGGGAGGAAGGAAAAAACAAACTCTTGCATTCAAGGTTTACTCACGTGGTAGGTACCTAATTCAGGCTTTCAGTGGACAGAAAGGAGCAGAGGGTGGAGGTTTGTCTACTGGCTTGGGGATCTTACAAGATATTCCACCTACTGCTTGCATCCTCAGATAGAGCCCCCAATAGCATATTGCACCTGAGCGAGGTTCACCCTGCAGTAATTAAGCTCTTGAATGCTTATGTGGACAGCAGAGTCCACTGCGCTTAGAGACTAACTTCCTGCTGAATCGGTGCTGACCAAAATCAGAGCTTCCTTTACCCTCAGGAAACAAAATGGAAAAAAAAGCACTAGTTATCTAGTAGTCCTGCTTAGTATTTCCATTTTGAAGCAAAGAGTGAATAAGCTCTCCAAACTTCTTTTCCAAGGTGATTTTTTTTCAAAGCCGTGTACCTGCATTTGAAGTTAAACTCGAGAAGATGAAAGTCATCAGAACCTCTCTTGCCTGTTTCATCTTTATTCAAAATTGCTTGCTTTTTTCCATTTCAATTTTGTTATGGAAATCAGCATAATCCTGAGCACGTTGTGAGCGCACATCTCAGTTTGCACTTTGAGACATTTGGCAAGTGATGTTTACATTCATTCACTGAATAGAAAAACTGTCTGAAAGCTAACTAAAATGTCACTGTGATGGTCTAGTGTGGGGTGCAGGTGCTTGGAGCCCCAGAATGTACTGAATTCTATTTCCCTCTCCATTTCTGGAGGCAATTGATTTCAAACTGAGGAAGAGCTTCCATGGAAGCGTAATCAACTTCTAAAGAACCCAGGAAAGCCCTTACACTCTCCTTATCATTACAACTGGACATTTTCCTCCTTTGTCTATAAGACAAATTTGCATAAAGGGTATTTGGGTTTGCTGAGGTGGGATATTGGCTCTCTTGGTTATCTTAAATAAGGCTCAAGCATCTAGGTTTGGTTCCTGATGCAAGAAAACAAAGGTCAGATGTATGAATGAGTAATGAACAAAGTCATCTAGTACAATAATCACTGATTTAGCAAGTTAGATTTAGCCTGTTTTGTTTTTTCTGATGAATAGCTGTGTTACGTGGAGGTTATTACTCCCATCAGAATCTAATAATTCTACACCAATGCCAGGTTAGGACATACTAGCTATAGTGGGGGCTTCTCCAACATGCCAGCCAAGGGTTGTATCCCTTCCACAAAACACCTTCCCATCACTCTGACCATCATGCAATGCTTTATGCTTCTTATAGAACTTATTGTTCTTTATAGAGGAGCGATTTTTATTACAGGAAGGCACTCACGTTTTATGAACGTGGTGAATTTGGCCTGTGGAAAAGGATGAATAGAATAGAAGCAGAATAAATATATTCTAAGATCCTGACATGTATAGATCCTGGCTTGGTAGATTACATGCAATTTTTAAACCTAATGGAAGATTAAAAATGAAATTATCGTGTAAACATGGAGATAGAGTCATAGCAATCAAGTCATCCCCCAACTAGACTGAGCCTGAGGATGAGAGGAATGGGAGACTCAACCCATTTCCCATACATGGGGAGGAGGGGTGGCGGTATCGAAACTAAAGCCTGTGCCCAGTGTCCTGTAATAGATACGGGGACCCAAGAGAGTGCTCCCTATTTCTATGGAGGTAGACAGTACAATTATATCAATTTTTCTCATTTATTTGAAACCAGGTTATCTAAAAGGTAAAATTTAAAGGGAACTTGTTATCTGTAATAAAGTACTACAGGATGGCTTGAACAACTGTCATTTATGGTCTCACAGTCTGGAGTCTGAAAGTCCAGACAGAGGTGCCAGGTGTCATTCTGAGAGATTTGAGGGACAACCTCATACAGTCCCTTTCTTTACTCTGTGCATGGGCATCTTGATACTAGTCCTTCAGGTTAGTTTCCTTTTATCACGCCTGCTCTTATGTCCAAGTCTCCCCTTTGTGTAAGGACACAAGTCACGGAAGAATTTATCCTAACGTGCTCATTGTAGCTCAGTTTTTGGTTTTTGGTCTGAGGTGGGTCCAAGCTTCTGGATGTGTATGCAGCATCTTGCTTGCCACTTAGGTTCAGGCTTTGTTGGTATCCAAACACTAAAAAATGAGCAATTGTAACAGAAATGAAACATAGAGTAATCAAAGCTCTGTCCTAGCTGGGAGGTGTGCCGAGAATTCTTTGTTTGTCTTCCTGAGTCTTCACCCAGGACAATGGACACAGTGTATCTTTCTGCTCTGCAGCCTGGGTCGGGGCTTCTACTGCTGTTACAGGAAGACTAGACCACTGCTTAAGCGGGAGGGGGGGCTGAATTAGCTAGATGTCCAGTGTAACAAGTGAATGCCATAATCTGTTTCTGCTTATCTTGGGGACAAACGATAAGATAAGCTGTGCATTCCCTTTCCATAGAATGCTTTCCCCCATATTTCATCTCAATGGTGGGTGAAATAAGTAACTTTTATTACTATTTTGACCTATTAAGCAGACAGGAGGAAACAGTGTCTCAGAGATTCCTTTAGTGGAGAAATATTCAGGTACAAATTTTCCTGGAATCATTTCCCATGGTCAAGGACACAGATTTTGTTTAATAAGATTCAAATACTTACAAGAAAAGAGATAAGAAAGATCTCGGAGGCCAAGCTAGTGGTTAATGCTGCTTTCTTATCTCTGCTGATAGCACCCTTGGTACTTATTGCAGAGTTAGGCTACAATTCAATGAAAGCAGAAACAGATAAACCAGGTGGATGGAGGCTTTGCTTTATATTCACATACCATATACTCATCGACACGTGTGAAAGAGGAGGGGGAGAAAGAAAGAGGGAAGAGTGAGAGGAAGAGAAAGAGGGAAAGAGAGAGATTTGTCCAACCGAAAATAACCTGGTGCGTGTATAAAGAGAACAACCAAGAAGGAAAGAAAATAAAAACTTTTTAGACAGTTTTAGACATTCATAGCCATTTCTTGGAATGGACAAACATTTGAGTACATATAATCTCTTAGGAGGCTGTAACTTATCATGACCTGTTTGGTTTTACTCTAAAATCCGAGGGACCATAATTATGAAGGGCAGGGGATTTCCTAGTAGTGAGATCTCAGACACAGATACCCAAATCCTCCAAGTTCTCACCTCTTACATGACATCATTTGTTGTATCAACTGTCTGATCAGACTTCACTTCCTTGTTACGGACAAGGAGAGTAATATTTCTGTTTAGGTTATATCCATTTCTGACATAGTGGTAATGAGCACAATTAAGAAAACTCCTAAAGACAAATTGGGATTCAACATGAAGATGTGAAAAGCAAAACAGCCAGCCACTGGCTCTTTCTTCGACCTCAATCTGAAATGGCAAATCTGCCTCCAGGAATCTCAGAATGAGACTGTACCTGAGAGCTGTTTCTTCCCATTTTAAAATCTTCTATAGGACTTGGATTATAGGCATGCACCACTGGGATTAAAGTCATGCATCACCCAATTTCTATGACAAACCCATGGCCACTGGGATTAAAGGTGTATGTTACCACTGCCTGGTGTAAGAATGACTATTGGGGCTGTTTCACTCTCTGATCTTTTGGCAAGCTTTATTTACTAAAATACAAGTGAAATGCCACTATATTTCCCGTTTTGTCTAAAATAAAAATGAAGGCTATAACATAAGAAAAACTATATACAATAAGAACAATAACTATATATAATATATAGAGAGGAAGTAAATACATCAACAATGTCTAGTCCATTTGCATTTGACAAATTTAGAGAAAATACTCCATATCTATCCTATCTTGGTGAGTCCAAAGTCTTGTACATTTGAGAATGTTCCTGGAATAGTGTTTGGTGAGAAGGAGTTCTATCACCCCAAATTTCTTACTGACAGGGTGAAAACGTTTTGCTATGTAACCAATAATTTTGATTTCAGTGCTGTTTTGGGGTTTTTGTTTGTTTGTTTCTCTCTGTAATCTAAATTTGGTGGTAACATGAAAGAATATGAGAAAGCCATTAGGTCTCTCTCTATTCATTTAGTATAATCCATGAGACACAGTGAGCAATAGCCAGCAATATGCTATCCCATGCTTCATGGGCATTAATAGCATGCCTCTTTGCTGTGCTGTGTTCTCCCATCTATGCTCTTAATATGTGCACTACAGAGGTTTGGGCATGCATTAAGGGAAGTGGTCACAAAGGTGTCAAAAGAGCACACATGTATCTCCTTATGCATATTTTATCTAACAGAGAAGAGCTTAATATTGAAAAGAGATTGTATATTAGACTTCCCAAAGGAGTATTTCTGATAACACATCACATTCCAGATCTGGGCTCACAGCCCTGAAGATGGATCAAAGAAAGAAAGTCTGGCCACAGGCTATATATACCGGATAAAAGCAAAAATTTCCAGAATTAAGTTTTCAACAATATGCAAAACTACAGGAAAACTTCCTAAAGGGAGAATATAAGGACTTACCAAAATAATTAATGTCATCCTCTGAATGCCATTGGAACCAGAAATTTCTATTTAGACAGAATATAGTCAGTCTTATTCTTACCAAGTAAAGGTGGTGTTTTTGAGGATGTTTATTGAAATAAGAGCGGCGGGCTGCGTCCCCGGCACCCGGCCACCGGCATGGCTAGCTTTACCCGAAATAATTACACGGAAACTGTATTCTTTTAAACACTGCTTGGCCCATTTCTATCTAGCCTCTTCTCAGCTAACTCTCGCACCTGGACTAGCCCATTTCTAATAATCTGCTGTAGCCCACGAGCTGGCTTACCAGGAATGATCTTAACCTGCGTCTGCCTGGAGTGGGAGAATCATGGTGACTCCTTGACTCAGCTTCTTTCTCCCAGCATTCTGTTCTGTTTACTCCACCCACCTAAGGGTGGGCCTATCAAATGGGCCTAGCAGTTTCTTTATTGCTTAACCAATGAAATCAACAGATTGATATATGACACTCCCACATCACTTCCCCTTTTTCTGTTTAAACAAAAAAAGGAAGGCTTTAACTTTAACATAGTAAAATTACATATAGCAAAACAGTTATCAAGCAAGAATTACAGTTACAATATTTATATCTACTTTATCTTTTATCATAACAATGGAAAACTATAACTACCTATCCATTCTTCAACTCCATCAAAGACTCCAGAAGGATATAATATTACCTAAGTAAACAAGAACTAAGAAACTTCAAACTCTAGAAATAACAAAGATATCTTGCTGCCTGGACAGTCACCCAAAGTTCTTTTGTACCTTTGGGGCATCCATCTTCAGCCTTCAGGCCCATAGTATCCAGCAGACATTTTCATCAAGCAGGAAATTCCAAAGACAGTTCAGTCACTTTCTGCTGTATCCTGCAGAATGTCTCGCAGACTCTTTCATGAGTCAGGAACCCCGAAAGACCATCTCTCCTTTAGGCAAGTCCAGCAGTCCTCTCTCTGCGGGTTCTTTGTGTCCAGTTTATGCATCAGTCCAGGCAAGAGCAGTTTCTTGCCCAAATGGCTATCAAACTCCATAACGAGCCTCTTCAATACCCATCTTCCTCTTGAAGAAGATTGGTGCCAACAGGAGCAGACATGTCTCATTGTCATGAAAAGTCCTAAGTTATTAAAATATTTTATATGCCATATTCTGCAGCCTTTGAGAGATATGAAGAATGCCTATCTGAAATATATCTCTATATATCTAGAAAATCTAATATGACTACAAGCTTTACTATTACCGATGATTATCCATTAACAACCTATATTTCTTAATTATACAGTACATTTTTAAATGAACTACACAATCACTATACTTTAATCAATATCAGAAATATATATACATATAACAAAATTGACCTTAAAATCGACACCAATACAAATTATTCATACCTATATCATTTCCCCCTTTAAATGTAAAAGAACATTTATAAACAATATTTTGGGAACATGGGCACAGTTTTTTCTCTCCAAACTGCTTCCTGCTGAATGGGGGCGCTGTTAATCAGATCATTTAGGGTGTAACCTGTGTGCCAGGTTTATCTCAGTTGACAGTTGAGTGAAGTAATTTTTTGAGGGTGTTCACAGGAACTTTTCGGGAGGTCATGGTCTATCATACTATATCGGGATAGATGCAATCCACAGGGTCTGGTCCTCTGTGAAAACAAAAGAAGACCCTCTCCAAAGCATCATATCCTTAGACCCAAATTTTGAAATCGTAATACCCTTATATCCATTCTGGTTTAGCTTGGCAGCCCATGTAATGAAATGTCTCTCTGTACTTAGCTCCTTCATAGTCAAAAATTTTAAAGAAAACACAATGTACATAATCCAGACTCTCTGTGAATTTTCCATTTTTACATGGCTTATTTTTCTTTATTTCTTTTAATCTCTTATCTGTACTCTGTCTCTTTAAAGACTTTACCTTTTTTTTAACCCATTAACTTTATTCTCTATATTCTTTTTCTTCTCTCTCTCAAGCCTACGTACATTCATCCAACAGTGTGACTCATTTAGTGGTCTGAATCTGTCCTATTGTGAACCTGCAACTTTTTACTATCCAGGAGCACTTTTGATTTGCACCTTTTAATCACTAGGCACTTAAGAAACTAAGCTGTGACATTCCTAGGTCAAAAACAGGTACTGCCTGCTGGCCCCGCCCAGTCCAACATGGCGGAGCTGCTCATGCCTCTGATCCTTGCACATTGCACCATTAGCATGGCGGAGCTGCTTGTGCCTCTGAGCTGCGGCATGCAATGTTCCCCTTTTAGGCACATAGCAGTCTAGTTGCCATCAAACAAATCGTAGCAGTTTACTCCAAATGCTCCATTCAAAAGCTCTGTCTCCCGCAGGAGCCAGACAGAGATTGCAATGGCGGCACAGCCCAGAAAGCTGGCATTTTAAAACAGCCAGTTTTTCCTGCTGCTGAGTCAGGACAATTTCTCTCTGCAGCACCCATAAACAGCAAAAGGCTGCATTAAACTCTGTTTTTTCTCAGTTTAAAATTAAGCTCTCTCAGGTTTTTAAGTGGATTTAGCCCATCACGTCTGGGCGCCACTCTGTGGAAATAGGAGCGGCGGGGCTGCGTCCCCGACACCCGGCCGCTCCCATGGCTAGCTTTACCCGAAATAATTACACGGAAACTGTATTCTTTTAAACACTGCTTGGCCCATTTCTATCTAGCCTCTTCTCAGCTAACTCTCGCACCTGGACTAGCCCATTTCTAATAATCTGCTGTAGCCCACGAGCTGGCTTACCAGGAATGATCTTAACCTGCGTCTGCCTGGAGTGGGAGAATCATGGTGACTCCTTGACTCAGCTTCTTTCTCCCAGCATTCTGTTCTGTTTACTCCATCCACCTAAGGGTGGGCCTATCAAATGGGCTTAGCAGTTTCTTTAGTGCTTAACTAATGAAATCAATAGATTGATATTTGACACTCTCACATCAGATGTTTGAATTTATTTGAAATAGGACTTCCCTGTGTAGCCAGGTCTATCCTCTCACTGTGTAGGATGAACTGGCCTTCAACTCAGAACAGTTCTCAAGGGCTGAGATTACAGTGTGCATCTACACTCCCATCTCTTTCTGGCTATGGCACATTTTTCAAGTATTTATTTTTAAGAGTTATATATTTATATTTTATGTATGTGAGTGTCTGGCCTGCATATATGTCTGCTCACCACGTGCATGCAGTGGTTGCAAAGGCCAGAAGAGGACATCAGGTCCCCTGGAGCTGGAGTTGTAGATGGTTATGAGCCATCATGTGGATGCTGGGAATTGAACTCAGGCCCTCTGCAAGAACAGCAAGTACTCTTTAATGGTTTGTTTATTTGTTTGTGTGTGTATGTATCTGAGTTAGCATATACGTATGTTTATGTAGGTGTGCGCACCTGTGTGTGTGTCTGCAAAAACACCAGAAGAGGGCTGCAGCATCTGCCTCTTTCACTGTCCACTTACTCTTTTCTGAGGCAACATCTTTCTATGAAGCTAAGGTTTGCATTTTCTCAGGTAGACCAGAAACCAGCAAGCCCCAGAAAGCTCCGAACCACTCAGACCCGGGATCCCCGGTGTTCATTGGATACTGAGTTTCTTACATGAGTTTGGGATTTGAACTCAAGTCCTCACAAATGCACAACAAGTGCTCTTAATTGTTAATCCATGTCTCTAGCCCCAGTAAATTTCTGATTTACAGATTTTCTTGTATTCACATCAAGTAATGTCACTTATTTATTTTATAACAAAAGCCACTGTATCTTGCCCCTCAAGGGACCAGCACAAGAATTTAAAGAAGGCATAATGGTGTGGGAAGTCCTTCTGTATAGGTTTTGCATTTATTGGTTTATGAATAAAGAAGCTGGCTTGGCCTCTGATAGGGTAAAATAGAGCTATTCAGGAAAAAGTAAACTGAATGCTGGGAGAAAGAAGGTGGAGTCAGGAGAAGTCATATATTCCCACCAGAGACACATGCCTGATGGAACCTTGACTTTAAGCCACAGCCACATGGCAATACACAGATTAATAGAAATAGGTTAAATTAAGATTTAGGAGCTACCCAATAAGGGTATTTCATTAAAGCAAGGCGAAGGTAACTGCTGAGCCAGCTTGCAATAAGACTGAAGTATTTCTTTACATCACTCATGGCAAGCCTGGCATCCCTAATTTTTTAGTGCTCTCCTCAGAGGCATGTAATTTCAAAGGAAAGTGTTCTGAAAATATTCAACAGAATGAGAATCCTGAAGAAGAATATTCGAAACTAAAAATGTAAAGAAGGGAAGTGATGGAGAATTATTGTCCCAGATAGGCTGATTTTTCCCCCTTAGAACATAATTTAAAATACTGGATTTAAGCTCGCTTGTATAATAATCTGTGGAGCTGTAGAGTATGTAAGGCTTTCTGGGTCCCAGGAGCACCTGTGCAAACTCCGGTGCTGATGAAACCACGCTCCCCAAACTTGAGCAGATCCTCCCAGGGAGACCTGCACTACATAAAGTCACTTTTTTTTAATTTTTTTAAAATTTATTTATTTATTAAAGATTTCTGTCTCTTCCCAGCCACCGCCTCCCATTTCCCTCCCCCTCTCCCAATCAAGTCACCCTCCCTCGTCAGCTCAAAGAGCAATCAGGGTTCCTTGCCCTGTGGGAAGTCCAAGGACCACCCACCTTCATCCAGGTCTAGTAAGGTGAGCATCTAAACTGCCTAGGCTCCCACAAAGCCAGTACGTGTAGTAGGATCAAAAACCCATTGCCATTGTTCTTGAGTTCTCAGTAGTCCTCATTGTCTGCTATGTTCAGCAAGTCTGGTTTTATCCCAGGCTTTTTAAGATCCAGGCCAGCTGGCCTTGGTGAGTTCCCAATAGAACATCCACATTGTCTCAGTGTGTGGGTGCACCCCTCGCAGTCCTGAGTTCCTTGCTCGTGCTCTCTCTCCTTCTGCTCCTGATTTGGACCTTGAGATTTCTGTCTGGTGCTCCAATGTGGGTCTCTGTCTCTGTCTCCTTTCATCGCCTGATGAAGGTTAATATTCAGGAGGATGCCTATATGTTTTTCGTTGGGTTCTCCTTATTTAGCTTCTCTAGGATCACTAATTACAGGCTCAATGTCCTTTGTCTATGGCTAGAAACCAAATATGAGTGAGTACATCCCATGTTACTTCAAACTCTACTACAGAGCTACAGTATTGAAAACAGCTTGGTATTGGCATAAAAACAGAGAAGTCGACCAATGGAATCGAATAGAAGACCCGGATTTTATCCCACAAACCCATGAACACCTGGTTTTCGACAAAGGAGCTAAAAGTATACAATGGAAAAAAGAGCATCTTCAACAAATTGTGCTGGCAAAACTTGATGTCAACCTGTAGAAGAATGAAAATAGATCCATATCTATCACCATGCACAAAACTCAAGTCCAAATGGATTAAAGACCTCAATATCAGTCCGAACACACTGAACCTGATAGAAGAGAAAGTGGGAAGTACTCTACAACACATGGGCACAGGAGAGCACTTCCTACATATAACCCCAGCAGCATAAATTCTCTTATAATGAGAAGAGACTTCATTCCTGACCATGCTCCATACGGGTAAGCCAGAAACATGTTACAGGAAAGTATAGTGGACTCGTTTTCCAACTTTTGAGTTTCAAAAATGGACCTGCTTTCTGGGGTGGAAGTATCCAAGGGAGACTGGTGGGGTCATTAGTGGCTGTACAACTGAAGGAAACAAATCCCTTTCTCCATACATCTGTCAGTGGCAAATAGTTCAACAGTGAGGGGATGGTGCCTTGAACCTCTACACCACCATGCCTGGATGTTAGCAGTCAATTCTTATGCAGACACAGCACTGGTATCTGTAGCTTTCCTGGGGGAGAAAGTCATTGGGCTGTTATACCCATGTGTGAAATGGTCAAATAACAAAATCAATCAAGAGAAGTAAAAGAAATTACCTGGCTTTGGCATGGTAGAGCATTTCTGGAATGCCAGCACTTGGAAAGTAGAGACAGGCAGGCAGTTCAAGGTCACCATCAGCTACATAGCAAGTCTGAGACTTAGACAAGTTGACCTGAAAACCTATCTCAAAAAACAAACAAACAAAAAAAAACAAGAGAAATATAGAAATTAGATGTCCAGTGAGATACTAACAAATTAAAGATGCTGAGTATTTTAATTCTTTTGGGAGCTGTTTTAAATGAATTCCCACTGGGAACACCTGCAAACCTTTCAAAGTTCCGTGGATGGCATTCAGTTGACAGGCCACAGTGGGCCCCAAGAAGAGTAGAGACTAGAAAGAAAACGCCTGTTTCTTAGGGGCGTTGTGAGCAGGGAGAGAAGCTCCATACTCACTGTATATCTCATTGAGCAGACCTGCAGTAAGATGCTTCGTCCGCTGTGGAACTGTCACTGAGGTGATAAGAGAGAATTTGGAAGAAGGCGTAGGCAAGCTGGGTAAAGTGGTGTGTGCCTGTAACCCCAGGACGTTGGAGACAGAGAATGATCTAAAGTCAGCTTGGGCGACACAGCGAGACGTTACCTCAGACAAACAAAAAAGCAAAACGCATCCACAATCAAGTGACTTAAATAAAAGTGTCCCAGCAAAAAGAAACTGACTTTGTAATTGGCAGTGTTGAGAGTGGAGCCTCCTGCATGGCAGGCAAGGGCCCTAACACTTACATCCTTGCCCTCTTCTTGACTTATCCCAGACAGGGTCTCCCTAAGCTCTCCAGGCAGGTCTAGAAACCATGATTCTCCAACCTCAGCCTCCCAAGTCACTGAGATGACAAGCCTGTGCCCCCTGGGTTCAGCTTATTTTTGATCATCTTCTATTCAGTGATGTAGAAGATAACTGAATCCAAGACCTTTGAATAGTAATGAGAAGAACAAAGAAATCTCGCACAGTGTGACTTTGATAGCCACAAAACTTGAAGCGATGATTCAAGGAGCTGTGTTCTTCAGAGGCTTTTAAAAAACTATCTGCTCAGCTCATTCTGTGAATACTCTTCATACCCTTATGATTTAAAGACGAGGTTAGAGAAGACGACCTCTTGAGTTATTACCAACCCTAAATGACAAGGAAGGCAACCACAGTTGAGATTTATAGCCCAAACTGTGTAGAAGATAGGGACATAGGCAAAAGTTCAGCTGGCCCTGGTAACACTCATTAGTATGTTAAGGTAAAACAAAATCCTGCTTTAATATTGTTGATTTATTTTAATAGGACCACTCACGGGAGACATATTACCCAGAGAAGAGTAAAATGGCTCACTCTGCCTGTGCCATTTAATCATCTAGGGATGATCAGACCATCTCGGCTGATGTAGATGTTGCCGTTGTCATCTGAATGGGCGTGCTGCAAATGCATGTTTAAAATCAAAGAGGCTTGCCAGAAGAAATCAGTGGACAACTGAACACGCTTTATACGAAAATTGAGAAGATGGTCGATTGTAATGTTTCTTTTTCAGAGGGCCTACATCTTTTGGCTGGATCTTATCGCTCCTATTCATTCAACAAGAGTTTATTGACATTTGCTGTGTACCAAAAGCTGTTGGCAGCGTCGGAGATTTGGCGGTGAACACAGCTGACAAACACAAACAAACAAAAAACCCTGTTTCAGATTTGTATCTTAATTAGGAGCTGTTCTAGTTTGCCTTCTGTTGCTATGATAAGCAGCCTGACAACGCCACAACTTCCGGGTCACAGTCCCTCACGGAAGGAAGTCAGGACAAGAGCTCAGAGCAAATAACTGGAGGGAGGCACGGAAGCCTGAGGAATGCTGCTTCTTGCTGGGTAACAGTCTCACACCAGTTCTCTTTCTCACAGCCCTGGCCCATCTGCCTAGGGATACTACTGTCCACTGTGGTCCACATCCTCCTCTATCATTCAACAGTCAGGACAATGCCCCACAGATATAGTCCGGAGCCAATCTAATCCCTGCAGTTCTTCAGTTGGGCTCTCTTTACTCATCAATGTAGGTCTCTGTACAGTTGACACCTAAAGCTTTGATAGGGACATCATTTCATAGTCTCAGAGGATTAATGAAGAAAGTAAGTAAGGGGTTTAATAGCATTTGGGCGGCCTTGAGGAGGTAGAGTTAGGAAGTTTCTAAATAATGCCCTCATGGATGGTCGGAACCAGTAACTATGAAGGTTAGATGCTCACTAAACTGCCAGAAGCCAGCCGACTGTGCTTAGGAAAGGGACATGTGGGGACGGAGGATGTCTTACTGTCCATCAAAAAGAATATTCTTCTAAATACGTTTATCCCTAATTCTTGAAGCTTCTCAATATATGGCATTATATCATATGGATCATATACATCAAAGAACTTTCTTGATGTAATGTTATGAGTAAGTAATACTGCCTGGATAAGATCAATTTAATAACATCCTGAGTCCTATAAACACAGAAGGAGGCAGAAGACAGATATAGACAAGAGATGAAGCAGAGATCCAATGGGGAGGGAAGACCTGCATGAAGGAACATACTCCTCCATTATGAAGAAGGACCACATGGAAAGAGTGTAAAAGAATGTGCACTGCCCAGAGACCAAAGCTTTGCCCTTAGTTAACACACGGGAACACACACACAGCACAAAATAATTTACTTCTCAGTTCGAATGAACTCAAGAGCAAAATCATTCTCAGATTTTCCCAAAAGGGATGGAGCTCTGCCTACTCTTGAGTTCAGTTTCGTGCGACTCTGAGCAGGGAGTGCAGCTGAGATGATTGTGGGGAATAAATTGGTGTTGTTTTAAGCTGCTCTGTGCGTAGCAATTTCCTTCGATCACAGAAGACTAATGCATCACTGCTGTCCAGGCATGGGAAGCATCCGCTGGCCTTCCCTGTCTTCTGTATCACATAGCCTCCCACTCTCATCACCAAACAATAAACAATTGCTATCATTTTCCCTTCTAGAACATGTGTTATACTATTTTTTGGCTCTGTAGAATTCAACTTTGTCTCTGGCCAAACTGTTCCAAAACTCATTCCTCTACCCCTGTCTTGTTTGGTCTCCTGGCTTTCAGGCTATCTTCCAAGGAACAACTGATAACGTAGTTTTCTAGGAAAACTTTATGACATCTCTCTATTTCAAACATTTCAAGGATTCCAAGGACCCAACAGATTAAAATCCAGCCCTTTTTTGTATTATTACTAACCCACATTAATATAAAAATGTGGCATTAGCTCCTGTCTAGATCTCAAACATTATAGCCCACCCTTTGCCTCTTTGCTCATCGTTGGCATGATGGAGAAGCAGAATTGGCCTCCGGTACCAATCCTCTGTCCAGGTGTCTCAGGCGCCCCCAGCTCTGGTCTTTAGACAGGTTGCAGCTAGTGCTTCTTGGTGGTCATCACAGAGGACAAATCATGTAGCTAAGCAGAACAGCTTACTGAGAATGCGGGTTTCAGCCCTGTGCTTCATGCTGCAGATGCCTGGCATCCCAGTCTCCCTGGGAAAGGGCCCAAAGCCTTTTCAACACTCTCGTAGGTCACTTCCCTAGTTTTATGCTCTGTAGGATCAGCAATACTTCTGGGCAGGACTGAGGCATATGGGCCAAAGGACAAATATTAGCAGCGTTTCCAGAGATGTGGTTGGGCCGTGGAACCAGGCTTAGGAAAAGAGATGGTGGGTGTTTCTTTTGTTTGAGGTGCTATAACAAATACCACAGGCCACGGAACGTAAACCACAAGCATTTATTGCTCACAGTTCCGGAGGCTGGGGCAGATCAAGGTGCCGGCAGATCTGTCTAAAAGGATGATAGGTTCATCCCTGGAGCTCCGCCCTCTCTCTGAAAGGCTCCATCTCTCAAGAGCATTAAGAGTGATCCAAGGTACAAAATGCACATGTTGGAGGAACACAAATAGTCAACTCAACAGTGGGCCACAGCCTAACAGCTATCTCAAGCCTCCCCCGTCCCAAGTACATTTTGAGCCTCGAATTCCAGAAAGTTCTACTAAATTATAACCCAGCCTGCCAGAATCCTATGAAGATGTATTTGTCTAGGCGGGAGGACAAGCCATATTTTATGTAACGGTTTATGAACTTGGTTGACATTTTGTATTTAGGTTCAAGTCCACAGTGGCCATTCATATTCTTTCCCTAATTTCCACAGATGTTAACAGAGAGCTTTCCTCCCGGAACGGCCTGGCTTCGTCCCTATGTTCTAGGTCCTTCTCGTCTTCTAGAAAGGCCCACCACTATTCCTCACTTGGTTCAGGGCTCAGTTCAGTGCTTCCGTGTGCCAAGAGACCTTCGGTGACCAGTCAGTCTTCAATGTGCCCTCCCAATTCAACACATGCAAATAAGTCCGTGTTAACTGGGTCTCTTCTACGCTGTCAGGGGAAGAAAAGAGAGCACATTTTGTTCATCCTGCTGTCTAACTCCTGTGGTGTCTGGTCCATGTTATGGGTTGGATTAAAGTTTATAGAACTGAAAACCGCTAGCAAATGGTGAGGGCTTCACTCAGAATGCATTCCATAAGCATTTAAGTTATAACAGCAAAAAGGGAAGGAAAAGAGTATCTGCGGATGGAAGAGAATGGGCAGGTTGCTTATTCCAGGCCAAGCAAGAGTCATAGCTGGCCTATCTTGACCAGAAACTACTTGCCAGATGCCACAGCAATAACTGTGTCTGTGAGATATTTACTTCTCCTGATTTTATCATGTCCATGTTGTGATAAATGAGGGAAGTAAGATATCCAGGGATTGAAAGGTTTGCCTGAAGACCCAGAGCCAGTAGGGGACGAGCAATAGAGAAGTCCAAAGCCTCTGTGTCACTGCCCAATGTCCCGCACATATAGCAGAGGAGCTGGAGCCCCAGCCCTTTGCGGAAAACGGAGACACTACAAATATCACACATTAGTTAGTAGACAGTGAGCTACATGCACTCGGGAGCAAATACAGGGCCATCCGAAATGTGTAAACAATAAGACTGAAAGCCGAGAAGAGCGATTTGGATCCAAATAAGAAAACGAGAATGGACTCAATTGACAGCAGGGGCGTGTCCCCAAGGAACCTGGGAGGTCTTCTCTGGAGGCCCTCACTACAACAAGAGTTTCTGGAAATTTCCTAGCACAGGATGTGAGAGGGGAATATATGGGGACTGATTTGGTATTCAAATCCCAAACACAATACCAACATCAGTTTTACATTAAAATATTTTAAGATATAAATTGTTCCTCGCAACAGTTTTTCATTTGAAAGAAGAGTTACTATTTTGCCTGAAATGTTATTTAAAGCCATTTTACATGTCAACTAATTGGAGCACATTATTTTTGAGTTAAATTCAGAAAAAAAATGTAACCATTTTTCTATTTGGGAAAAATATATCCATGCCAAATAAACAGCAATTTGTGTGTAGTAGGCAAAAAGAACGTCTTTGTGAATGCTTGTACAGGGAATTTCTTTATTTTAACTGAACTTTATATTTATTTTCATGCCCCATGGAATCCAATCCTGGAAGTTTGATTTCAGCTCCCACAGTGCCTTCTCCCACCGTCACCCACTCATTTCATTCCTCATGATTGGGTTTCCATTTGGGGGCTCTTACACGGTACCGAGGCCTGGCCCGGGGCAGGAGGGAAGGAAGGATGATGTTTACACGTCCCTCTCTTCTTCTAGCTCAGATCTCTCCTTGGCTCCATCACTATTTTGTTAGGTTCATTCTCTTTGAGTGCATAGGGTCGTGCTTTCTTTTTCTGAGCAGAGGAGTGGGCAGGAGAACCCTGACCTGTCTAGCCCAGCATGCTCCTTGCTGTGCCATCTGGGAATGAAGGAGACTGAAAAGGTCACGGACCCAGGTCCCCACCAAGCCAACTGTGTCCTGGGTTCTGTGGCTCGCACTTCCCCAGGCATTGGCTTCAGAGAAGTATGTCATCGGCCCCCTTCCCAGAAACTACAATGTCTAAATGCTGCTTCTGGTTTTTGAGATTCTCCCTCCTAAATCCCACATAGTCTTTTTCCTGGAGCAGAAATTTTTTTCAACAAATTTTAATTAAAACACAGTTACGTCATTCTCCCCGTGAGCAATTGCTCCAGTCTTCTGCCTCAGTCCATGATCCAGGCTTATGAAACAACAATGCCCGGAACAGATTTTTTTTTTTTTTTACTTTGTAATTTTTTCTCTTCCTTAATACTATGTAAAGAAAGTTTCCCGGACTAAAGTACTATCTATGAATAAAACAGAAGCACTGTAAGAAAATATTTGAAACACCAAATTCTGGCCATAGTTCAGTGACAAGCAGCAGGGTGAATGCAGGTTCTCACAGTGCTAATCTCAGGACTTAGGAGGCTGAGATAGGAGGTTGATTAAGCCCAGAAGTTCAAGGACAGCCTGGGCAACACATTAAACTTAGCCTGAAATAAAAATAATAAGATTTTATAATTGCATAAATATGCACATTCTAGTTAGTAATAATAATAATTTTTTATTTTTGAAGAAAATTTTAGTTACTTTGTTACTAAAACTAGATTTTTTTTCCTGGGTTTTCTTTTGACATAGACTTTATAGATCCCTGGCTTGAAGAGTCATTACAAACTCAAGGGATCATTTGTCTCTGACATTTATGTTGCTAAAATACTTTATCCAGTTTCAAATGCTATGTCACAGCTCTTATGACATATAATAAGGCAGCTAATCCTCCAATAAAAATTAAAGGTGGGTAAAATTTCCCCTGAAATAGACCATGCTTTAAATAATATGTTTAGTATTGTTTATTTATAAGTACATGTATATATCTGTGTATAAGGTCGTAGAGATGCCCTGGAGAGTGAAAAACAGGCAGCTGTAAACTGCTTGGTGTGGATGCTGGGAATCGAACTCTGGTCTTCTGCAAGTCCAATGTGTACTCTTAACTACTCAGCCATTTTTCCAGCTCACTACGTTGTGTTTTTATTTTTATTTTTGATATGCTCTTCACTGTGTAATCTTGACCATATAGAACATCTGAAAGTCCTGGAGTAATGTTCCATGGCTGGTCTTTGTCCTTCCTTGGTCAGAAGGGAAATTGAGAAAGAACAAAACAGGTTGCGGCAGCTCAAATCTGGGCTGGCACTGCTAGCTTGCATTGTGATTGGGACGGGGCCTGGCACTCACAGGTGATCTTGCTTTCTCCAAACACTAGACTGTTTTCTTAAAGATTAGTTCAGTATATACCTTACAAGAGATATTTTGCAAAAGAATTAAAATGATGTTCTCAAAAATAGAAATCTGTTTCCACAAATTATGGACTCTTTTCAATACAGTTTACAGTTATAAAAATTAAATAGTTTCTAGTAAAATCTACCAAAGAGTCGGGCATCCTTTTGACAATTTGTCCTAAAACTCAGGCATAAAACCCTCACCATGGGTAAACAGTGACTGACTTCCAAACACCGAGAGAAATGGTGATTGGTTTATCAATATCACACGATGCTCTCACCTGGTGTGACACAATGCCCATCTCTACTGCTTCCTGGGTCTCATCTTCTCTCTAGAAACAGTTGCTGTGCTGTCCTTGTAGCAGATATAGTATCAAACACCGAGACCATGTTTTCAGTTACCAGACAGAATGAAAACAAGATTCAAGGAAGAATCTACTTCCCCTCTGATTTTAGTTACTCCTGGGACTTGGAGGAATTTCTTTAACTCCATTTGTCTTGAGAATAAGAAAGATGATTTCCAAGCATTCTATCACCCTTAAAATTCTTCATTCCTTACCTTCCCCCTTAGTTCTAAAACAGATGTAGAAGTATTTTTGCATTATCCATCTCAGACATTAATATGAAAATCAAAGTTTTTCTAGCCGGTCATGTTGTGTGTATAATTACTTGCCTGACGCTGATTGTACCATTTGGTTCCAGAGGATGTCTCTGTGACACTGTGGCAATATTAGAACCTAGGAGAGCTTGTGGCACACTAGTTTATGCCCACTGAATGAAAAACATCATCCTCATATAGGGAATCAGAAACGGAAGCATCTTTCCTTGGCTTGCTCGGAAAAGCAAACTGGAAACACGTGGCCACATTTCTTCAAACTCGTTTTCTAGAAGAGAGAGAAAGGCTATTATCCGAAGCTGTGCTAGTTGAGGAACGGGACCAGCCATAGCAACACAGGCTGGCATCTGGATAAAACACAAACCAAGATGCACTCACAGAAATAGGGCAGGGCCAAGCAATCTGTGTGTCCACAGCTTTCTAGTTGACTCTGATAAACATCCAAGTCTAGCAGTTCTGTCTTCACCAATCTTCCCTATATATCTTCTGCATGAATTAATACATGCTCATTTACTTTTAGTCCAAAATGAAGTTCTCTTGCTTCATCTTGAAAAATCATAACAATACAATAGCTAATGTTTCTTGAGCATATCTGAACCCTCAAGGCCATGACTGCACTCCGTAATCCTTCGAGAAATTTTTGAACTAACACTCATTAATTTTATATATTACAAAACCCAAGGCTTTATTGGTGTTTCCCTATTCAGTGAGTGAGTACTTTTAATCATGGTAGCCCCATTCCAGAACTGGGTTCCTCAGTAGAACATAGCATAGACTCCATGCCAAGTTTCAGACTGAAGGTAGACTCTGATATTTTGGATCCTAGTTGGCCAGTGAGAGCCATGTATAAGCAAGCTGAGAAAACTGACTGGACTTCATATTAAGATGGATGAAGAAAGCACCTTTGCAGGAAACTGGGCACATGATACATGACAGAGAAGTCAAATTTTTCATTATGAATTGTCTCCAGGCCTCTTCTCATATAAGAGTGAAATTGTTGATGGTTATCTACATGAAGCTCGTTTAGTGCCCAAATCTCTGATTATTTTCAGCTTGGCAGACTTCATACTAATCGATTGTTTCTGGAAACACTTACACAAAGGTATCAATTGTTCCTTCGGATTTATTTCTCCCTCAGAAGCTCCTAGTATCTGAAAATTCATTAGTTGAAGCTAAATAAAACAAAACCACAACAAAAAGCTCAATTCTGATTTTGAATAAGAAATGCAGTCATTGATAGAATTTAGTAAGTCCTCTATCAGAAAGAATATGGTGATCTCTACCTCACCCCATAACTTCTCTACCAAGGGAAACTGATAGAATTTAGTGAGTCCTCTATCAGAAAGAATATGGTGATCTCTACCTCACCGAATAACTTCTCTACCAAGGGAAACTGATAGAATTTAGTAAGTCCTCTATCAGAAAGAATATGGTGATCTCTACCTCACCCCATAACTTCTCTACCAAGCAGACTTACTCCTTTCAAAGACGTTTTTTTTTTTTCAATCGTTTCATGTCTTGCCTGCACAGATGTCTGTGCACCATAACTGAGCAGTGTCTGGGCTGTCTTCTGGCCACACAGAGGCCAGAAGAAGGTGTTAGGTTCTCTGGAACTGGACTTACAGAAGATTGTGAGCTGCCACCTGTGGGTGCTGGGAAGCAAACTCAGGTCATCTGGAAAGGCAGCTAGTAAGCCCTCTCTCTAAGGCTCCCTAACAGACTTCTTAAATTGGAAGGAAGGAATGGACTATGAAGGGAAAGAATTTATCATCCTGAAATTAATTCCCTTTCACTTTTGAGGAACCTGAACTTAATTTCCTTCCACTTTGGAAGAATATGAGAAGCTCCAGGCTTCAGAAGGTTTGTAAAATAATCTAAAGAAGAAACCTTGGCTCCATCTTTTAAGTTTATCCCGGGAGACATTTCAGAAAGTGAGAAATGGGACCTACACCTAAGTACTTGGAATTTAGCCACACTGCGCCCATTCTTCCCCATTGCTTAGGGGAAGTCAGGTGGTTCCATGAGTAGCATTTATGTGGCTCACAGGGTCATCAGAAAAGACAGGATCTCAGCAAGTGGGGCCTGTGCAAAACAGTGCAGGTCTAGAGGGCTGCGAGATCCCCTGGCATACACAACCTTCTGAAACCTGTCATTGCTCTGTTTCTTCCTTTCCCTGGGCAGAACACTCAGAGGTGTATAAAGTGGAGAGATCAGGCTGAGCATTAGCTTGCCTTCTCTCATTGCTCCCTTTTGACCGTGATGTACTGTGACCAGATGCTTTGGGTTCCTGATGTCATGGGGTCTACATAATAACGGGGATGGACCATATGTCTCCCGCAACTCTAAGTCACAAAAAGCCCTGTGCCACTAAAATTGTCAGGGCACCTTTATCATAACAACAGAAAAGTGACTAGGGGCAGGTACCTTCCCAGATCCCCTGTGTGGCTAGAGATGAAATACAGACTGCCTAGGAAGTCTTTCACACGTGTATCAGTAGACAAAGTTCTAGAAGGTGAAATTGAATTGCTATTTAAAGGCAAGTCGGCATGGACTCTGGTTAACACTGCTATAACATTGTTTCCACTCCTTTGCTTTACTAGTCAGGGTGAAAATGGTTGTACATAGGAAGTGAACTAGATCCGTTCTTGGGAGAGGACCATGAACCATATTCCTTATGGGCCAAAACAGCTGAGCATTCTGACAGACGGTTTTCTCTATGGTTTCCACTACACACGTGTTAAGCAAGTGCTCTCCCACAGAGCTACATCCCGGTTCTAAGTTTACTATTTTGAGTCCCTTGTTCTGGAGGATTTTGATAAAAGGAAAGCAATAGGCTGACAGAGTGCCGGTGTGGCTTCTTGACTTGGAAGCAAAATGTTAGCTTTTTACGTGGTTTAGAATTTCCTGAGTATATGAAGCCAAACGCAACATGAAAGTTCCCGTTTGAAGCAAACAACTTGAAATGATCATGTCTGTAATCCTGTGGACTTCCTGAGGAGTGGAAATGACAGAACCATTGGCCCAATAGCCAGCCCTACTTCCGTCACCACCACCCAAACAGCACAGCGGTCATCACACTCCACAGGGAAGAAGCTTGACCACAGGCTAATCAGGGCCTTCGTTCAGTCTGCTCAGATTCAAGGATCAGCCAGTGCAGGAATCTCTCTCACTGTTCCCATAGGAGACGCTTGAGCTAAACGTCATAGTTATTGGTGGCGTTGGGTTCCTTGAACCCATGTGAAAGCATTACAATGGGGCACTTTGTCTCCTTAGGGCCACCAGGACTCTCTGAATTCTTTCACTGTCCTACCTAGGACAGTCTCTTTAACTTAGAGCAACACAATAAGGAACTTCAGTTATGTCTGGAACTTCCAAGAAGTAGTGGACAACTATTTGAATGAGTAACTTGGGTAGCTCGCACCTTACTTAGGCAGAGAATCATGTCAGGGTAGGGAGAGCATTGGGGCTATCTTAGAACTGCTTTATCGACGTTCATATGCCACACCCATTTGCTGCGGATCCTGAGAAGCCAAGAATTCCTTTTCCAGTCTTTTAACTTGGGGTGGGGGGAAGTCATCTTCATGAAGCTGGTGCCAAGAGCAGCTCCAGTTCTTGCTGGCCACTTGGATGCATTCCAAGCTGTAGGAAGTTGTTTTCTTCAGCAGGCCTTTCTATCATAACCAACCCGTGGGAAGTTGTGTGGGAAAATTCAACTGGTTGGTTGCAAGGAACGGAGTTCATGAAAGAGACTCCACAAGAAGAGGTCAAGGTACCATTAATTAAGAAAAGATTTTGTTGAGGAGCCAGTCACCTGGATGAAATTAAGTCCATTTCCTTGGCTACAAAGCGCCTGGTCTCCGACAACCCGTCTCTCCTAGGCTCCCTCTGCGCCTTTTCAGTAACCCACAGAAAATTTGGTACTCAATACTTTGAGCACATAAATCCATTACAAAAATAAGAACACACATCACACTCTGGGAGGTCTGTTTGTTCTAATGAGCAAAGAATAAAACAATTATCTCACACAATGCTGCAGGTGTAGCGTGGGGGCCCTTCCATAACTGTATTTGTACTGATAATGGGCCTCCAGTGAGAGAGTATTTTCAGATCTCCCATTTCATGTAGCTTTTTTTTTCTTTTTATAGAGTGACTGGTGCCAAAACTAGCTCAATAGCCTTTTTTTATGCCCTTCACAAACTGCAGCCGCATTATTGAATCTTTTGTTTAATGTATACTACCCATATGCAGCTGGCCAGCCTATTCACAGAGTTGAAACTGTTTGTCTACCCTTGGCAAAAGGCATACAGCCTCAGTTTGAAGTCAGTAGGAGTGGCTTCTTACCCCGCCTCTGCCTGTTTCTCAGATTCATCTGCATGGGGTCCATTTAAAAAAAAATGCCAGTGCGGTTCCAAGTGTCAATGCATGTTCCCTAAAGACGTCTAGTTCTGTTCACTGGTGAATGCGGAGTCCTGGGTTAGTCTCCATGAAAGCTTGTGGAGTAGCATCATTCTCAGATACATCTGTGTGTCACGCGCTAGGACATGTGCAGAAAGGCTCGCTTCACAAATGATTGTCCTGTTCACCGTTTACAAAATGTTCGTTTCTGAATAAAACCCAAATGACAACAGACTTGGCTCTGAGCTTGAAACAAAATTTTTGAAAAAAGAATGCTAATTTTTAAAACTGGAAGCAGTTTTTATGAAATTAACCGATGCCTAAATTGGAAAACAATAAAATTAATTGGACATACTCTTGAGTGCTAGACAAGATTTTGCAGACTCTTTCCCTCCCCTGTTCCACTTCCACAGATTCAGCTCCCTTCCCTAGGAAACAAACTGCTCCATGCAAAGATCTCCTGGCTGTACTTTCCAAACTTTTGCTGCAGACTTACCTGTGAGCGCTACAGAAAAACTTGGAGAGAGGGCGATGAACGAATGTAGATTTCTATTCCCAGTCGTTTTGTTCTTTTCTAGGACAAGACATGCTCTGCTCTTGAATATGGAAAACTTCTGGAGACTGAGTCTTTTCCTGTGGTTGAGCCTCATGCCCCACTGCCTGGGCCTGGCTTCAGCTGTCAATCATACTGATACCCTTCCGTCCTTCCCACATTACTCCATTTTCCATCATCAGTTATCTTTCCTGCCCTTTATATGTGCACAGATTTGTACACATACATGCACCATATGTATGCGTGTATAAAAATGCATGTATGCTATTATGTACATGAAAGTCACCATTTGTCAGACATTCTAACTCGTATGCCTGCTCTTGTAAGAAAGCTTCTGCCTTTTCTAACCCAAATGGTCCTATGCCAAGCCAATTCAAATAGAGTGTTTAGGCTACTTCTTCCTTTGTTTTCAAACATTTATTTAGTTTATGTGTATGTATAAACTATGGGGTGTGCACACATTTTATCTGTAAGCAATGCACACTTATTCCCCACTCTGTCTGCACCTATTGTCTACACTATCAGTGTCAGAGAAAACGTCTGCTTCTTGTTTTCTTGGCTGACAACTCTCAGACTTGTCTCTTTCCCTCATGCAGGTCCGCAAGTGGACTTCCCATCATTCTCATTCTGATGTATTCCAATTACTGATGAGGGGAAGGATGATTTTATATATTCGGCTTTTTCTTCTCCACACATTTTGTTCTGGTCATTCATATTCTACTCACTTTCTTGCTTATTTTTCTATTATTTTTGTATTGTTGCTGGTGATGCTTTTTGCTTTTCTTTGTTTTTCTGAAACACGGTTAACCTCAAGCTCAGGATCTTTCCTGAGATGCACAGGCATAAATATTTGTCTTCTACAACCCTGACTTAGAAGTGATACAGCTACAATACATTTTATGTGACAATATTTTTATTCCTCCAGTGTGCAGAAAAGTGTCTTTCCCCGTATGTTGTTATCATTTTGCATTCATTATACTACAATACTTTACTCTACCACACTTAATATAATTTGGCTGTAAAGCTTGGAGGTTTTTTTTCATGCATTTATTATAAGTTATGGCCATCATGGGTATACCTGCACAAATAAAGACAGATAATCGTCCAGCATATGTCTCTAAGAAAATGAAACAGTTTTTTGCTTATTATAAAATAAATCATATTACAGGTCTACCAAACAATCTTACCGGTCAGGCAGTTATAGAAAGATCAAATCAAACTATAAAGGATATATTAAACAATCAGAAAGAGATGGAAAATATCCTCAGAAATAGATTGCTTAATGTTTTATTAACCTTGAATTTTCTTAAAAGCTTGGAGGTTTAATGGCAGTTTACAAAAGGATGACAAATCATTGCTCCCCAACTTAAGTTTTAAAAATTATTGTATGTCATTGTACACATATTTTGCTATCAAAACCATGATCAAAAGTCTCAATTTGTGAAGAAACATTAAATTATTTTTAAAGGTTTTTATTTGCTTTTTGTGCATTTTCCATACATGTTTATTTAGATGTGAGCACAATGTGTATACCTGGTGTCTGTGGAAGCCAAAAGAAGGTCTTGAGTCTACTGCAACTGGAGAGACAGACGGCTGTGGATGGATCTGTGGGTGCTGGAAACTGAACCTGGATGCCCTGGAAAAGCAGCAATTGTTCTTACCCACTGAGCCACCTCCCCAGCCCCATGAAAGCATTTTTTTAGTACATCAATCAGTTGTTAGTCTTTTAAATGTGTAGGCTCTCTGGTGAAGATGACTGGGCTCAACCCCTGCAACGACTTGTAATAAGGTTTTCCTCCCTAGAACTAGCAATGGACGTTGGTTAACATTTTGTTTGGTTTCCTTTTTTCTGTTAGATGTCAGCAGTGATTTGTGCAGTGTGATGAGAACACCATGCTAGGATGCTGTTTATAACTGCATCAGACATGCAGACTAATTGACATCTTGGAGCTCCCCGTGTCGTCTTGAAAAGGAGGTGCTGTCCCATTTACGTAGCTCTTCTTTTGCACTTTTTATAATGTTTTCAAATGATCTTGCTTCACAACATTTTACTACATTTTCAAAATGTATTCCTTGATATCTGCTTGAAGATTTTGTTATTGTAAATTGGATCTTTTCACGACTTTACTTGATAATTGCTGATGATGTTGAAGAAAGCTGTTGGGTTTTATATGTTGCTACTTATCAAGTAATCTGGCGAACACTCATTGCCTCTCAGATTTCATGTGTTGCTATATATAATATCTTGCTAACTATAAGCAACAGTTTTGCTTTTTAGTGACTGAATCCTTTTATCCCATTTCCTTTTTTGGTTTATATAACTGTTGGAATTATTATTGAATATCACCATTGTGGAAATCCACAGTCCTGTAAGGATGGACTAGCTGCTCAGGCTGCGAGAACTGCCTTTCAAAGATTGAAAAATAACCAACATCAGACCTTTCTTGGAGTGGTCCACATTCAGTGATTATAGATCTTGCCCCACCTTTTAGATAGCCCAATGAACACTCCTGTCTCTACAGCTGTCTTGGATTGCCTGAGGATCCTGTTGCCCCTGCGTTAACTTTCAACATTTCCCTTGTCAAATTTGGCTTCCTATTATTGGTGTTGGTTAAATGTTGCTTCGGATCAACATACCAGAGGCTAAACTCCATCCAGAGGTTGCTTCTATGTGTACTAGCTATGATGTGATAATTGTAGGCATCCTTAAATTTTGCAGGCAACATCTCACTCTTGCAATCAGTGGTGGTTACAAGCAGTGGAGGTTGTCATACATTTTTCAGTGTTCACAACCTGTTTAATAATTAACATAATACATTTCTACGTAAAGAAAGGGTATTGAACAGATTTAAGGTAGGTTGGAAATAAAAAGGGAATACAGAGATAAAGACTTGGGAGGCTAGGAAAAGAACAGCAGCAACAACCAGATTTGGAAAACAACAAATCCAAAGGTAAAGGGGGCATTTCTGTGTCAGTGGGCCCCCTCCTTGTCCCACTGCCTTGAAAACCAATGATCCTCTGCTTAGAGGTCAATGCTAACCTCTTTTATCCAGCCTTATTTCTTTATAATCATGGTCTAGAAGTCAGTGTTTTCCCCCCATGCTTGCTGCCAGAGGCCCATGAGTTTGGGCTTTGTAAGCAGGGTGGGGGCTCGTTCTTCACTAGGATTTTTGGAGACAGGCTTTCTCTGAGCAGTGGAGAACTCAAGTGCTGGCCTGCCAAAACCATGAAAAATATACAGGGTAGTTTCAAAATTTGTATGTATTGATGGCAATGTGCTGGCAAACGTTTATCAGCACATTGGGGAAACCAACTTCTCTCATGAACTGCTCCTGTGATGGCCTGTCCTGTTTCTGGATGCTAGTTTAAGATACTTGCCCCAGAATCCTCTCTGCAGAGCTGGACTGAGCTCCCAGATGCCACTGCAGCAGTGTGAGGACCATCGTAAGCCAGCTCTCTCCTTCATAAAAGTGACAGCCGAGTGTATATTCCCCTTTCAGATGGGCCTTCCCTCATCATGGAAGGAGTGTTTCTACCTGCTACTGCCCCTGCCTTCCAATCGGGCGTCCCACTTCCTTTGACTCAGTCCAGCTGGGTATACGATGTCTCTTTAGGCCACAACAGCTGGAGCCCCTGAACACATTCCTTTTATTATTGTGACCCATGGCTTTTTCACTGATACTTTGTGTCCACCACAAAATTCGCCTCAGTCTCAGCAACATCTTGTACTATTTTAGACTATACATTCTCCTCTTAGTCATCTTAACCTCTTCTTTACTTATTTGTTTTCATTAATGTGTAGTATATTCATGTGTACATGATTGCATGTCTG
Organism: Microtus pennsylvanicus; assembly: GCF_037038515.1. Lineage (NCBI taxonomy): Eukaryota > Metazoa > Chordata > Mammalia > Rodentia > Cricetidae > Microtus > Microtus pennsylvanicus. Next base: position 53,375,866 of record NC_134593.1, read on the forward strand.
TTTGTGTGTGTGCACATGTTGGCACTGAGCTTCCATACATAAAGTGATCTCTCTCTCACTTCACACACACACACACACATGCACGCATGCACACGGACTTAAAATTAAAAGTAAAAATCTAAAGAAAAGCTCCAAAACATGATACAAAAGAAGAGGACAGAGGGCTGGTTTGTGAATAACTGACCCATGAAAAAGAAATAATTGACTCAAATTGGAAGGATACATAGGAGAGTTTTGGAAAGGAGCACCCTTTAGCTTGGGGTTGACTTGTAGCCCACAGCTATAAAATCATGCCTTTGTGTGCTGAATTCTGAGCCAGGACACATTAAGACAAGAAATGTTTATTTATAGGCATCCATAAAGTGAAGCCCTAAGCTCCAAGATCAGACTGGGCCGGTCAGGGGCAGCTAATTCCTGCAAATACCTTGTTACTCATTGAATGTAAATGATCTACTTCTCTATTTTATCATGTTTGCACAGAGATATTTTGCAGTGGCTGGGTCCAGGTTTATGTGGAGTTTTAATCTGGGAAAGTCCAGAGTTTTTCACTCATATGCTAAAAGGTCAATGGCAAAACCAGGAACCAGCCTATATGCAAGTTTGATCAAGTGTGAGGTAACCGATTTCTGTAGTTTCTTTAGACATGTATTGTCTTTAGACAAGAAATGGTTTCTCGAATTGCAACTAAAACAACACGACATTTTGGAGAAGGAGACAGCAGTGAAAACCCCAGATCGTGTCCTCTGCCTTCCTCAGAGCTGTCAAGGAAACACTTTGGAGACAGACAGGGTGAAAACAATAGAAATAAGCAGAACCCCAAAGTCACATTGCATTTCGGTTCAATGTCCTCTCACCCACGGAAGAAGCCTCCAAGCATTTATTTTACTTTACCAGTAAGATCCTGAATATCGGCAGATATGACCTATTTACCTGACACAAACAAAGCCAGAAAGCTTCTCGGTTGGTGTCTGGATCTGGCTTATCCTCAGTCTGGTTGAATACTGAACTTTCTCTTCACAGTACAAACTAATTTGTTTGTTGATTCTACAAAAGCAAGTTTGGCTTCTACTTTTTAGTGGTGATACATACATACATACATATGTGATTTTACACACACATGTATATTATATATAATCTTACATCCTAACACCTGTAATTGATGAGTTCCTTAGCCTACATGGCTTAGAACATGAGTTTGAGTATAAGACTACATAGTAATCACACAACCTTTGACAAATTTACTAAACTTGTGACATCAGCCTCCTAACAGATGGAATGGAATGATAGTGTAGCCTGATTGTTATTTTAAAGATTTTATTTTATTCTAGTTACTTGTTTATGTGTATGTGTCTCTGTGTGGGCCTGTGTAGGTTAGTTTGGGTATGCTTGAGGCCAGAAGAGGGTGTTCAATAAATACCCTGGAGCTAGGACTACAGGTGGTTGTGAGTTACTAGATGTAGGTGCCAGGTACTGAACTTGGATCCCCTGCAAGAGTAGTGTGAGCTATGAGCTGCAGAGCCATCTTCCCAGCCCCATTAGAGTAGTGGTTAAGTAGATAAACCCAACCACAGTGATTGCCAGTCTGAGTAGAGGGATTCCCAAATACCCAAATGTCTTTGCATGTGCGTGCTGTGTTTCCAGGCTCTCAGGAAGGGGCTTCCGAAAAATGAAAACTGAACTCACAGGTCTCCTTGAGGAAACTGGCCAATGTGAGAGGAAATTTTCCTTTAGATAAGTTTTTTGTTTGATATAGAAAAGAGGCATTTGGCAGGACTAGATTTTCTATGCCAAGAAGATATATGCTTTGCATACCTGATAAAATATCATTAGCATGCATGGAATTTCTCCACCATAGAGATCTATCTGAGTTGGAACACACTGGTATTACAGCAAGCAGTCAACTCAAGATCAGGAAGAAAAATGTGTTCTCTAAAAGGACAGAACTACCAAAGACACCAGATGACTTATTCAGCTCTACGAAGACGACTTCATCACACAGAATCCTCCATACAGATAGCCTGGCAAGATGACAGTAATTTTTTTTTAAAGTTTTTGTTTGTATATCTGTCAGCTTGATTGGTTTCTCACCAACATCCCGAGGGCAATTTATATTCTCCTAGAGCAAAGAACAGAATTTCACAGAAAAAAATGAAGTAGGACTGAGGAACTCAGAAGCCTCAAGTAAGATGTTTTATTTTAGCAGCGCACAAACATAACAAAATGGAAAGCATTTTCCGTCTGGCTGAAAGGCTGGCGGTCTCTTGGGCATGAGAGTAAGTTTCCTTACTGAAGAGAACACAGGCATTTCTGAAGCAAAACCAGAAATGAGGTGAAGGTTGCTTTCCCTGTGTGCTTATCTCTCCTCCAGGGCCTTTGCAAGTTCCCCTTTCTGTATCTTGATATCTCTGCAACAACTGCCAATGACCACGGGACAGTTCATGGTCCCAGAAGCTGGTATCTCAGAGCTGTCTACACGCTTCCTTCTCATGCAAAGCTGCTTCTTACAACATGCTTACAGACACGTTCATCTTCATCTCTGACCTTTTCCCTTCATAGCTTCTGCAGCCAAGTGATAAGGAAGCTTAGACAAGTAAATAAAATCAAATGTGCAGTTTCAAACTCCAAGCAAACAAACAGAGAATAGAATTGCCAGGCAGTGGTTAAAAATAAAACAAAACAGTAGCAACAACAACAACCACCAAAAACCTTTGGAGGTGACCAATGAGGAAAAGATTAGCTGTCCATCTATGTAGGTTAAGACCAGGTACCATCTCACACTTAAAGAGACATGATATTCTTTGTCCCCAAATCTCTTAAATCCCATTCACCAAGCAAACCGACACCCTTTCCTTTCTAGGAGACTGAAGGGGAAGTGGCTCTGAGGCCCCTGGAAGGTGATGGTGGTAAAATGGCCTTTCTGTGGTTCTGACTGAAGAATGATATTCTTATGCACTGGGTGCTCCAGGAGGACTGAGCAAATACACACCCCTTCTCCACTGTGGTTAGCGGAAAAGTGCCTGCGCTCTGCTGGGTGCACAGGAAGGGTGGTGATGAACCGGAGGAAGGCTGACCTTGTGCCGAGCATCCTTAGAGTGCATCCTTCACCCACCTCCCATGGAGGTAGCATTGCTACTTTCAGGGTTAGACACATTTCCTCAGGCAAGGGAGATTCTGGGATGGCTTCCATTTGGTTTGTTGTTTTTCCTTAATATTGACTTCATTTTAGGTGTGTGGGTGTTTCGCCTGCCATATGTGTGTGCCTGGTGCCCATGGAGGTTGGGAGAGGACATCCCCTGGAACTGGAGTTACGAAAGGGTATGAATGGTCGTGTGGGTGATGGGTATTGAACCCTGGCTGTCTGCAAGAACAATAGCTCATAACAGTAGAGCTATATATCCATCCCCTTCATTAGTCTTAAGGTGAGTGTTAATGTTTTAAACAGTAACCTTCTGTAACCAAACTCCGTATCCATCAACAGTCTTTAAGTTTTGTGTTAATCTCTGCATCCCAGACACAGTTACAACATTCTGCTTAGCATACCTGGCATCATAGAGAAGAAATGATTTTCAAGTGGGGGCGTTCTTTTATCCTCTCTCAATAGGAAATTTAAAAATGTCCCAATCACACTATCATTCCCCGAGTGAGTTCACCCTTGATCTTCTTTACGTTTACCTTGAAAACATCACATTTGTGAACCCATTCCAACAGGGCAGTAGCATTTTCTTGGCTCTACGGCAGAGGAAGCTCTCGACAGCAATACATCCTAAAGAAGAGGGAATATGGATGAGCCCCCTGACTGAACTGATAAGGAAGCCAAGAGAGGCAAAACACGGGTGCGTGCTCAAGGCTTTACGGAGCAGTTAACCTTGGGACTCACCTGTGTGTACAGATAAAGCAGCGGCTTCCGGTCAGCACATTTATAGAGCTTTCCAAATCCCTGGGTTTTTTTCTCCATTTGTGCTTTTATCTCTCTCTGAACTTTATGCCCGGGTTCTGTCTGCTGATAGTCTTTACACACAGAGACCGCCATGAGATTAAACAGGGAGAAGTCTAAAGGTTTCCTTTGTCATCGTTGACGTCTGAAAGTCTTTAATAGAAGTGCATAGCTCCCACCAGCTAGAAAGCAGCACAAAGTGCCACCCTCCCCCAATAGGAGTGGCAAACGCTTTACAAATCACAGCCTCCAGAGAAAGGACAAGAAACTGTCAAAGGTTCTGGTGGAAAATAACCAGACTCAGAAAATCTCAACACTTCATGGGATGCAGTCAGCAGGCTGGGGGCTCTAGCTGTATAGTTGCACGTCATAAAACACCAGTGTCACAGTTTTAGACAGAAGACGAAGAAGAAAACACAGGAAATGCAAACCTATTTTCGTCTCCCTCTGGGCGGAGAGATTTCAATACCACAGAACACTTCACAAAAGGCAGGAAATGACGACGCAATGGGTAAAAATCATTCATACTGAAAGAAGAAAGCAAACAATACAAAGTCATAAGAGATGGCTTGCTCCCACTTGCCCAAGCTCTGAGGACTCACCTTGGGAACTCTGGTCTTTGTGTGCCTGGGTGCTCCGTGGCGCAGGGGCAAGCTATCCGAATTCTCTGGGTCTGGAGAAGGCATTTCCAATTGGAACATTGACAGCCTTAGCTGTGCCCACATAGGTTTAAATTTTTTTCCCGTGAAGACTGTTTTCTGGTTGCAGTAATCCTGTATGCTAGCTGTGATCCTAGCTCTCACAGGTTCTTCAACTGATCCAATAATCAGGTGAACGTCATTTCTAAACGCTGAGGTAGAGTGCGGGCTCAATGTAGAGCTTTTCAAATGTGAGTTGCCATAAAGATGCTTCTTTTGAAAGATGTCAAAGTGTTAAAAAACCAAGGACATGAAACGAAATGCTTCTTAATTAGCATAGTAATGTGTTGGAGTGGGAAAGGGGAAAGCCGTGTGATGTGGGCTAGAGCAGTAGTCACTCGTAGAGAAAAACTTCCAGATAAAACGGTACCTTGAACTTTAGGATGTTTGAAATCTTTACATAGGGTACTTTGTCATCTTAATAAAAAGCCCAGCTTCTAATATTTATAAGAAAATTTTGAGGTTTATCATAGATTATATAGATAGAGAAATTCCAGTGAGTAACTAATGATTGCATTTCAATCACCTTCCCCCTCTGATGGTAATTCAGTATTAATATCACTAGTAATTAGTAGTGTTACTGTCAGTACTGAAGGGCCAGCCTACAGCTTCTCATGCCAAATTCATGCTGAGATCACTGAGCTACATCCCCAGCTTTGAATAAGTTTATAATGACCAATTGTTTTCTATACTTCTTCTTTAAGAAGAGAATCTATTGGTAAGTGCGGGGATGCATTTAAAATCTAATTTAGCTTTTAAATTACTAGAACATTTTTTTCAGCAATAACATCTTATTACTCTCCTCATTACCTAGATAACAAAGTCCAAATTCTGTGATCTGCTTCGGAAGTATGCTTCCAAGTTTTCTTTTCCTCTCCTCCTTATTAAAATCCTATCTCTAAATTGGATCATTTGCATAGCTATCAACTTTCATAGAAAATGAATTCTCACCACGCATCAGGAGCTGTGGAATGAGAAATGAAGAAGAGACAGCCCTTGCTCTCAAATAGCTCACAGCTTCACAAAGGAGATGATGTCGTAATGGTTCCTTAGCATCCCTACAGGTGTAAGACTTGAGATGTGCTCATAGCCTGAGTGCAGATATGGCTCCCCTCCTTGCATGATGGGTAAACAGTTTATGGAAGAACTCACAAAGAAGCTGGATGTTGGTGGCACATGCCTTTAATCCCTGCATTTGGGAGGCAGAGACAGGTGGATCTCTGAGAGTTTGAGGCCAGCCTGGTCTACAAAGTGAGGTTTTTCTCTGTTACAGACAGAAACCTTGTCTCGTGGGGGTAAGAGACTGGGAGAACTCATGGGGAGAAAGCAAACAAACTGTAATTCACTAAACAAAAGACACAACAGACAAGGGAGCAGTATGCTCTCAGGCACACACAAAAGCTCAAAACGGAAATGTGGGTGTATTAGTCAAAGTTCTCTAAAAGAGCAGAGCCTTCATAATGAATACATACCAAAAAGGGATGCATTAGTTTGGCTTACACAGTACAAGTCGGACAGCTTAGACCCCAAGCAATAGTGCAGAGGGGTCCTAAATTGGTCTTGCCCTGTAGTCAGATTAATGAATATCTTAAATGTCACTACAGAACCTTTATATAGCAACTGATGAAAACAGAGACAGAGACCTGCAGTAGAGCTCTTTGGCTGAGCTCCAAAGTTCAGTTGAAGAGTGGGAAGAGTAAGAATATGAGCAAAGAAGTCAAGACCATGATGGGGACACCCATTCTCTTTGGATGGATACCTTGCTCAGACTAGATATAGTAGAAAGGACCTTGGACCTTCCTCAAAGCAACGTGTTTTACCCTCTCTGAGGAGTGGATGGGGGTGGGGCAGAGGAGAAGATGGAGGGAATGAGAGGAGAGTAGGAAGTGGGAACTGGGATTGGTATATATGAAAAAAGAAAGTGTGTTTCCTTTTTAAAAATAATAAAATTAAAAAATAAAGGATCATGAAATGTAAAAACAAAAGGCATGTTGTGTAGGTGTTCATTGGTGACTTGAGACTAAATAGAAAGTAATATAAATTATACTTATTACACCGCTGGGAGGGAAATAAATTAAATCCAGATCGTACAGGGACAAAATACAAACAATCCATTGTGTTGAAGAAAACTATGCAACTTTGGTGGGAAGACAAGGAACTATCACTATGAAAACCCTCAGTGGCCACTGAGGACTGAAATAATTTTTCAGTGATATACCCCTTTTCTGGTACTGGATATATATGTAAGTATATATATATATATATATATATATATATATATGTATATAAGTATATAAGTACACATATACGCTTGTGTGTATTAAATCCCCAAGGCATTCTAGCTGTAAGTGCCTTCTCTGCTTTTGACCACTCCATACTGCTTGCTTCCTAGTCATCCAACTGGAGCCCATAATGAACAAGGAAGCCATCAGCATTTAGATTAAAAATCACAGGTGTGTTCCGACAGCCTGAGTCCAGCTGAGGCCTGAGGAAGTTACAGGATTTTCCATCTCCTAGGTAATCCCAGACATTGAAATGTACAGGAATTACCAGCCTAAGAAATCTCCACACATAGATTATCTGGAGTAAAAACATCTTCTGATGTGTTCGGGGAAGACTTGTCTCTGCGTCAAGGGGAGATTGAAGCACAAATGAAAACTAAGCTAGAGAGATGGTTTAGCTGCCTGTATAGCCTGAAGAGAATTTCCTCTGGCTGAAAATTAGTCCAAGGATATATAAATCTAATATTCACCTTCCTATTTTATTAACAGACTATACCCAAAATGAAGTGGCCCAGATTAGGATCAGCTCTGCAAGTCCTTCCACTCTGTACAAAGAGTCCCAAAGATGAGGTTTTCCCTTTACTGTTCTGTCTTATAGGGTCATTTCTAAAATTACCACCACTAAAAGTATTGCCAAAAGAGTTTAGCAAAACCAGACTGTTTGCATAGCTGGAAAGATGGCTCAGTGGTTAAGAGAACTGACTACTCTGGCAGAAGACCCTCGCTTGTTTTCCTGTATCCACATGGTGGCTCACAACCATTGTAACTCCAGTTCCACCGGATCTGATGCTCTCATTTGAAAACATTTGCAGCACCTGCCTGGCAATGTAAGTTCAATTATCAGAAGTCACATAAAGACAATTGGAGAGAAGAGATGTCATAGATTTGTCTTCTTACCTTCATGTGCTCACATACACATAATACACCTGCCCACACCCATAGACAGACAGCCAGCCACACACACACACACACACACACACACACACACACACACACACACACCACACACTTTTAAAATTCAACTGGTTACTGCATCAGATTTTAAGAACCATGTACTTTTAGTGATTTGTAAGACTGGAGTGTAATTCCCAGACAAAGATCTAGAAGCTTTCAGTGGTAGAGAAAGAGGCTTTGCCAGGACCCCTCAGTAATGTTTCAATGGGGTGAACTTGAGAAAGTCATGGCAGTGGTGAGCCAGCTTCTGCACAGGGTGAAAGAGGTGGGTTTTGATGCTGAAGGTGGGGGGAGGGACAGTTTGCAGGATTTTTCCAATTCCTTGGTTCGTAATAGAACCAATAGAACAATGTCCCAGAACTCACCATCCTTTCAAAGAAGGATTTGAGGCAGTGATAGAAGGATCCAAAATCTCTCTGGAGCTCTGATTTTTCTTTGCTGAGTACGACGGATATTTTGATTGGCTTCTTTTGTAGGGGAATAATCAAAGTTCTGTACTGAATGTCTCCTGATCACTGTTTTTCCTGATTCTCTCATCTCTCACTCTCTCACTCCCATCTTTTCTACCTTTCCTGATGGCTAAGAAAACTGATCCCACAACCAGACTAACTGGAAATGCTGCTTAAGCTGAGCTCTCACATTTTAATCTCCATCTCGTATCATTAGAATATGGCTGGATTATAATTCAAGATTTTTTTGGAATGAACACAAACTATTGAGGGAGATGTTAGGTATAGTTTATAGTCACTTGATTTATAGAATATATTTTTCTAGCTCTTCAAGGGAAGCACACTAGGTCATAGAAAACAGATTTTTTTTCATGAATTTGTTTTAGCAATTATTTAAGGATAGTCTACTTATTAATGTTCTTATTTTCAAACCTCTCAATAATCCAGTTTTCTCAAAAACATGAAGTGATCAGCTACTCTCGGCATGTTCCATGGATCATTTTTATGACATACAAAATCTGAAGAAATTTGTAGCTCATGGGATTCAATTTCGATCTATCAGAGATGCATCTTTTGTATCACACGGTATTTCTGGACCACCTTTGAATTTGCTAATCATTAAAATACTAGGAATTTCTTTTTAGGTGATCGTTGTTTGCAAAATAAAACTCTCATTCTTTTTATAACACAGATTCTATCTTATCCTGGGTTTCAATTTACTATATGCAAGCAGAAAAACTTCTCCCAACAAAGGTTTAATTAGAATTGTTAATAGCTATGATTTCCAAAGTGTTTGAGTCAGCCTCAGTAATAATTAGGGAGTCTTGTTCCATACAAAATGCTTTATTTAACCTTCATGCCTTCATTCAGATAATTATACAAATGCATACAGATAAAGGTTTAAACTCTATTTCAGTTCACAGCTCAATTCATAGGAAAGTTGAATACAGAAAAGCAATGCACCAACAGAATATGTCTGAGACACCATTGAAAACGATAACACTTGTTCATTTAAATCTCTGAGAATAGAATGGAATACTCTTCTGAGAGAACCTCATTAGGAGAGTCTCCCTTTTCATTATCATAGGGCAAAAAAAAATCACCATTTTACAGTAAAAGAAAAAGCTCTGAGTATATTTACAATACATACACTATACATAAATACAAGAACAACACTTACATAATATTAATAAACTCATAACAGGAGCTGCCTAAACACTACAGAGTATATAAATGCAGAGGAAACTATTAGGAAATTAGATATTTAAGCTAAAGAAATAAATTCATTTGCAATTAAAATTCAGAACAGAAAAGCCAAACAAAGAAGTAAGAACTCAACACATTTGCTTGCCAGCATCATTGGGGGATTTCCCCCTTTAATGTAGGCTCTCCTCTGGGCACTCTTAGCTCTCTGGGTCATATGCCCAAGAGTTTTGTTGCAAGATTAGATCCATAATATGAATCAGAAGCAGCCCAGATATTCACTTTGCTGTGCAGAGGCTTCTAGCCTAGAATAACCACTTTGCAAACTAGAGGACAATTTTTATATTTTTTTTACACAGAACGATCTTGTGATCCAATGACCGTGTGTAATAAGCTAAGTGTTGAGGAAAAGCAAAGAGATGCCTGCTTGATTTGGCCAAAGATGATGTTTTCTTTGTTCTCATGTTTTTCAGATACGACTGGGAGATTTACTCAAAGGAATATGACGTCTGCGCTGACTGACCCTCTCCACCAAGAGAAATGTCTAGACTACTACTAATTATAACTAAGTCATTTTAAGTGGCAGGTGGGTAGCTTAAAGGTGGTCTGCTCTCATCATTTCACAACACAGACAGTGCCTAGTACATCCTTCTATGGACAAACACGAATGTGCTGGTTTCTCTTTGTAAAAAGTGATCATGATACACATAATTGCATTCTGAGGCAGGATGACATCATACATAAGACAATGTTTTCAAGCTGGTTTTGTTAAGGAGTTATCTCACATCCATCCATAGTTGGTTTGCCATGTGATGCAATGTGTCCCACATAGACATGAACAAAACAATACAACCACCACACCACCCCATGGAGGGGGAGACAGTGGTTTTCAAAAATGAACCTTCAAACACAACACATTGTACACAGACAAGTTGATAGGAAAGAGCCTTGTATGTAGGCACCAGTGCCCAGTTCAGGAATACCCACTGAATGTAAAAATCTGAGGAACAAAATATACTCTATATAGTCTGGATACAACACAAAACTCTGCCATGAGAAGGCTAGAAAAGTGAGTAAGGGGAAAATATATTTTCTATTATGTTTTTTGTTGTATTTTTAGTTAATGAAATGAGCAGAAAAGGAAGATGTCAAAATATCCCTAAAATAACTTAGTTTTTGATTGACTGGACACTTTTACTTGTAGAATTGGACCTGAATTCTCTCCTATAAACCCTCATTTCTTAACAAAAATTAATCTCTGTCAAAGACTTGGCTACCTTGCTTTTGAAAAAAGAATCACTCACAACAGGAATCACTGAAACACTTCACGTTTCTGGAGATGAAATGTAGGGAATAAAAGGTTATTGATGTGCCTGTTTCCACTATTCATTTCTTGTCAACCCACTTAGAGGGGTGGCATTGCCATCTGAGAAATAATTGTTGTTGAAACTCAATTAAGTGACAGGAGTCTAAGTCTACAGGAGATGGGAGGCATAGACACTTGCTTTCAGCATGGAAGAAGTGGCTTACGGAGCTTTTATCTCTTCCCCCAGCCAACTAACAGGGAGAACGATCATAATTCAGGGGATTCATTTTCAGAAACTGAAACACTCTGAGAAATGGCATTCTTAATGTTCTCCAAGTCCATTAGCGCTGCCATGAATCAATACTGTCAGAGACTTTCTTCTATGCAGAAAGGGAAGGATTTTACGTCTCTGACGTTAGGCAGCTCCTCACATAAGACTCAAACTAACAAGGCTATAAGCAAATTACTTATGAAACTATTTAAAACATTCCAAGACAGTGCTGTTATGTGAGAACCCTGGAAAGAAACTGTCCACTGGTCATCTCAATGCTGACATCAACACCCTATGGACACCTGTTACGAAGTACCTCTACAGAGGGGAGGGTTTTAGACACAGCCTTGCAGAGATTATCACAGGTCTGTGTTAGGAAAAAAGGAATGACTACACATACAAAGAAATATGAAAATTGAGAAAAACTACCTGGGACTAAATGATAGTAAGAAGTAAGAAGGGTTTCAAAGATCTTGGGAGCTCTGGGCAAACAGTTGGAAGAAATCAACAAGTTTAGGGAGGTCTGTGGTTCAATGTTTGTCTAGAATTACTGCCCATCAGTGAGTTTCCAGGAAGGGGCGGATTTCAAATCCTCTGTACCATTGTCTGATGTAGCAGGTTCTTCTATCTATGTGTTGCTTTCATTGGTTGAATAAAGAAACTGTCTTGGCCTTTTGATAAGGCAGCACTTAGGTAGAGTAGACCTTACTGAATGCTGGGAAGAAGGGCAATGTGGCAGACACCATAAAGCTCCTGCCCAAGACTGACGCTGGTTAAAATCTTTCTCCATAAGCCATGACCTCATGATGCTATACAGATTATTAAAAATGGGCTAGATCAAGATATGTAAGTTAGCCAATAAGAGGCTAAAACTAATGGGCCAGGCAGTAATTTGATTAATATAGTTTCTGTGTGATTCTTTCAGGTGTAAGCTAGCAGGGCAGTCAAGACCAAAAACAGGCCCACTCCTCCTACAACAATTGTCAATTCATATGCTAAATCAACTGCTACATCATATTCCTACAGGGTTCTCATAACAAAACCAAGTTAGACACTGGGGACATGACAGCCAGGACGAGGGAAGAAAGCTATGTGCTATACTACAAAGAAGGCCCTCTTAACTTACTTTGTGCCCCTGGATATCTCAGCTGTTCTCATTGTGCCTTGGTTTCCCATCCATGAAGGGGAGACCAGTTGTACAGACTGGAGTGACCATGTTAAAATCCCTCAGCGTGAGCTTTGAACCTCCCAGGGTACTTCTGCACTTTCAGACAACACACGGGGAGGAGGAAGTCAGAATGTCTGATGTCAGCATGATCAGGGAATAGAGTAGCTGTTTAGCACCTGTTTGCTACTCTCTCTCTCTCTCCCTCTTGATGCATGTGTCTTCATCCCTATTCTCTGAAACAGAGTAGGGTAAAGAGCGGATGGTCTTCTTGACCTGAGGTTGGGGCCTGGAGAATGCTGTCCACCGCAGTACCACACTGTCTAAAAACCTGAAGGCTTATTCTCGGCCATACATTGAGAATCATCATTATTGAGTGTTTGGCTCTAATATAGCTTTGCTGGTAGCCTCGACAGCTTGTCTGGGCAAATTCACGCACTGAGACAGCAGGGGTGAAGAATACACTGAGTTCGTGTCTATGCCCAGTTTTATTGTTTATCTCTACCTATGACTCCACTTGTAGCCATAAAACAATTTGAGGAGAAAAACTTGTGAACTTCGGAATGTACACAATGAGGTAACTGCCAGGATTAACTAAATAACTGTCTGAAGGCCTTTGCAAGTATCACAAGATTTTTTTTGGGGGGGGGAGGGAAGAGGACTTGTCAGTGTTGACCTCCATATTCTCCTTGATGATATCAGGATTTATTGGGTGAAAAGAGAATGAAGCACAAAAGATGAACTTGCACACTGATGTAAGTGGGTAAAATAAAGAAGATAAAAGTCTCTCGCTGTTTCGCACTAAGTGCATCAGTGTTTTTAACTGAGCAACTCTTTCAGAGCTCTGTTATAAATGTGAGGTACACTTTATCTGAATATTGTAATTGTTCTACATCGTCATGTACACTGAAGATAACTTTATTTTCCATATTCACCTGATCGTATTCAAGTAAGACAAAGAAAATTAAGAGATATTAATTGCAAATAGGGTTACTTCTACTTCAAAATGATGAAAGCCCTTTCCTGTGGGTTTGTGGGAACAGATCTAATTTACTATGTGCATATATTTACTCTGTGTGTGCTCAAACCGTGCAGGAAAAACTCGGTATGATGAAGAATTATTGCTGTGTGAAAGTATAGGATTATCTCATTGGTCATATTCATTGACAGGCACTTTCAGCTTTTAATTAATTTCTGGGAAAAAATGGGCATTAACTTTTTCCTATTGCCACTACAGAGTCTTTTAATATGTGGCTATATCAATACACTTAACCTCATCAACATGTACCTACATTGGAAAGCAACCCCTCTGAAACTTAGACAAGAATAAACACCTGATTTTATTGTTTTCAATTGAGAACCACTCTGCTGAGGATAACTGAGAAGCTAGATGATTTTTCTAGAACAAGCACATCTCCATTTTTCCTTTTTCAAGAAAAGACAAGTATGAAGAAATGACCTCATCTGAGTTTTAAACCATTCTGGCTAAGCTATGACAAGCGGCCACTCCATTCTGACCAAGCACCATGAACATCAACAAGAGGGGACCATTTCCGGTGGCAACATCTCCAATTGTGAGTACCATCCACACACAAGGCATAGCTGAATAAGTGTTTTTTTTTATTGTGATGAAAACTAGAAGCTTTCCCCCAACATATGTCATCAAACTATTTACAACCTCTGTAAAATTGGCATGTTTGAAAATACTTCGTCCACTATCACATATGTTACGAATACAGTAAAATAGCTTCACTCTATTTTTTTAAAGATGCAGAACCCTTCCATTTTATTTTCTTATGAAAAATCTGAATTTCTATTGCAATTGCTCAGTATTTAGCATATTTAAAATACCAATGGGCATGGTTTGCTAAACAGACATTACTCTATAATGAAATTGTGAAAATATAGCATTTTGAATTTGTATATACATTTCTTAACTATAAAATGCAGGCAAAGTTACATAGTAGTATAAGCTGATTCTCTAGTCAGGTAATAACTTACATTTCTACATAGTATGGATTATCACAAAGTATTTCTTTTACAAAAGTTCTTTGTTGATATTTAGTCGCCTGCCGGCTGCTGCATGTGCAGGTGTGTGCACACAGGTGCGTGTGTTGGGGGTGTCTCTCCAGGTAAGTGAAAGGCAGTGTGGGAGCAAGGAGAAATGTAACATGGAAGACATGACCGGTCAAATCTCTTCCCGAGACTAAACCAAGACCGGTTCCTTCTGCAGGGAATTCAACCTCAGAACAAGTCAAGGAAGAGATTTGGCTGATGGCATTCATTTATGTGACAAACTTAATGAGAGTGCGGTATGAACTATGAGTATTAAGGCTTCCTGGGCCTATGGTGGTTCATCAACATCAGTTCACATTCAATGCTTTCTAGGCAGACTGCATGGGTGCTGGTATTGCCCCTGCTTCAGTTCTATGACTTCTCAATATAAAAGTGATAGACAGCCTTGAAACAACCTCTCAGCTACTTTTCTAGGCAGTTACAAGAAGAAAACAAAGGCATATTAATACTACCGAAGGCCTCACCTCACCCGATTTATTCAATTGCAGCTTTGGTACATATAATAAAGTACAGACTAAGGAACACTGCATCTCTTATCCATATACACGTGATCATTCTAATGAGCTGATCTCAAAGTGCAGACTTACATTTCCATTCAGAAACAATTGGCAATTTGGAGTTAAACAATTTGTATAAACATGAATACAGTCTTTGCATTAGCTATTCCAAATTTCCCTCATGACGAACATAGCTTTTCTAATCACCTAGAACTGTTTGTAAACAGTGAAGCGTTTTGAAAGACCCAGCCCCTAACTCATCTTCCTCTATCCCATTTAAACTTTAAAGTGATATTTAAAAGTGCTCATTTTACTCATGTAACTGACCCTCAACTTTTTGAAAACAACTTTTTGTAAAGGCAGTAGTATCATTTCCATGGTAAAGCCATCAGGAACCTCTTTCTCAATGCTATAACAGAACTTAAAATCAAGCAGTGTCCAAAGCAATCGACAGCAGGAGGCTGGAGCTGAATGGGAAGTTTCTCCACAAACAACTTAAGGTTGGAATATAAGGGACTCTCTGTAAACCCTCAAGTAACTCAACTCCCTTGTCATTAGTCTTCACATGGCAGGGAGACAATCATTTCTTCCTGCTGGTCACCAGGTATTACCAACCACACACAAGCTCCCTAGCTGCAAGCTGAACCACTTCAAATTTGAAGCCCAAACTTGCTCTGCTTAGGGAACACCAAGAAGTCCTTCCGGATTCTTTCCCTTTTTCGATAGTTTCTCATAGACTGTGCTTTTCAAGAAGCTAGATATGCACATAAAATGACTGGAGGCTTTTCTGTGCCTAAGGATATCATATTTCCTTCAGTCCCAAACCACCTGCCAAGGAGTACTGCTTACATCCCCTAGATGAGTTCCAAGTGAGTTTCAGTTCTTGGGCCACATCAGAGACATGTTCACTTGTGCTTACATCCTTTCTAAAAACATCACTGTGTCAAAAGGATGCTGTAACGATGGCAGATTTCATCAGTGATCTTACCATCTCAGTCTGCTTCCCACTGATGGGGAGTGAGTGGGGGAAGCTTGCTTCCCCAAGTCTTCCCTAAGCGGTTAGGTGCAACTCCTTTTCGTTCTGTGCTAAATTTAAATCAAGATGTCACTCAGGAAGCTTTCCCTGCCTGTCAGTTCAATGAATTCTACCTGTAAAACTTGCAAGATGTCTCTCAGTGGGAAAAGGATTGGCTCTGATGAGAGCAGACAGAACGAAGCCAAATCTATCCTTCACTTGAGTGACTTCCTTTATACCTGCCAACTAGACTCTGGGGCCAGCGCCTGGGGAGATCATGGTTGCTTGCTACTGTCTGAGTTCTTTGCACTGGCCAGTTACTAATGCTGGCATGCATCAGGAAGCCTGTTTTTATTCTGAATGATAACAGGCAATGAGAAGTAGGAAGTGCATACAGTACAGATTAAAAAAAAAATGTTCCAGTTGGTTGAAAAAAAAAAAATCCCACTGGCTGGTGGGTACCTGCCCGTGTAGCTGAAGCTAGTTATCAACAGAACTGCAGCCCTTGTTAGAGGGAAATTGCCTGATGAGTTCTTCAGACCTGGCAAAAAATATTAGAGCACATATTTTTGAAGCCAGGACTTGATCTGTAAATCATAATACTTTTGCCTGAACAGTTATTAAAATTCCTTTAAAAGCGCTCCAACCCAAGCCGTTCTTCTAGTAGTGTTTATAGTCCTTGCTTTGTCAGAACCCAATACCCCAATTAGAAACGGATACTGTAAAGGAGAACTCCGTCCCCAGACGTCCTTTTAGAGTGTGCAGACATTTAAAAAATGAGCTAGGAATATTATGTGGTTAATTTGTGCAATTTCCCAAATCAAGCATCTGTCACTGAAATATATTGCAAAGGTCTTTGCTGGAGACCTTTTATAGTTAAGCTATAAAAAAAAATCTTAACAACAAAAAAATCTCACTAAGCCCAATTGCCACACAAAGCTGAGAAAACAACAGCTTTTAGTGGGGACAAAAATATGATACTATATTGGAAAGAGTGCTTGTTGGGGGTGTATTGCTTTTCCTGTATATTTTTTGCTAGATACAAAAGGCTCTTCATTTGAGGGGGACAATGGAACCTGACTTTCTCGTCCTTCTCCCAGGATAAGCAGGTTATCTGTCCCTGTGGATGCCAATGGGGGGAACATGGGGATTCCGGGCCAGTTTAGAAAGTGAACCATGTAGAGAAGAATCCACGGGAGAGTCAGAATCTTGGCTCTCCGGGTTGAAGAAGCAGCACCAAGGTGGGCTTCCACGGGCCCCTCTTTCCAAGGACTCATGCCCAAGCTGAACAACCCCACTGACTGAAGAGTTAACCTTCAGCTCTGCCTAGCTAGTCAGCAAAGAACTGTTGCCCGACGAGAAATGGGGAGCATAATCTTTACTTGTGGTACTCGAGCAAGTAGGACGACAAAGAGCAGAAAGATGACCTCAGTGCTGTCACTAGGGCCTCTGAATGGAGCCAAGACATCCGAAATGCTGGGGTGTTTTTTACAATCCCTTTAGTGAGTATGAAAACTGGTAACGTGAGTCCTCAGTGGAGCGATTGTAGGCAAGTCCTTCTATTCATTATTGCTTTTCTCCTCCAGAGGAGCGTTCTTTCCACCTCTGCTTTGTCTCATTTTCATGCTCACTGACTTTGCATGGGCAGCCCCACCTCTTCCCTTGGTGCCGGTGTGTCTAAGAAAGCTCCCCTCCCCCTTGATTCCCTGTAATCGAACACGAAAGGCAGGGGAGATGACGCCTAGGTGACAGAACACTGCAGTTTGAAGTGGGGCGGTCGTTATTATTATGACTATTGTCGTTATCGTTTTGTTTAGACAGGCTCTTCCTATTCAACTACAGAACGCCTCTGCCCATCCATGCCAGGGCAGAGCAGGACTAGCCTTTGAGAAACTGCTCTGCCCCTCTGCTGGAACGGATGAGCAAAACATGATCGAAACAGAACACAAACAAGCAAAGACAAACAAATGAATAGACTCTTGGTTCTCTTCCGGGAGATGGCATGAAGACAAGGTGTGAGGGCTATCTAAGTCCGCCATGACTAGCATAGAGAGCTACTTCTGTGTGCCTTCTTTTGGGGTAACGGAGCTTCCCCAACAGCCCCTTCCTTTCTAGTTCATGCTGCTTGCTGGTAACAGACTGGATGTGTGTTCTGGCTTACTGAGATAGGAACTGAAATCTCTGTCTAAAGGGCTTGGGGTGGGGGAGGTGCCATGGAAGAATCATCCAAACTGAGGTCTTCTGTAACATCGATTTGTGGTAGATGACCTTTAAGGGACTGATAGCCGAGTGTCCAGCCAGCTCGAGAAATGTACAAGCTACAAACATTTTTCCAATGGCAGAGGACAGAGCACGGACAAATAATGCCTGTCTCTTCAGGACCTGAGGCGCTGAACCCCCAGGCCAGTGTGCTTGCAGCAGCTCTCCCGCGGGGTGATCATGATGGGGGGTTACCTTCAGGCTGAAAGGAGAAGGGTTCCTTCTTGTTCCTGCTCTGGTTTCAGGCACCAAGGGACGGCGGTGCTGTTGACGTTAACACTGTAGAGGGGGCTCAGCCCTGCTGAGTTAGTCGCTCTTTAACGAGACCCAGCTCTTATGCCCAGCTGGAAGACGGGAGCCTTCCTCACACCAGCATGTGCCTCCTCCGGTGCAGGGCCAGGTGGTCTGACCTCGAGAAGCTGCGATCACAGTCCGCACACTTGAATGGCTTCACTCCCGTGTGTTTGCGGTAATGCCTGGTCAGTTCATCCGAGCGGGCAAACTTCCAGGTGCAGCCTTCCCACGTGCATTTGTAGGGCTTCTCTCCTGGATGAAACAAAGACACACAAGCTTTGAGGCTCCATCCTTTTTCTGTAACAACCCAGCCAGCCCAGAATGCTGGGAAAGCGTTGTCAATGGGTGTTCTATTTGGCAGGTCTCTGTGAGTAAACCTTAGCATCCCACCGGGGGCTTTGGGGACTGAGAGGTGAGTTTCAGTTTCCTGCTGTGACATCAGTGAAGACATCAGCTAACCTTCGGATGTCTGGCTGAGGAGTGATACTATAGGCACAAACGGGAAGGAGAGGCTTGCTCTTCACACTGGTGGGCTCAAGGGGAGTATTAACACCCCACAGAGTCTGATTCGGCTGGAATCATAAACAACAGTAAAGGGTACTTAGCTCCATTTTAATAGGCCCCCTTCCCTTCAGAATATGCATCGCTTCAATGCTATAAGACTGTATAGGACAGAGAGTCCAGTTAGCTATCATTCAAGGTGTCCACATCACTTCATTACAGGTACAACAGCCCATTCATTGGACATATGTTATTCACAAACATCTACATTTTGTTTGTCCCTTGCGAAGAAATCTTAGACAAACTAGCAGTGCCAAAGTGAGTGTGTTTTTCAAGACCAGAGAACCAAACTGAGCCTGAAGGAATTTTGAAGTGGGACTGAATGCTGAATCCTTTTAAAAAGCCCGAAGACGTTTGTAACTTGACCAGGCCCTGCCGTCTTCTTGTACAGACAGTAAAATATCCAAAGCCTGGGCTGGGAAGAGATAGCCTAGTCATTGTCCAAATGGGTTCCCAAAGGGGAGCAGGACAATAGCTGACCCAGGTGCACTGTTTTCCTAGCTTTCTTCCAAAGGGAAGTCCTGTCCCCATTCAACCCTGCAAAACTGATCTCTCCTGTCTCATCTATCCAATGGGAGCCTCTAATGATGGCAGGGTAGGCAGCTCATGCTAACCCTGCATATGAAGCTGGAAGGCATTCCCCACTCCACGGGAAAGAAACTGTCCAGTGTGGCACCGTAAATTACTCAAGGCTCCAGGGAAGAAAATGTCCCTGGCCCTGAATCCAGCACCTTTCACTATGCTCCAAAGGAAAGGATAAACTTTATTATGTCCTCAGTTCCCAGATTGGTACTCTAAATCTAGCTAAATAGTATTTCAGTTACGTCACTAACAGAATGCACCACAAAGATCTTACCTTGATGCCCGTCTCCTCTACCCCCAGAGCCTAGATTAGGTCCTAAACAAATTCAGCTGTTAAGTTAGTGTTGGGTCTTAGGTTCAACTGGTTCAGTCCCCGGGAATCTAGAAATGATGAGGCACTAGTTGTGACCACAGGAAGTACCAGGATCTTCTAAAAGTACCCATTCAAGTGAAAGCGTACTGACTGTATCGACAGTTTTTGTATTGACAAAAAACCTCAACTTTGAATTCATTCCAGTTGTTCCAAGAAGACAGCATATGTACTTGCATGTGCTTACTGACCAGAGTTCTAGAGAAACAAAGCAAGCACAAGCCAGGTAAGTGCCTAACTTACGAAAGTTGAAGATCTGTAATCGAATACATTCCTGACAACGAGTAGCATGTATTTACATGTTGAATACTGCTGTAGTTTTGTTTTATATTTTTATTTCTGTATGAGTTCTGGCAGTTAGCACAATATACACAAATATATTTGCCTTTGCTACCTGAGTTGATTGGTTGTCACCAAGAGACATCTCCTAGCAGTGGCTTATGCTATGAAGAAATTGCCCAGAGAGAAAGTGTAGAAGCTGAGGTAGGAAGGAGAAAGGGTCTTCTTCCCCCCTCCCCACATTACTGAAAATAATTTATTGAAAATAGCTTTCCTTTTAACATAATATATTTATGACTTTCCATCCCTATACTTCTCCCAAATCTTCCTCACCTCTCCTCCCATCCAGATCCACCCCCCTTCTGTCAGGGATGTTAGGTAAAAACAAAAACTAACACAGTGGAATAAGACAAAACAAACCAACAGAAGGAAAAAAGCCCAAGAAAAGACACAAGAAACAGAAACAGATAGAGTCACAGAGACCCATTCATTACAAGCACTAAACTGGAAGCCGTAATAGATACGCAAAGGACCTATATGGTAAAAAGAAAGAAAAGCTGTAAATAAATTAAAAAATAAGATAAAACTTAAAAAAAAAGAAAAGCTCTGAAATGTCACTAGGAAACATGGAACCTCCGAGTATCTGATGCGTTCCCTCTGCTGGCCGTCTTCTGCTAGGCATTCCAATTTGTCTCCCCAGTGAGACTCCCTTAGAGAAAACCACTTACAAATAAAAATTGGTTATCAGTTGTAGATAGAGTTCATGTCAGAGCCATTTGCCTACTTCTCCTTTCGGCTCCCGTGCACCATCTTGTGCAGATCCTTGCTTCCCTGTGCGTTTCACCTCAGTCCCTGTGAGTTCACGTGCATTTGGTACTGCTGTGTTTAGAAGGCCTTGTTTCCTCGGTGTCCTCCCTCCCCCCCGGCTCTTAGACTCTTTGCATCTTCTTCAGCAGGGTTCCCTAAGACCCGAGGAGGGGAAGGCTTTTTTGATAGAGACATCCCATCAAGGACTGAGGTTCCATGGTGTCTCTCTTTCTGCACACTGTCTGGCTGTGGGTCTCTGGATTTGTTCCTATCTGCTGCAGGAGGAGGTCTCTCTACTGATGGCTGGACAAAGGATGGGTTTTTTGTATTGTTTTGTTTTTGTTTTTATTTTTTTTAGAACATTAGTATTTGGTTTTGGGCTCAGGTTCTTGATCACCCAAATATTATCAGGTTTGGGGTCCATTTGGTGGAGTGGGCTTATGTCAAATCAAATATTGACTGGTTACTCTCATGAAGTTTGTGCCCCCTTTGCACGAGCATATTTTTCAGGCAGTATGCTATTGTTGATCAAAGCATTTGTGGCTGACTTGGTGTTTACATCTCTCCTTGGCTGACTGAAGCTTACCTTCCTTCCATACCAAAGACAAAGGGGTCAAGGCCTATGTAGTCACCAGCTTGACTTCTCTGTGTCTAATAGTTTGTGGAGGTGTTGTCTTCAGCAATGAGGCCTTGATGTCAGTTTGGGGAGAGCAACTTATAGTCTTGGCAACAATCTAGGTTGTTTGGGGGTTTCCATAAAGACCCCTTTGGACAACAATTATCAGATGTAACCCAACTTCAGTGCTGGAAGCTCTTGCTTGATGACAAGAGATGTCTAGTTGAGGCTGCTCTTTCTCTTCTATTGTTTGGCCATTTAGGCCACCGCCCTATATACACACATTTTTTACAAAGTTTTACTACTATATTTCATATGGCCCTTAGCTTTTCCCTCCCTCAACCCCTTTCTTCCTGCTACTCCTTTGAATCTTCTGTTCCAGTCCCTCCCCACACATCTATAACTGTCTATTTTATTTCTCTTTCTTAGCAAGATCTAAGTGTCCCTCCAGTCACTTAGTCTATACCTAACCTCTGAGATTCTATGGATTATAGCTTGGTTATCATTGGCTTAGCAGCTAATAGTCACATATAACCTTATTTGTTTTCCTAGATCTATGTTACCTCACTCAGGATGTTTTTATTTCCAGTTCCACCTATTTACCAGCAAACTTCACAGTTTCATTTTTAATGGCTGAATAATATTCTATTGTATAAATGTTCCAAGTTTCTTTATCCATTCATCTGTTGAGGTTGCTTCCAATTTCTAACTATTATGAATAGCAGAGCAATGAACATATGTGAGCAGCTGTGTCTGTGGCAAGATAAGGCATCCCTGGGGTATATGTCCACGAGTGGTATAGCTAAACCTGAAGGTGGATTGATTCCCGTCATTCTGAGGAACTGCCTCATTGATTTCCACAGTGGCTGTATGAGTTTGCACACCTACCCGCCGCCATGTATGAGTTTTCCTTTGACTCCGCATCCTCACAAGAAAGAGAAGTCACCCGTTTTCATGATCTGTGCCATTTAACAGGTGTAAGGTGAAATCTCAAAGTAGTTTTGATTTTCATTTCCCTGAGGCGAAGGATATTGAACATTTATTTAAGTGTGTCTTGGTCATTTGAGTTTCCTTTTTAAAGAATTCTCTGTTTAGATCTGTACCCCATTTTCAAACTGAGCTGTTTTATTGATATCCATTTTTGTGAGTTCCTTATATATTTCAAATATTAGGCCTCTATTGAATGGATATTTAAGTGGACTCTGGGGATTGAACTCAGACCACCAATCTTAAATAATGAGGTACTTTATCCACTGTGCCATCTCACTTGAAATATACTTAATATTTTTCTGCATTTATTTTCTGTGGCTCTGGGTATGTTGGGAGGTCCTGATGACCAGAGGCTGAAGTCTACTATGGCCTAGCAGCTTTCTCCAAGCTCGGCAACATGAAGGACTCATCCCCAGCAAGGTTCCCTGCTTTCTACCTTCCCAGATTTGGAGGGTGTCTCTAAGCCTGGTTGCCTGACTAATCTCAAGGATGTCCCTTGAAATAATTCCCTGCAAGCACTCTTTCCCTGCTGACCATTTGGTAATTTAGTAACATGTTCTAGCTATTTTCATAGGGTTGTGCTTCCACTAACTCAGGTATATGATAGGAGTGTGTAAATTGTCCCCAGGTTTCCCAATGCTATATATTTCCTATACTCTGGAATAAAGTTGAGTTGTCCCATTGAAGTCTTCTCCCAGAGGCCTATCTCCATCACCTCTGCAGCCATTTGAACCCTGTTCCCTGCCTCTGCTCTCATTACCTCCATGGATGGGTGACCAACAGTCCCAAAGAAGACCCACATGGGTGGATGTGGATGTGCGCATGTGCAATTGCACACTTGAGGATGTTAAAGGACAACATGCCTTATTTCGTTCTCTTCCTCCATGATGGAGGTTCCAGAGATCAATACCCGGCTGGGAGGCTTGGTGGTAAGTTCCTTTGCCCAATGAGCTATATTCCATTGGCCAAAAATGTCATCCTAATCGATAGCCATAAGTTATCTGTCTTTATTGTACATATTGTATCTATATGTGTGCATACACTGCATAGTGTTTACATCAAGATAAACACATCTGACTACACACTTATCATGCATTTATAGGGTAAACTTTCAGAATCCTTTCCTCTAAGTATTTGAAATATTGTTTATAGTCGCTCAACTGTGCGTTAGCACACCACCACAGTCTGTGCTCATCTCACTGTAACTTAGCACTGATTGTTCATCTGTCTCCTCCTCTTCTATTCCTATTCTTCCTTCTCTGCTGTCCACTCCTCCGCTTCCATCTTTCTTTCATGTGATCAACTTCTTTTTGTCCCATATATTAGCGAGATCACATAGTCATCGTTGTTTAGTGCCTGGATACATGTTTTTACATAACAAATAATTGAAAGGGAGAGTTCTGCACAAAAGGAAATGGTGGCCTCCTTTGGGGGTATAGTTAGCTTCCTTTTAAGTCATTTCTTTCATTGTTATAGTTCCTATTTTAATGAACCATTTTCAGCGTAATGTTAAGCAAGGAAACATACCAGACTGGGGTGAGGACATCTGGGACTGGGAAGGTGGCTCAGTGGCTACCTCTCTGGCACCCAAGCAGGTGTGGGAAGAGAGAATCAGCTCCACAGACTGTCCTCTTCCTTCCTCAAGCACCCTGTGGCCTAAGCACCCCACCACTCCTCCTGCTACCTATACCCCATCATCAATAATAATAACTGTTAAAAAGTATCTTTTTGCTGTTGATCTAAAAATTTTTGAACAATCCTCTTACAGTTCATGTTGGATACAACTTCCTATGCACGTATGTACAGGCAGACTGCACACGCATACTCCCAAGAGGTATTAATAAAGTCCTGGGAAAATAAGAACTCACATCAGAAATTTTTTTTTCCCTGACTCGAAACAGTCAACACAAACTGATTTATTACGAATTGCATGTCTTTTGCCATTCTGGTTAGAGAAAAGGATTAAGACCAGCTCAGGGCATTTCCATGGCATTTACCCAGCAGAAGGTTCAACAAAGTCTAAAGAAAACATCAGCTATTGAATGGATTCGGGAAAACCTACCGAACAAAACTCACTTCTGCTGGGCCTCCCATTTCACCACCTGAAATGCTGAAAGGTAAATGTGGACCGAGACAAAGGGCAGGTGCTTTTTCATATGAAAATGACGTGCAAGCAATATATTTAGAGGAACGTGCAGTTTCAAAAGGCCTGCATTAAACAAAACACCCGTGTTCTCAGCGACTCTGTTATTTTCTCAGGCAACTGAAAAGGAACACCTTGAGCAACAGGAAGCACAGGCATTCGCTAGGTTCAGAAGTGCAGTTTTGAAATATGTCCCTGTTTAACATTGCTGAAGCCACAGGGCCCAGACAGTGACAAATGAGCTGCATTACATTCAGGGCTCAGCGTAGTTGCTGTGACAATCTGCTTCACTTGAGGAATGGCATTTGCATATGAGGAGATGGGGGGAGCCAGAATCAAGATTTTTATCTTGTCTTCTGGGTTCTGTTACAGTTAGTTCACAAAAGTTCACAGATTTATAGATCTGGAAGGAAATTAGGCGCTTTCAAGATGAGGAAATAGAAACCTGGCGACCAAAAAAAAAGCTGGTAACAGCTTCTCTGAGTCAGCCAAGGATGGACAAGGCCACATTCCCTCTTGGGGTTTAAAGTAGCCAGCTCTACCTGGAGCTCTAAAATCAGGCAATATGGTCAAACATGGAGCTGGGCTACCGACCTGCAGCTGGGCTCGAGGCTGCAGAATTCGGATTCTGGAAGCGGTTTCCCCATCTCTAGAACCTTGGGTTACCACCTGTTCCTACAAGCTGTGAAACTCCAACCCGCATACTACACAATATTTAATTCTATGGCTATGAAACTTAAGGTATTCCTGTTTATTGTGAAGAAATAAAAATCAAACAATAAAGTTGGAAATACATCTTTGTTTGCTATCCTGTGAAACATGAAGATGTGTGTGTGTTATCAATTTTCTTCATGTGTGTGGCTGTGCTCGCCCACACAAGCATATGGACACATGCAGATCAGAGAGGCTGATGTCAGGATGCCTTCACAGTTGATTTCCCACCTCGTATTTTGAGATACAATCTCTCCTTGGATCTGCAGCTCACTAATTTGGCTAGACTGACTTACCACTGAATACCCAGGATCCTCCTGTCTCTGCCCTGTCCAGTGCTGGGATGATGGAAGTGTGTCTTTAGGCTTAGCTCTCTCTCTCTCTCTCTCTCTCTCTCTCTCTCTCTCTCTCTCTCTCTCTCTCTCTCTCTCTCTCTCTTCTCTCTCTCTCTCTCTCTCTCCCCTCCCACCCATAGGTACTAGACGTTCACAACTCAGGTCCTCTGAACCATCTCTTTAATCCTTCTTCTCTTTGCTATTCTAAAGGAACAAATTAAAATTTTCGGCTAACTGGATGTCAATCATGATTCTATCTCTTGAAAATATTTTAAGTACAAAACTGCCTGAACCAAGCAGACCAACCTATTGTATAGTATGTGCAATCCATTATTTGTCTTGATAATTCAATCAAATAGTCAGTGTGTTACCGGAGTTCCCCTAAATGGTCTTGGACTAACTTCTTCATTGTGTGTGAAAGTGACTAAGTGAGCTTCTTGTGTATTCCCAGTGCTGTTCTATAGAGGAAACCTTGATAACAATAGCAAATAAAATGTTTGCCAGAACATGGGAAACTCTCCACACGCTGTGACCTTTTCTAAGCAATGTCATGATTTTAACACATCTGACCTTGGCAGCTTTGTAATCTAGCAGTGGCAGTGGCTAGCCCTTGCTTCACTGGGGATCCAGTTACTGTTAGCCACCTTTTAAGTTGCCACGCCACACTTGAAGTTTCTGCTCTACAAAACTAGGCGATCTAGTCAGAACTGGCCTGGCAGACAAGGGCCTGAGTGACGACTTATTGGATATATGGTATTGCTAACACAAAGTCTAGCCTTCTCACCCAGAGAGCAAACAAAGAATGAAAATATTCTCTAATAAAATGGACTTCACAAAAAGTAAAAAGTTCAAGGTCAAAGGACCTTGTTTTATTTGGCTGTTCCGAGTGTATATTGCGGTGCGGTGACAACACTTATTTGCTATGTGTCTGGTTACCTTTTCTTAAGTTTCTTGTGCAGAGAACTCTTCTTTAACCTGTCACATAAATGTGTGCCAAGACTTTGAGCTTTTCTTCTCCCTTACGCAATCCCCTTATCCTCACAGTCTCTGCTCCAGCCTCCCGGGAAATCCTATGTGTGTCTACTTTCTAGTCTCCCTTCTGCATACAGGGATGGTACAGACGAATTCAGCCGCGGTCTGAAAGCTGTTTCAGATGACCCAAATCTAATTCAGCACCTAACACCTCAACAATATGCCTCTCCTCCTGCATTGCTGTAGCAAAGGGGTAAGCTTATCTACACCCATCGCAAGTTGTCCCAAATCTTTTTGGGTGGAGAGATTTTTTTTTTGAGACTCTTCCGTAGAGAAATAGGGGAGGTATTCCCTGCTTGCTCCACCATGATCATTGCAGGTGCCAGCTCTGTCTTCCAAATGCCTGTCCAGCAGTCCTCTCCCTTCGGCTCCACAGGAGCCTCTCCAAAGGATCTCAGTCTTTCAGAAAAGCAACCTAATTTCCCCATAGTAATCTGAATCAATCACCACCCCCAACACACACACACACACACACACACACACACACACACACACCAGTATAGTTATTCTTTTCCTAGCCTGTTGCCTTAAGGGTATTAAAGCCCAAAGTGACCAGGGAGAAATCTGAGCTTCCAGTTGAATTGCATGTTTGCTGTGTCTCCTAGCAAGGGTTCCCCCTCACTAGAACCAAGAACAGATCTGAAGATCACAGGATCAGGAAAGCAAAGTTTTTCCTAGTGGGTCACCAGGAGTGAAGCTGACTGAACTATCCCCTCTTCACCCCTTGATTCCTGGACTCATGGATCCTGGCTATGGGAGAAAACAAACCATACATTGGACACTAAATCAAAGCATATACCACTTTCTGAAGAACACTACCCCAGTCCTCCAGGCTATGTTCACTATTTGTGCTGTAGCTGATTCCTCAAGAGCCCATTCCATCTTTCTAGCCAGCTGCATTCAGAATGGAATGGTGAGGAACATGGTGAGACCAGTGGATTCCATGATTCTGGGTTCCTTGTCACACTTCCCTGGACATGAAGTGAGTTCCTTGGTCAGAAGCAATACTATGTGGCTACCATGATGGTGAATAGGAAGTCTGTAAGTCCACAGATGGTAGTTTTCTAGAGGCATCATATGCAGGGAAAGGCAAATCCGTAACCAGAAAAAGTGTCTATTCCAATGCAGTCAATCAGCCACTATGTCACTATGGGGATGGTCGCCCCAGGGAAATGATGCCTTATTTGCGGCTTGGTGTTGGTTTCGCCTGCTGCAAGATATGCTTTTCAGTGATATCTGTAACCATGTTAGCCTTGGTGAGCGGTAGCCTGTGCTTGTTCATGTGTTCATTGGGCAATGACAGGGATGACTGATTAACGAGGCTGTCTGTCCACAGTCTGGGGCATCCTATTTATTTGATTATTTATCTCCTCAGGTGAAGTGACCTTTTGATGAGCATTTACATGGGACCCAAGAATCTTCCATTCTTCACTCATTCGGTGAGACCTATCCATACACTATTTCCCCAGATGTCTTGGTCACCCAGTTCCATCACGTTCTTTCCATGTTCCTGACCATCCAGCTAATCCATTGGCTACAGCCCATGAACCAGTGAACAATAACGGATTGAGCTATTTCTCCTCCCAAACAAAATGTATGACCTGGTGAACTGCCCAAAGTTTTTCTCACTGCGAAGATTTCTCTTTGGTAGTGTCTTTCAGGGTTGCTCCAGAAAGGTGTTATAATGCTGGGGCTGTCCACTTCTGCGTCCTGCCTAAATAACGCGCAGAACCATCAGTAAACAGGCCCTAGTCTTCTTTTCCTTCTTTTCCTATATATCTTTTCCTATATATCTGATCATATAGCACACTCCATGAGATTATAGGTGAATTCTTGGCAGAAGCTGATATTATATCAGGAGTAGAAACCATTGACATGTGGGCTTTGGCTTTCTAGGATCTGGTGTTGACCAGACTGAATAGATAGTTGCAGAAGGGCAATCCCAGATGCCTGTCTCTCACCCTTCACAAATCTGACCTCCAGTGAATAAAGGACCTCAACATAAAACCTGGTATCATTTACTACTGAAGACTTAGTCAGGTCCTGACTGTAATTACAACTGTTGTACCAGATATGGTGCCCTGACTTGAGCAGCTTAACACATCTGGAACAGAGTATGTAGCTACTAACCTAGCAAATGTCCCCCTTTCAGTACCCGTCGATAAGAACCACTGGAAGCAATTTGATTTCAGTTGGGAAGGCCAGCAGTATACCTATACAAGTTTTGCTTTGAGGATATATTATTTTTCCAGCCATATGTCATAACATAGTTCAATGGATCTTGATTATCTGTCTCTTCCACAAAATATTGCACTATTCATTGAAGATGCTGTCTTTTCTCCAAGGTCTCTTTGTCACAAATCAGGTGGCTGTAGGAACATGGACTTATATCTGGGTTTTTGATCTTATTTTCTTGGTTAATGCATCTGTTTATATGCCAGAATTATGCTGTCTTATTACAGTGTCCTGAAATATAATTTGAAATCAGGATGGTGATGCCTCCAGAAATGCTTTTGTTATTCAGGATTGTTTTGGTTATCCTAGGTATTCTATATTTCCACATGAATTTGGAGATTTTTTTTTTCAATTTTTCTTTTGAGTTAGAGTCTTGCTGTATTACCCAGGCTGACTTTGACCTGGTATTCCTCTCTTTGACCTGGCATTCGACTCTTAGACTGCTCAGATTATATGCATGCACTACAATGCCAGATTCCTCTAATGAAGTCTTTCTGAAAGAGCACCACATCCTGGCAACGCTGGTTCTGTCTCCTCCAGTTTCTTTCAGAAGCCTCTTCATTTACTTGCCCCATAACAGTTTCACAAGATTTCTGATGTTGTTATCTTCTCATCTACACAGTTCTTCCCAGCCCACGGTATGTGAAGCATGCCTGCATTGAGACTCTCCTCACTCTGCTCCGTGATGGAAGCTTGTCCCATCTGAAACCCTGTGAGCACGATGATGCCGAACGTGGTTTTGGCATCTCTTCATCACTGTATCTCCTGGGCCTAACACAGAGCCCTACGCTAATAATTAACCAAATGAAACGACTATAATACAAATGTAAAATCTAGATCATGCCGGAGTTAAAAAAGCAATCTACATTGTTTTGTGAATAGATTGCTTGCGGTGTTTTCTCAGTTGTTCTCCACCTGTCTTTTAGAATATATTTCTTTGCTATATTTGTATGTATTTGTGTGCTTCTATGTGAGTTTATATGTACCACATGAATACAGGATCATGCAGAGGGCAGAAGAAGGCATCAGCCTCACTAGAACTGCAGTCAAAAGCAGTTGTGAGCTGCCTTGTGGGTGCTGAGAACTGAACCTAGATCCTCTGCAAGAAACATAAATACTCTTAACTGAACCTAGATCCTCTGCAAGAGACATAAGCACTCTTAACTGAACCTAGATCCTCTGCAAGAGACATAAATACTCTTAACTGAACCTAGATCCTCTGCAAGAGACATAAGCACTCTTAACTGAACCTAGATCCTCTGCAAGAAACATAAATACTCTTAACTGAACCTAGATCCTCTGCAAGAGACATAAGCACTCTTAACTGAACCTAGATCCTCTGCAAGAGACATAAATACTCTTAACTGAACCTAGATCCTCTGCAAGAGACGTAACCACTCTTAACTGAACCTAGATCTTGTGCAAGAGAAGTAAGCACTCTTAACTTCCTAGTCACCCCTTTCTCCGGGCCCTTCTCCAGCTTAGTTTTATGAGACAGAGACTCTCATTGAACTTGAAGCTCACAGATTCAGCTAGACCAGCTAAGCAGGAGGCCACAGGGATCCTCAGTTTCTGCCTGTCTAGCACTGGATAATAGGTGCATGCCACCGCACTTGGCTTTTATATGGGCTCTGAGGCTAGAACTTGGGACCTCACACTCCAATGAGCACATTACTGACTGGTATGTCTCCCTAGCTACGCATTCTTATTTAGATGAACAGTATTATAATCTTTACAGTAATAAGCTTATTCTTAATTATAAAGGCTTAATTGAAATGAGCACCACAGACAAATCCTTTGCACATTCTTTCATGATGAATATATAGTCTTCCCAAACACAGTTTGATATTACTCATATAGTAAATTCTATTTTAGTAACAAGTATTCCTATCAGTCAGGATAGAGAGATTAACAATCAAAATGTTTGATTCTCAGGTAGAACATGAGAAAGTACAAAGGCTGGAGATAACCCCCCCCCCCCATTCTTCTCTTCACATCGCTTTGATAAATGTAAAGATAAAACAGAGCTCAGAGTGAAATGAGGTCCATAAATACCTCACAGCAATTTTAACTTGATGATGTATGGGCTCACATAAATAAAAGTCAGAAGCAAGACTCACTTTGCAATGTGTTATTAAACAGAGACATTCATGGGCAGGTGGTTTTTACAGGTCTTTTAAGTGTATGTAGATAACTCTAAGAACAGCAATTCAGTAAGATATGGCTTTTAGAATAAAATGCAATCAAATATGTACAATACAGGTATGGACATTTTGATCACTGTGGGTCTCAGGCACAGTTTGATTGGAGGTAGTAACTCTCTGATGTGTCAAGAAAACACCCTTCCCTTTAGTGAAAACAGGTTAATATTTATAGCGCTTTCAAAGCATATTGAGATAAATCTAGACTGGAAATAGATGCAAGGTTTCCTCCTTCGAGGTGGCAGTGGGTAGATCTTGCTTGCAGGGGCAGATGCCCATCGGGATGGTCATGGGTCCTCTTTCTGTGCCGCCAGGACAACTTGCACAGACAGGCATTTTCTCCCTTTGCCAGTCTCTTCCCCATGGAAGATATTTGCCCATGTGGCTGTCTCGCCCGCCGGATTTAGAACCTCCAGTCTTCATTTTTATATCTCATTCATTGGTATGCAAAGAGTTGTGTGCTGAGCAAGCACTCAAGAGCGGCTTGTCTGGTTTTATTTAGTGATTAATGCTCCTAGTCTATGTCTTCTCGCTGATTTTCTAACCAGTAAAATATTCATAGAGTGGGGAGAAAGACCAGTCACCAGACATAGCACGGGTCACCTCGCCTCGTCATGCCAAAGCACCCCAGTAGCTGATACTAACTGGTAGGTACTTGCAGGGCAGGCAAGGGGTGGTGGCTCTACTGAAGAGATCGGACTGGCAGGCTTGTGAACTTGTCAAGGACAGAGGGAAATGACAATAACAAAGACTCTAGAGCAGCCAGGGCCTCACTGCCCTGCTTTCTCAGCTGGATCCCGGGTTAGTGTTGCCACCTGGCTCTGTTCCTGGGATTCACATAACGGATGGAAAGTGTAACATGCTTGCATAGCTGTGCTTCATTGTTCGGGGACAGAGAAATGTCAGCACCCATCCATGTGGGATCTCCGTGTGCACAAGGATCCTGAGCACACACACTGGATATCCTCATCCTTCCTCTCCTTTATGCTCACATCTGGCCAGCCATCATGGATGTTGTTCTATGTGCTTCAGTTTTTCCCACATGCCTTTCGACCATCCCATCTTAATATCAGGCAGCCCACACTGGAGCTTGTTAGGGAATAGGGTGGGGGTCAAAGAGCTTCACAGGCTTGCTGGCACGAGGCATTTGGGGAAATGAGTAGACGTTATTGACTGAAGACCTAGGAAGAAAAGAGCTGGGTACCCAGCCATTTCAGGTTGGAGCTGGGTATATGCAGAATAAACCATATACACCCATACTCATCTGGAGACCTAGGCAAGGCTCAGGCTAGGACCAGAATGCCTGCACTGTGGCATGCTTGCTCTTTCATGGGTACCTTGTGAGTTATCTACTCTGCTTATGGGTAAACTCACCAAATATGGTTCAAGACACTTTCTGTCCTTCTGAAATTCAATCTACGGAAATGTAGGAAACATTAATCTGTGAGTACAATCTATGAACATAGCCTTTCAAATAGAAGACTGAAATGCCTTAGGAAGGATGTAAAGTATAGGTCTTAAATGACTGTTTTATTCACTATGGCAATGATACACTGAGTTTACCAAATGACGATTAGCTTTACTGTCAAGCAACTACAAGCTACACATATTAAATCTATTAGAGTGCCAAGTAAAGGTATTTAATTATAGCCATATGCTCACAATGACCTATACGTATAGCTGGATCCACTTTAGCAAGAAACTCTGAATGCCTATGGTATGGTATCACTGTATTTACTTGGGTTATAAAACTGATGTCCAGAGTCATACATATGTAATGAGACTTATCTGTGTATAAATCTAAATAAGAAAATCTAAGATTCCCACACCTTAGCTAGCTGCTCTAGGCTTACCAGTTATGAGCTAAAGATCGATGCAAACTTTGTTTTTGACTTCAATTTCATTTCAATTTTTTTTTTTATTTCTCAGGACACTTTGCTGTAGTCTGGGTATGATTTGCACCCTGACATTCCCAGAAACATCTGGAAAAACCAAACTCAGGCTGAAATCTAACCCTCACTATGAGGCATTTAAGGGCAGAAGACTTAAGATCTTCTGAAAGTGTAGTCTATGGATGGGAATCGTGGTGAAGGCACCACATAAAGTGGGTCTTCTAAAAATCCTTTGTGGCTAAGTCTCTCACACATTCCTGGCTCCTGCCCAGTGCCAGCCAATGCAGGACTCTGACACCAAGAAGACTACCATCTGATGTGGGCCTTCAACCTTGACCCAACTACAATCATGCTCAACCTCATTTCTTTACAACTCGCCTAATCTGTGAAATTGTACTATCAGCATCAGAAAACAGACCAAGACAATCATACTGCTCATATTCAGGAAGGCTTTGGTTGGGACTTGACAGCTCCTTACTAAGAGAAGATCCACCTTGAAGATGCTCAGTGAGGACTCAGATGGGCTCAGTATCTTCACCAGCCTTATGCTTTATCTAAGAGTTAGTAGCTATTGGAGGGGAGAGTCATTCTGAAAAACAGAGTTCAGTGTACCATGAGCTATTCATTAGTGACACAAACATCAGAACAGGATTGTCATACATATCTGAAGGTAGACCCAAAGGCCACCAGGACAAACAGCTGCCACTGAATCTCCCCCAAGCCACTTTAGAATCTCATTCAGGAAAAAAAAAATCGAGAAGTCAATTTCAAAGAAAGAAATCCATGAATAGCAGGACGAAGTGATGAGTCAAGGGAAAAGTGAGAAGCCGTGGAATCTGCAGCCACTTAGGACCACCGTGGGTGGGAGTGAGTGTGGAGCTGGAAGTGGCTCCCGAGTGCATCAGCACATGGAATTTATAAACAACAGATGATCCGGCCACAGCACATGCTCCTTTCACCAGGGGAGGCGTCATTAATTCGTGTGCAGTTTCTTTTTAAAGATAAAGTAGAACAGATATCAGAGACCGGTAAGTTGGCGTTGGTTACCAGTTTCAAACATCCATAAGGAACCCCTGATGAAGTCGGATAAATGAGAAATGTATCTCCCTCAAGTTCAGTAGCGTACTTTTCATGTACGTTTTAATGAATGTTAAGCAAGGCTGGCCTATTAAGCCCAGATTTATGAGAGAGGCATAATATCAATTTATAATGTGAAATATTTCAAATATCTCTACACATTTGAAAGAGAAAAAATATATATGCTAAAGTTACGTTTACAAGCTCGGTTTGCAGTTTAACCCTGTCTTTCACTCATCACTAAACTAAAATGTTTTGTGAAAACAGATAGACATGTCTTTTTTAGTACGTCACACACAACACTAGGGCAGTCAAGTTTCCCACCTAGAGCAGCGGCAACAGCTGAGTCTAGTGCCCCATCTAGTGGTTGTAAGAATTACTGACACCTGTGTGTTAAAACCAACACTGTAGAAGTTACTATAGCATTTAAGCTTCCAGTGGCTCTCAACCTTCCTAATGCTGCGACCCTTTAAAACAGTTCCCCGTGTTGTAGTGACCTCCAACCATAAAAAGCATAGTTTTGGCACTGTCTTCAATCATAATGTAAATATATGTTTTCTGATGGTATTAGGCAACCCCCGTGAAGGGTTCATTTGAGCCTCCATAGGGTCTTGAGAAACACTGTTTTAACCAATATGTGAGCATTCTAGATTATACCATATTTTCTTTTAAAAAATGCATGCTTAGATAATTTAATATACCATACACTATCTTTAGATGAAGAAAATCTCCATTAATTTAAATCATCTGCATTTTCATTTAAATATACTGTATACCTCACTGAGTGGGAGAAATACCCAGTGCAGAGGAGAGGAGCTGGGGAAAGTGTGACTCTGAGCTACAGTTGCTCTTTGTGATGCTTCTTTAACAATGTGGTCTCCACGGGGGTTGCTACATTTCCAAAAACTTGCTAACATCCTGTTAGTACCTAAACTGCACAATAACAAGCTACTTTTAAATTTAAATGCTCTCCTCCAAACACTTCTTTAACCATATGTTTATTGCTAATATTTCGAAAGGGCCCTTTTTCTGCAGCCCTACAAATATTTACATCTTTAATTTAAGGAAATTTAATTAATTGAATTTAAGGACACACACAACTGATCAGGCACTAACAAACTGCAGAAAGTTAAAGTATCAACAGGAAAATGACTGTGACTTCCTTAAAGAAAGTTTCTCACTGCAGCACGGTCCCCTCCCATAGCGTGCTTGGATTTCATAAGTCATCTGTTATAATCCCAAACTCCACATTAAGTATTATTGGTCACACATAAGGATCTTACTCAACATGCCTGAAGCAAAGGTAAGGCTAAGAAGATGTTTATTAAAAACATGCGAGCCAGCCCGAATTTCTATAGAACCAGTGTTGATTACATTTTACTCACCAAGTTGTGAAATCTTGTGTATAATTATAAATTATAAGCTAGCCTGGGATCACTTGACACCAGTTTCAACAAGTTCACCAAATTTGATTCTTTGTCTCTATTGGACAATAATGCCACTTTTAAATGTCGGTTCGAGAGACTATGACTGCACAGACTAGAGTGGTCCCTTTAATACCAGGGAACTGGTTCTCGCCTCATCCCCAGGCCCTTTGGATAGCAAAACTCATGTTCAAGGCTTAAGACAGAAACCAGTGAGACATTTGCATGCAACCTCCACGCATCTTCTTGTATCCTTCCGATAAGATCTCGTTACTTAAGGTACCCGATACAATGCAAATACTTCCCACAGCTGTTAGACACGCTGCTGAAGGAGCGCTGGCAAAAGAAGCCCACAGAAGTCGAGCGCAATCCAGGTCTAGTTGAATGCACAGAAGCAGAACCTTTGGATACAGAGGGCTGCTCTAAGTAATTCTGTGCTCAGTGAGTGAATGGATTCGATACATTGGGGGGTTTGAGCAGAAATCTAGCAGGGATATTTTGATGCAGGCTAGAGGTAGCATAGTTAGCTGTTTAAAAGACCTGACAGCCTGCCATATGGGGGGGGGTATTTTCTTTGCATTTGTCATGTTCAATCTGCCCACGATTAGCTGGCAAAGATGGAGACACTGATGGAGAGAGATGGGAGGGACCATTCAGATCTTTCTAGCGTGTTGAATTCAACACGTTACAATCAAGTCACTATGGGGACCTATAATACTTGCTTTCTAGATTGGAAAAAAATATAGATAAACTCCATGCCCGAAAACATTCTAGCAAGTTGTCCTTTGTCTCCAGATGTTGCCCCAGCATCACTCCCAAGGAAGTCATTTCAGGAATGGTGCCAGCATTCCAAGTCAAGCAGAAAGTCCTCCATTTCTACTACAGTGGATACACTAGACCTAGTTGGCAGCACTCCTTGATCAAGGTGGCCCTACGGAGTCAACTCACAGAAAGCTTCAGTGCCAACTGTTCACATTCAGAGGCGTTCATAAAGAAGGTCTCCTCCCTCAACACATAAGGACCACAATGTTTCCTTAAGTCAATGTGACAAGGTATGGCTAACAAAATGGGGAGTATCTAAGCTGGAGATCAGAAGGATGCTGTGGCTCACAGAAGAGTGGAGAAGACCATTATAGCTGGTCGGGTACAGCAAATGCATGGTCACTCGAGGGAGCCCCATTCGTCTGGGCGCCCCAAACTGCACCATAAGAAATGGATGCACACTGACAAAGAACAGGCTTCTGTTTTCAAATTCCACAAAATGTCTTGCAGGCGAATAAACCGCTAATGCAACCTAGCGTTGGGGCAGCCGTGTCTGTGTGAGAAAGATCTCAACAGCTACAGCTACCGGGTCGCCACACAGACTGAGGAAGACACAAGATGTGCAAGTGTGCAGGAAACAGCAGAGTGACTTCTTGCTCCTGGGAGAGGTGACAGGCAAGGGCTCCCTCTAATTATGTAGTTACGTGAAAGGCCACTGTGACCTTCAGAGTCTATGAGGTCATCTTTTTAATAAGTCAAGCTCGTTAATCCAGCCTCAGCATTCAAGGTTTACGTTGCTTTGAATTGGGGTGAACACATGACATCGCTTCTCCTCACTTGGTATGCATCAAAACTTGTAAGATGAAATCCAGCAGTGCTGGGGAAATAAGTCCTTTAATCACGTGTGATTAAAACCCCTCCCCTCTTTCACTGTGGATCACTGGATAAGCAGAGCAGGGGTGTCTATGTGGAAATGAGGCTAATATAGATTGTAGAAATCTCAAGGAGAATAGGAGCAGCCCAACATATGTGATGATCCACTGAAGGCAATCTGTGTGTGTGTGTGTGTGTGTGTGTGTGTGTGTGTAGAAATTGCCCCACAACAATCAGTGATACAGTCCCATCACACTTGCTGCCATTATTTCTGTTTTTCATCTGTTAATAGAAGATACATGTGGACCTCCATGTCTTTATGTTCTTTTTTTATTTTGCCTTAATGTTTAAGAAGGTGATTTAAAAACAGTCCAGTGGGCTGAGGGTGGAGCTCAGTGGTCCATCCCTTGGCGGCATGTGTAATGCTGTGGGTTCAGTTCCCAGAACTGCAGGAAGTAAATAAGTGGACCACAAAAGTAAAAGTAGTGCCTGAGAAACAGGTGGAAACGTCTCACGGGGAAGCTCGCAATTGAAGGATAGGGGAGAGCATGGAGTTAATTAGAAAGGGGAGGGGGTTGCGATCAGAGGTGAAGTGTAGGACAGATGATCAGAAACCGTAGACTAGCAAAAACTCCAGTTCCAAGCAATGGATACCGGTCAGTAGGTTCCAAAAGACCGGTACAAAAGCACAAGCAATTGCCATTTCCCCAGCAGCCTCCCTGTTTAATTGGGGTTGCTCTCCATACAAAGATGCTACTTTTCTCTCAAGTCACAGTCTGCCAAATATAAAGACCAATGCCAGGTATGGGAGGGACATTTCTCCCTGAGTTGATCAGGGGTGTCCCAGAGACACCCCCCCCAAAACAATACAAACTTTTGTCATTGTCCTTGAATACCCACCAGCGCTTGGTGGTAAGACCCTATTGCTAAAGTCATTACAGACTTTGGTCACAGTGTATGGAGAAACCTAGTTAGTACAGACCAGGAAGCTTGCTTCCTATTGGCTAGCTGTCATAGTACTGGCTGATGGGGCAGCGTGAGTCACCAACAGCTTTACTCAGTTGTAAACCCTGTGAGCCTCAGCTACACCCAGCATGACAAGATACGTTCACGCGTGCAATAGTGGAGTGATGAAACTCTGCTTAGATCCATAGGTTTAAAGCCATTGCCAGCCCCTGTAGACAGCATGCACGATTAAAGTCTCTGGTTCATGTCTTTGTGAACAGATGTAGCACCAAGGGCTAAAGAAAATGCAAAGATGGCCCATTTCGATGATTTTACTACTTCACCTGGGAAGTGGTTGCCTGTATGGTTATCTTGATATGATGGAGAACACGTTTACACAACCACACAGGAATCTGTTCCATTTGAAATTTCCTGTGAAAGAACCATGCCGGCGTCTGCTCTAGCCAGTGATAGACACTGGGCAGGACTTGCTTGGTCGTGACCTGTGTCAGCAGCAAAGCCTATGACTGTTTTCCTGTCTCATCTGCTTTTTTGCATACCACTGACTCCTATCACCTGTCACTTGTCTAGGGACGTCACAGTCATGGTGGTCCCTTCTGCTGTCTTCCATGTCTTGCCAGTAGCTCCTATTGATGGTACTCAGGCACCCAGGAGATGCCAGCTGAGGGCCACACAGCACACACACACACACACACACACACACACACACACACACACACACACGACCTGTGGGCAGTGGCTGATAATGACCATCAGTGCTTTCTACACAGGTGGACCCCAGGTGTATGGAAGGATTAATAACTGAACTGTTGCAAACTTGCGAATTGCTTGCATCAATTGCTTTTCTCTGCTAGTATTGGAAATCCCCTCCTAATGCAACAAGATTCTCTAGGGAGAATCAAACTGGATTTAACTGGTTTTAAAAAATACTGCAGTGCTTTGTACATGCAAATTCTCAGGTTTATTTCTCTGATACTTAGGAGGAATAACATTGAAAACAGAACGTACGTGACCTAATAATGGTGGTGGGTTAGATGTTTGCTCTAAGGAAGGGAAGGATTTTGTTCGGTTTGCTGTTTGAGGTGCGCTGTGGATATTTTTAAACTCAATAAATTACATAATTATTATGTGGCTAAGTTGATCACCAGAAAGATGATTAGCTCATTCTGTTCACAGCATTTAAGACGTGTACATAAGACAGAAGGAATGAACTAAATTCAAAATATGTCAGTCACCGACTAATGACCGGGTGAGTTGTCATTCCTCAGTCCCCTGACCCCCACTGAGAAGCCCACGGGAGCTGTACCTGTGTGTGTTCTCCGGTGTGCCTTCAGGTGAGAACTTTTTGTGTATACTTTGTTGCATCCTTCAAAGTCACATCTGTGAATGCGCCGTTTCCTGGAGTCCGGGGATTCTGATCGTCTCTGGCGTCTTGTGCTCTCAATACTAAATGGTGAGATTGAACTGAAAAAGAAAGAGCGCCATTACAAGGAGAAGCACAGCCCTTCATCGGGGGGCTTATCAGGCTGAGAACGTGGTCTTGGACTCTGTGGCCTCATGGTCACCATGGCCATACACACCGTCGTCATCTCCTGGATGCGTCTCGATAGCTAAAGAAAGCAGCATGGCTACTCTTCGTTCAAGAGTCCCAGGGAAAGAAAGGCAATGCAGACAACAGCAGACTAGGCACAGTGATGAGGGTGTGTGATCTCAGCAGGGGAGAGACTGAGGCAGAAGAAGCTGGAGGCCAGCATGGGCCACATTCTAAAACCTGTTTCAAAGAACCCAAACCTACCAAGCCAACCTAATGGAGCAAACCCAAGTAGAAGCAGAGGCAAGAACACAGATCTCCCTTATCAGTGCTGAATTAACAGCTCGGCTCTGAATGCCTCGTCTTTCTAGAGAACATTTTGGGAAGCCCTGCTCGTGATAACATCAATACGAACATATTTAATAAGAGGGGTACCTGAACTGCACGCGGCATTATAAGACCGTGCGAAACCACAGTACGCATTGCAAAACAACTGAGGTCAGGGTGAAAGGCACGGCATTAGCACATCAACACGGTGACTCATGACAGCAATTTCTGTGCAGAGAGACAGAGAAACGCACTTGAGATTCAACTTTCCTACTTGGTGGGTTCTTTTTTCAGGTGAGGAGTAAAGTGCACTGTTTTTAAAGATTAGCTGTACTACTATTATGAGAAAAAGAGACTTTAACGACGAAGTTTGGCCCAGACTTGCGTGCTGTTTCACTTTAATGCCCAGTAGAAAAACAGGATTAGTTTGTAATGTCAGGTAATTCATTTACATGTACCTTTTTCAAACCTTAATCTCTTTTGATTGAGACAGAAAGAACATGACTCATCTTTTTATTAGCAACCCATGAAGTTCTCTAAAATTATAATGAAATAGGATAAAGAAGCAATCATCCCCGTGTCTTCAAGTCACATTTACCATTTCTCTCTCTCTCTCTCTCTCTCTCTCTCTCTCTCTCTCTCTCTCTCTCTCTCTCCCTTTCAGGTTTTTCCCTGTTTTTGTTTTGAGATGCCTTTATTATTATGTGTCTATTATTAGTTATTCTATATGGCTCTAAAAATCAAAATTAAAATTAATTTGTGGGGGGAGTCGGGTCAGTAAGATGACCTGGCAGGCAAAAGCTCTTGCTATTGAGACTGATCCTTAGAGTTCACACGGTGAAAGGAGGGAACCCGCTCTTGTATGTTTCTGTGATCAAGCCATGGCACAGGAATGCACACCTACGCACAGACATCACCCCACAGAAAATAAATGCAAGAAGTTTTCATTAGCAAACCAGCTCTTTTAAGAGCTCAACACTACAGATAAAGAGGCCCCTTTGCTCTTAAATTATCACCTTGATTCTTTGTCCTCTTCCCAGAGAGAAGCCACTGTCCACTTTCTTTAGATTTTTTCCAATTTAAACTTTTTTGCTGTTATGCATTCATTGTCTATAACACTGTGTTGCATAGGTCCCCAAAACACAGCTCGTCACTGTGATGAGCACATCTCTCCTGCATCCACCTTCTCCTTAGTGTCTCCCCTCCTCCTGCTAGTGCCTCTGTTTCACTTCTTAGTATTATACATTCTTTCTAGTCATATATACTTAAATATATTGCTATACACATATTCACAATCATAGAAATTTATAATACGACTGTAGGATCTTAATGCCTCGGAACTCATGCCAATGACGTCATTGTGCAAACTCTTCTATCTTTACCCTCAACCCTCCACCTTTTCAACAGGAAGCATTTGAGCTTAATCCATGCGGACACAATACTATAGTTCATTTCAGTGAGATGCTTTCTGCCCTAACTTATCAATTCTCATGTGTGTTTCTCCCCATTTGAAACTTAAAATGAAGCTGCTTCTTGCATCTGGTAGATTATTGCAGGATAGCTGGTATCATTTTCTTTATTAGAGGCACATAGAGTAATTGCAAATTTTACAGTGCCCATTTAATTTTAAAGAAGAATTGCTCAGCTTTTTCTGCAAAGGATTAGGTAGTAACTACTTTATTTCAAAGCTAAGGACCATAAAGTCTTATGCTGTAATTAATAAACTCTAAAATTCTCTCAGGAAAGCAGCTATAGACCATATGTTAACAAAGGAGCATGGTTTCAATAAAGTTTTCTTGAGAAAAATAGTGTAATTGCCTGCATGTCATAGTCTGCTGGCTCCTCAATTATGGATTATAGAGATTGTTTAACAAGCATGCGCCGCTACACTTTAAAACCCCATCTCTTCAGTGACAAACAGGGACCGTTTCCCGCACCACATCCTTCCATTATTCTAGCCAACTGGTTTCCAATGTTTCCTTTTAACTATCTTTCTGTTTATTTTTTTTAAAAGTGTTTTTTTTTTCTAGTCTACAAACAGGAGATTAGGCAGCCAAAGCTTCAGAGCCGTTAGGATCAAATATAAACACTGTTTATCGAACCTCAAACAGTTTAATTTGAGATCCACACTAGAGCAAAAGAACACAGGCTATGCCAGGGTGAGCCCCTTCCTAAAGCCTTCGTTATCAATCAGTGTGGATTTGTGGTTTTCCACGTCATTGATTCAGTTGCTGGG
The DNA here is from genome assembly GCF_037038515.1 of Microtus pennsylvanicus. Classification (NCBI taxonomy): domain Eukaryota; kingdom Metazoa; phylum Chordata; class Mammalia; order Rodentia; family Cricetidae; genus Microtus; species Microtus pennsylvanicus. Next base: position 53,418,219 of record NC_134593.1, read on the forward strand.
ACAGGAGCCTATTGTGAAAAGAGTCAAAACAATGAGAAGGAATAGCTTCACTTAGTCCTCAGAGTGACTCCAGCCGGGAGCGCAATTCCTGTGCACAAGAAAGACTGGGCGTGCCCTGATATGGCGAAAGCAATTCATTTCTTGAATATGTAGCTGTGAAAATAAACATAGATTTTGGCACTAGGAGAATGTATGGAAGAAAGTCCTTTATTGTGTTGTGTGATGTTTGACATCTTTCATGAACCAAGTCAGTGATAGTATTTGTTTCCATGAAGTTCAAATGTAAGACCTATACTTCCTCATTATATGCTATTTCCTATACATGAACATAACAGAATACTAATGTCACCCCATACCAACCCAGCCACACAGATTTGCCTCTGTTTGACTTTAGTCAGTAATCTTGCTAAGAAATTGTGTATACCAGGAGAAATAAACTTAAATCTGAAACCAAACCAGCTACCAAATGGTCGTGAAGGGACCAGTGAAAGGCGGCAGAAATATAATCCATCCACCCGCTAACTGGGTGGAGGGCAGAGAGGACAGAGGCTGCTGGGTGGGAGGAAACGGCTTCACGGCAGCTTTGAATTTAATGAAGGCAAAGACGCTAAGTGGATGGCCTTCACGTTCAGCCCCTAGTCTTTGGTTTTCCTCATTCTGAAGTATACTATTTTTTAAACGTTATGAAGAGCAGCCATGTAAAGGAATCGGTACAACAAAAACAAGGTATAAAGTGTTTTTGAAAGGTGTCTGATTGAGGGGTGGAATGTAGGAGAACTGGTTCTGAGGGTGTCCAGTGGCCCTTTCTTTGTCCCCAATTCCCTGTTCTCAAGAGTGCAGGCTCTGTCAGCAGATACAGAGGAAGCACCCTTGAAGCTGACCCTTTCCTGCTACCAGATCTCCTTTGCAGGAAGGTAGTGGGACTGTGGCCGAAGAGGACAAAGCAGAATACAGACAGAACCTAGCTAGGACATCCCAGTGTTATGTAGGACTGGACTATCTGGAAGCCAGGGGGTAATCCACAGTTAGCGGGCGCGGGCAGGATTTGGCTGAGCCAATTCCATGACCAAATTCAGTACCATGTAGTTTGACATTTATTTATACAGCCTATGATGTTGTGAGCATTTAAGGAATGAATCATAAGGAAGGTTTTCCTGCTTTATTTCACATATAATTTTGGGTGGAACAATGCTTGTTTGATTGTTATGTCTTCAGATAACAGACACCCGATCCCCACTCCTTGGCCTTCTTCCCGAAGCTTCATATTTTAAATGGGGCTGGATATCGGGGAATCGGGGTTAACTATCAACAAACGCATGCATGTAAATGTCACCGTTCATGCCGCAGTTCGGGAACATGACGTCCTCAGACGCAGCCATGCCCACTGTGAAATGTGTGTCTGAGATTGGTAAGAGAAAAGCAGATTCTCTCCTGCTGGCATCCAGGTAAGTAGGAAGGGCTACAGGGTGACCCTGATCCCAGAGCACTGACCTGTAGGATCTCATTCTGGGACTGCCTGTTATGGGGCCCAGCCATGATAATCTAAGTCTGGGTAGGTCACCCAAAGGAAGGTCTTTACTTCCAACCATTATCACCTGGGACTCTGGCCATCAATAAACTTAAACAAGAGGCCTGAGCCTCAGTAGTTTACCCTGAAGCAATACCTGGTAGCAGGAAAACACCACACGCTGAGATTACCCTACCCCTACCCAAGAGCAGACCATTCAAAGGAAATGCCTGACACTCTAACCACTGTAGATAGGATCACCTGCCAGCACACCTCACCAGGACACCCCTAGACAGATCTCAGCCAATCAGGGGTCCTGAACCTCAGAAACCCCTCGCCCCACCTCTACTACTATAAAAACATTATTCTACTTGAGATTGGGGCTCTCTGTTTATTCCAATACGTTGGACGTGAGGAAAGTCCGAGTTTGCAAACGTGATTAAAATAAAAGCTCTTTGCTTTTAGATATGGGACTCGGTCTCCTTTGTTGGCTTTTGTGGGGACCCCACGGATTTGGGCATGACACCTGTAAGCAGGGGTGTCTGTCTTGCAGAAGGGTTCTCCGTCCCCTCCCAGCGTTTCCACTCTACTCTTCATGTGCCTTATTCCAGAGCAATGTGCCCACCGGTTACACGCCATTGAGGCTCCCAGCCGACCTTCTGCTTCACAAGTCAGCTTGTCTATTTAAGAATGTAAATGTGCGAGTTACGAAGGCATGGTAGGCACAGGATTATTTCAGTTCTACTTAGCAATAATCTTTATGTTCAAAATTGCCGCGATAAGGCTGTTGGTACTACGTTTGCCAATTCAGGACTAAATCCATCAAGAACAGTGATGATAGCTGGCCAGATGGCTCGGTGGGTAAGGTCAGTTGCTGTGCAATCCCAGAGATCTGAGGTCAACACCTGAAACATACTTAAAGGTGAAAAGAGAGGCAATTCCACAAATTGTCCTCGGACCTCCACACGTACGTGCTGGCATATGCACCCCCGCATACACATGTGCACATGCACACAACACACAAACACACACACACACACACACCACCAGCACCACAATCAACAACAACCATAGTAAATAATTATATATATAAATAAATATATATTGAAAGCAATAATTCATGTCCTCTCCATTTCCCAGGAGGCTGGCACACTTAGAGCAGTTGATGCATGCCTGAGGGGACTTCCAAGAGCCGTGTGGTAATTTTGGAACCTGAGAGAACAAATGAGCAAGTCATGCCTTCAGCAGCAGCACAGTCCTGCTTGGAGTGGCAAGTTAAATTAGAATTAAATCCGGAGAGGCCGGGAAAGTCACATTCAGAATCAGCTCCATTGAAACGGAAAGCGCGGCATGGCGGCCGTGAAAAAAAATCAGGGTTAACTGTACTCAGCAGGTAATAATAGACCATTTGTCAAGAGTGACTTCGGTGTGATGAGATGCCCTCCGCTGAAATTAGAGTTCCTAAAGGAGCTAAAAGAAAAGAGAGGAAGGAAGAAAGGAAGGAAGAAAAAAGAAAGAGAGAGAGAGAGAGAGAGAGAGAGAGAGAGAGAGAGAGAGAGAGAGAGAGAGAGAAAGAAAAGAATAAAAGGGGCCAGGACATCCTTTCTATGCTAGGAGGAAGACACACATATCAAGACATAAAATTAGGAGGAAAAAACACTGGAATTGACAGCACACACACACACACACACAGAGAGAGTATCACTGCTGAGAACATTGGTAATAGTGTCTATTTACAGAACGCATAGAATGCTCTGCTCTGCAAGTTCAAAGCTATCCTGATGTTCACATCAGTAGTGTCCAATCTTGCACAGGAAGAAACTGAGGCATCCAGAAGTGAAGCCAAAAAAAAGTCAGAGCACATGTCCAGCTGTGGACCCCAGAAGCTGACTTTGGAGCACAATGCTAGCTGTTACTTTACACTTCAGGGGACAACGTATTGGACATCACAAACCAGCATATGAGAAAGCGTAAATAAATAAATAAATAAATAAATAAAATATCACTAAAACAACAAAATAATACTTATCACTTAAAGTTTTGCTCAAATCTGATTATATAAAGCAGCAGCACACAGGACTATTTCTGAATGTTGCTTGCTCCAGTTGAGAACTAGAAGGCAGACTACTCTGGAAACACTACAGGGAGGTATAGGGTACATTGCTATTGTTCTATTGAATAAAACACTTTTACATTTTAACATGTATCTATTGGTTGATAATGGATGGGGGTGTATCAGATGGTGTCCGTGTGTAGGTCAGAGGACAATTTGAGGGAGTTGATTCTTTCCTTCAACTACGTGGGTCCCAGGAATCAAACTCGGGACTTTGGGTGGGGTAGCAAGAACCTTACTTACAGAGTTATCTCAATGACCCCAGAAAATACTTTCTTAAAGTTGCAGTAAAGTGTCTACTCACTTCCAGGGACATGTTTTCTAAAGGCGGAGGCTTATGGTGGTGTGAATCAAGGACCGGTGATGAGCCCGGTCCTTCCCATCACTGCATCACTGCTGTCTTTCACAATGCTACCCAAAAGCAATCTGAGATGGACTGAAGCAAACGATAAAGTTGCCCTAAGGAAACTGGACATGTGCTTTAGAAAGGACATTTTCTACCATTTCCAGTTTATATTGAATAAGACATTGAGAAAGTCAGAATTACGGTAGGAAAAAAGAACAATTTCCAAGTCATTGAACTAAATCACCACCTTGGTAACGCATTATCAAAGTCACAGATGACCAAGACAACGCTTTAAGCTAACCAGAATTTACATCTTACAAGGAGAGAACAACGCCCCCCCCCCCTCTCTCTCTCTCACACACACACACACACACACACACACACACACACACACACACACACACACACACGAGGATCCTGGCTTCTCCTTAGCCACCAGGCAGCTACAGATGTCTCTTCCACAATGTAGCAAACAGGTTCTGCTTCCACCAAACTGAGTCCATGCCTTTCCTGGGCTGTTAACTAGGAAAAGGTGTGATTACTCCGACCCAGGAGACTGCACCCCACCCCTTCTCTCCTCCACAGAACATCCAGTCCTACAAAGTCCTCTCCTTGCTGCCTGTAGTTCCCTAACCGATCCAAATCCTAAGATCTGAAGTTGTCACTGTTTCTAGTAGCTATGACTCAGAAATCATCCCACTTCATGTTAGAACCTGAATTTAATATTCTCCCAGAATGTGTACGTTGAGAATAACACGTGGTCTAAATCGTCAGGAAGCTCAGTCTCACAGTCGCAAACTGAACTCCTGGCATTTTTCCGGCTGAACAGAATATGCTTTGAATGTATTTCTAACTATTGTCTTCATTTAATAAGCAGAATCTCTTACAAAGCTGACAAGAAGACAATGGCTTTAGGCGTGAGTCCCTTGAGAGACTGAGGGACTGCGAGTCTATTCACAGTAGATCACGGTTGGCTTCACTGTGAAAGCTGCCACGAAGCACTTTCCCACACTCTTCTCTAGACCGTCTACTCGCTACAAGCTACCATTGGCCTAGCTCTCTGCTTTAGACGCTTCATGTTTTAGCAAAGTAAGATGAAACTGTGTCAAGAAATGAAATGCTTTTAAAAACTAGATATAGTTATTATATTTGTTTCACCAAACTTTTATGATCCAACTAGACTAACAGTTGAAATGATTGTTTCTGAACAACAAAAGGAAGATCTCTTTTAGATAGCATCCATTCAGCCATCAACTTGTGTGAAAACACTTCATGCATTGCAAAGATTCTACCCTCCAAATCACTTCATAATACTGGGTGAAACATCTGCTCTTGGCTACTATGAACTTCCAAGCGCGCAGGACACACCCTAGCATGGGAGACAGATAATCTGCTTAAATATTCAGAAGGGCGTTTCTACAGAGAACCTTCAGAAAGCAGAGACGTTTTCGGCCAGGAGTTGTACCTTGGTGGATTGTGAGAACGTAAAAAGAAAAGAAACAAACCTTCAGGTCAACGTAAAGTCACAGGTAATTATTTTAATCCAAATGCCTTTAAGTCAAGCCCCACCCTATCCACTGTGGCCTACATCCTACTGACTCCTGCTGCCTTATTTATTAACCCTCATTTATTTATTGTTAGGGATTCAATCCAGGGCCTCTTGTGTGGTAGTCAAGCATTTTACTACTGAATTACGGACCAACAGAAGAGAGGGCCTTCACGTCTTTCTTACCCATGTAGTTTTTGAACATACCTGGTTCTGAGATTTTCTAGAACCAAGATGGTTTAAGAGAATGAATTCTCTTGGGTTTGTGGTGATGGCTCACTGACTGAGAATGTATACTGCTCCTGCTGAGGACGTGGGTTCAGTTCTCAGCACCTACACTGGGCAGCTCAGAACCATCTGTTAACTCGAGCTATTTGATGCCCTCTTCTGGTCTCTGAGGGCACATGTCCTTATCCCCAGTCCCATCATTTAAAATTGCATCTAAAAAGACTTTCTTTATTTGGCTAAAGACAACAGCTTAATTTTAAACTGTTTAAGCATGAAGACATGACCTCATACATATCTATTATCAACAGATGTTTGAAAGACCAAAGAAGAAAAGGAGGCAAGAAGTACTTTGGGGACCATCCTGTGACCCGTGACATCATCAGGTGTCTTAATGCAGGCCTATGTATGTATCCCAGGACAAGACAGGATAGAATGATACCATGTTAAGCAAAAACCCAGGATAGCCAAAACAATCCTGTACAATAAAAGAACTTCTGGAGGCATTGCAATCCCTGACTTCAAACTCTACTGCAGAGCTACAGTACCGAAAACAGCCTGATATTGGCATAAAAACAAACAGGAAGCCCAATGGAACCGAATCAAAGACCCGGATATTAATCCACACACCTTCAAACACCTGATTTTTGACAAAGAAGCAAAAATATCAAATAGAAAAAAAAGCATATTTAACAAATGGTGCTGGCATTACTGGATATCAACATGTAGAAGAATGAAAATAGACCCTTATCTATCACCATGCACAAAACTCAAGTCCAAATGGGTCAAAGACCTCAACATAAAGCCAGTCACACTGAACCTTATAGAAGAGAAAGTGAGAAGTGCACTTGAATGCATTGTCACAGGAGACCACTTCCTAAATAGAACCCCAGCAGCACAGACACTGAGAGAAACAATTAATAAATGGGACCTCCTGAAACTGAAAAGCTTCTGTTTTAAATAATAAAACAGGTAGATCTTTCCTTCCAATGATATACTTTAGCACAACCATAAACTAACACTTTTGACATGCCATTAAAACAGGCTTCCGTCTATTTCATGCTGGTTGTTAACCAGGCCGATGTCCCACTAGAGATTTGTTTTATTGAAGAGTACTGACATTGTGGCAGCTAACTACCTCATACTTGGCTTACAGAAATTATTGAAAAGCTTTTATTGCTCACGTGGGGCTACATAAATAACAAGACCAAGTAGGACTCCTTGGTAGTTTTCCACATGGGAGTTTTATCACTGAGATGACTGTCATATGTCACATGCACCTACTGTCCCTACCGCAAAATTGTTACATATTTGAATTTCAAAATAAAACCCCAAAATTTCAAATCAGACAGGGAAGGATATTATAGCTGCTCTTTTTTTCCTTTCATGAAAACTTTAACCTTCAAATAATATGCCAAGCTAACAGTGCTATGGTAGGATGGTTGATGTGGGAGTGTCATATATCAATCTGTTGATTTCATTGGCTAAGCAATAAAGAAACTGCTAGGCCCATTGGATAGGCCCACCCTTAGGTGGGTGGAGTAAACAGAACAGAACGCTGGGAGGAAGAGGAAGTGAGGTCAGACTCCGCAGCTCTCCTCTCCGGAGCAGAGGCTTCAGAGAGACGCCATGCCCCAGCTCCGACCCAGGATGGACTTAGGCTAGAATCTTCCCGGTAAGACCGGTGCTCACAGATTATTAGAGATGGGTTGGTCGGGATGTGAGAATTAGCCTAGAAGAGGCTAAATAGGAATGGGCCAGAGCAGTGTTTAAATGAAAACAGTGTCTGTGTAATTATTTCGGGGCATAAGCTAGCCGGGCAGGGCAGGCGGCTGGGGTGTTTGGGGACGCAGCCCCGCCGCCGCCCCATATTACTACAGATGGTATATCATTATGGCCCAATTTCATACTTGGAAGACATTTAGAAGATACAGAAACCGAGGCTTTTTAAGATTAATCACTATCCTAAGAGCATATAGCTAACCAATGGCTGACCCATCTTCTTGATCTGTCCGTACTAACACCCTTCTTAGTATCAAAAAGAGCAGTTTCGTAACACTTTTGTTCTTTTTTCATCAGATACTACTATAAATCTCACAAGTGTGTATATATATGCAGATATATACACATATAGACACAATGTATATATACACACATGTATGTATATTATATATATATATAGTTTTGGTTATTAGGAAACTCAGGCAAAATAGAACAGGGATTTTGTTTGGAATAAATACTAGAACATTTCAATTTCTAGTATTAAGTTTTTATTAAGAATTTAGTTTATGTCTCGTGTGTGCACTTACATGTACGTAGGCGGCTGCAGTGGCCAGAAGAGGGCAGCAAATCTTCTGGAGCTAGAGTTGTAGGCTGTTGGGGAGGCTACTGATCCCTGGTCAGCTGCGAACCTGCTGATTCATGTCTCCAGCCTCTTACGGAGCAATTTCTAACTGTTTACATCATGAAATCATGATGTAAAATCATGAAATAGTTGGTTTATTAACAGACAAGAAAGAAAAAACAAAACAAAAATAAGGTACTCTTTAAAATCAAGGAGGAAAAAACATGAAGTGAAGTGGAAAAATGGGAATTCTAAAGTTTAACTTGTGGGCCTCCAAAAGGTTATGAGCTTTAAAAAAACAAGAGTCTTGATTTGTGTGAGAGAAGCTGCACAGGACGTAATGTCTGAACACAAAGCCATGATGCAAGGCTCATAATTTATTAGCTAAGTTGTCTTTAATACTTCATCGCTGGTGTTCACATCCCCCTACTTCAACATCATATTTAATAGTGACTACTGCATAGTCTTTAATGTAGATTAACTTAGGGCTACGCAGTATTGATCCAATGTTCAAGATGCACTCTGCACTCCAAATTGTGAGCTCCTCCTTGTTTCGATTATGGGAACATTGAGAAGACATAATTTAGAAGCCCTAAAAGGCACTCTGCAGTATCACTAAGCACACTCCTAACTACCAATTTGGCTCCAAAACATTGCCATCACCTTTAGAGAAAGCCCCACACGCATCAGGTTCCTTATCCAGCAAACTTTCTTCGTTTCTTGACATTGAACGCAAACAGAATAACACTATATGGCTTTTTATGTTTCTTTCATTTGGCACGGTTTTCTGAGTTCAACCATGTTTTAGTTTTTAGTGCTGGGGATTTACCACAGCGCCGTGTATACACTAGGATGACAGGTGACTGTTCTACCACTGAATTCCATCTCCAGTCCAGTTTCAGCAAGTACCAACACTTCCTTTCTTTTGAAAGTCAATATGTACACCCACACAGACACACGCCTTAGCTGATGGGTGCTTCTGCTGTTTGGCATGTGTGAACACTGTACATGGTTTTATATCAAAATGTTTTCAGATCTCTTGGTTGTGTTCCCACGAGTAGGCCTTCTATGCCATCTGCTAGGACTGTATTTAACATATAAGGAGCTGATGATGGTGTCTCACAGTGTCTGCCATTCTCACACTGCGAGAATGGTAAGAAAGTCCAACCCATCATTTCTGGAATGGTGTACATGTTAGGCATTAAAGACGGCTCTGACTAACCTGGCATCTCAGAGATTCCTTCCTACCTTCTCTGAAAAGGTTTGCATCTTCAGCTCTTGCATTTAGATCTATAATCCATTTAGAGTGTATACATGGTGTAAGAAAGAAAGGAATCTAGACTGGAGAGATAGCTCAGCTGTTAAAGGACAGTCTGACAACCAAAGTGACAAGAAAGAAATCCAGTATGTTTTGTTACATGTAGATATCCTATCTTAGCGCTTTGTAGAAAATATTACTCTTCCCTCATTGATTTGACTCCTGTGGAAGCCAGTTGGCCATATATGGGAAGGCTTATTCATGGAATCTGCTTGCATTACACGGATATGTATAACTGTCCCCATATCAAACTGTTTTAATTTTATAGTTTTGAGATAAGTTTTGAAAGGTGAGATATCAACTTCCTAAATTTATTCACCCTTTCCATATACAATATTGGTGTTAACTAATTTCTACAGAAGAGAAAACAGATGCAGTCTGGATGGTGAATGCATTCAATCTGCAAACCAGTTTGCTTGTTGTTTATTTTCTGTGTATGGATGTTTTGTTCGTGTGGATGGCCATATGTGCCTAGTGCCCATGGAGGCTGGAAGAGGGCAACAGATCCCCTGAAACCAGAGTTAAGGATGACTGTAAGACATCATGTGGGGGCTGGCAAATGAACCTAAACCCCGAGCCTTTGAAGAACAGTCAATTCCCCTAAGCACTGAGCCTTCTTTCCAGCTCTGCAGGTCAATTTTTAGAGTACATTAAAATTTTCAATCATGAACATGGAACTCTCTTCCCATAAACTTATATAAAATATAAATTTTTATATTTATTTGTGTCTGAAGGGACACACTTACCATGGTGAGGGTGGAGGCCAGGGACAACTCATGAGACTTGCCTCTCTCCTTCTGCCATGTAGATTCCTGGCATCT